>NC_064922.1:668105825-668705825 GCF_023897955.1 Schistocerca gregaria
CTGACAAAATGCCGAAAGTACGCACAACTTGGAGAAGACATTTTCATGAAATGTTTAAGCATATGTGATGTGTATGTTACAACTTTAATGTGTCAAGGAGTCTCAAACCTTCGAGTCAAACAAATGCGGGGGTCAACAAACGATTATATTGAGGTAGGAAACCATTTGTCGGGAATGTTTATTTATTGTGTTATGGACATACACAGCGTACACCCTATAACAACAACTTAGCTCATAGTATCTGTGCAAAGTGACGAAACCAATCTCAATATAGGCACGAAAACGACCCATGAAGTTTTACCACTCGCTATCAAAGATCCCTGTTGTCTGTGGCACCAGGAGCCAGACAGCTTCAACGCTAGCAAGCATGTCTTCATCCTTTTCTAGGGGGTATCAAATACCAAAGTCCTGACGTTACACCCGAGGGAAAAGTTGGGACCTGTGAGATCCGGTGATCACGCTGGCAAGCGAACAGGATCTCCTCTTCCAATCCCATGACAAAGGCATGTGTTGTTCAGGTGATCGCTGACAGAGGTACAGTCTCCAAAGACTCTCGCAGTAACGTGGTCTAGTCAAACTGGGATGCAGCAAATAAGATCCTATTCGGTGATGGTTTTATCAACAGCCGAAACAGCCAAGTTGGGATGAGGGCAATCCCCATGCCACCCACATACGTGGCCACCAGTAATGATTCTCTGTCAACATATTGACGTCAAAAAAGGCATGATTATTGGCTGTCGGCCCAAAGATGGAATCATTTCTGAAACGGTCACGTTTGTAAACTGTTCGTGTGTCACCCTGGTTAAAGTATGCTGTACAAGTCACAATGACGCTATTCAAAACCAGCGCCGAGTTAGCTGTGTTACACCACGGGCAGTAGATGAGAGGTGTGAACGCCGACTGCGGAGATGTGTACAGGCGAACGACTTTCAACTGTAGAGCAACTGACTGCACAGGTAAACCAAGGCTGTACAGCGTATGGGCCTCCGCAGTAGGTGCCTGAATTGTGCATCCAAATCGGCTGCTGTTAATTGTCACGAAGGCTGGAATTTGCATACCAATACATTGACTGGACGGCCACTGAGAGGCGATAGGTGCCCTATTCACGCAAATGAGCTTTAGCGCTCCATCGAACAGACGGCCATGGCGTGTTTAAGGTGTGCAAAGTCTAAACGCAAAAAACCTGCAGCATTTGACATAGGTTTCCAAGCTGGAGGAGGGAGCCTTATGGTCTGAGGAATATTTTTGTGGAACTCCCTGGGTGATCCCGTCATTGTGGATGGCACAGCGGATCAACACAAGTACGCCTCTATCTTCGGGGACCATGTCTATGCCAACATGCACTTAGTTATTCCTCGGCGTGATGGCATCTATCAAAAAGACAATACAATGAGACACAGAGCTCGCAGCGTACAAGCGTTGTTAGAGCATCAGGATAACCTTTTCGTACTCCTTGGCCTCCAAAAACCCGGATTTAAGCCCAATCGAAAATCTGTACATGGCAGTTATAAGAGACGAGGGACATGAAAGGGAAGCAGTGATTGGGAAGGGAGTGAGACCGGGTTGTAGCCTCTCCCCGATGTTATTCAATCTGTATATTGAGCAAGCAGTAAAGGAAACAAAAGAAAAATTTGGAGTAGGTATTAAAATCCAGGGAGAAGAAATAAAAACTTTGAGGTTCGCCGATGACATTGTCATTCTGTCAGAGACAGCAGAGGACTTAGAAGAGCAGTTGAACGGAATGGACAGTGTCTTGAAAGGAGGATATAAGATGAACATCAACAAAAGCAAAACAAGGATAATGGAATGTAGTCGAATTAAGTCGCTTGATGCTGAGGGAATTAGATTAGGAAATGAGACACTTAAAGTAGTAAAGGAGTTTTGTATTTCTGGAGCAAAATAACTGATGATGGTCGAAGTAGAGAGGATATACAATGTAGACTGGCAATGGAAAGCGTTTCTGAAGAAGAGAAATTTGTTAACATCGAGTATAGATTTAAGTGTCAGGGAGTCGTTTCAGAGAGTATTTGTATGGAGTGTAGCCATGTATGGAAGTGAAACATGGACAATAAATAGTTTGGACACGAAGAAAACAGAAGCTTTCTAAATGTGGTGCTACAGAAGGATGTTGAAGATTAGGTGGGTAGATCACGTAACTGATGAGGAGGTACTGAATAGGATTGGGGAGCAGAGAAGTTTGTGGCACAACTTGACAAGAAGAAGGGACCGGTTGGTAAGACATGTTCTGAGGCATCAAGGGATCACAAATGTAGCATTGGAGGGCAGCGTGGAGGGTAAAAATCGTAGAGGGAGACCAAGAGATGAATACACTAAGCAGATTCTGAAGGATGTAGGTTGCAGTGGGTACTAGGAGATGAAGGAGCTTGCACAGGATGGATGAGCATGGAGAGCTGCATCAAAGGAGTCTCAGGACTGAAGACCACAACAACAACAACAACAACAACAACAACGATAATCTGTGGGGACTCTCTATCGGGCTATTATTCCTCAACAGAGTGACATAGTACAGCTACCAACGGCACTGGAAACGACGTGCCTCCACATTGTTTACGGTAACATCCGTCAGCTAGAGGTAGCTTGTTTGAGTACTAATCAAAAGTGATCGGTCCCGATTCCAATCCCGCCACTTCTTAAATTTTGATTAAAACCAGCATTTGACCTCATTCTGCAAACGGCCTTCTCAAACAGGGCGGTAGAGTGAACAGGGGTTCACGGCACTCTCTTAGCCTTGAGGTGGGAAACTGCCCCTAAAGAATCAGCAAGTATCAACGGCATAACGATGCAGAAGGCAATGGAAACCACTGCATTAATGACACATAACGTGTATCCACAGACATGTGGCCTGTAATAAAGAAACAAAAACCTTTCATGATGATCTCTCCACGGGGAAAAGGGTCTGGAATAGTCCCTCGCTCGACTCTCCGGGAGGGCACTGTTAAAGGGGAGCTGAGCATGAGAAAAAGACTGAATAATCGACGATAGGATAGCGTTCTACGAGTCATGGCGTGGAATGTCACAATCTAGATGCAGTAGAGGTCAGTGAGTGAAATGCAAAGAAGGCAAAGATTTCTGGTCAGACGAGTATAGAGTAATATCAACAGCAGTAGAAAATGGTATAACGGATGGAAGATTTGTTAAGAATTGGAAAGTAGGATAGGGAGTTCGTTACTGTGAACAGTTCAGTGACAGGGTTGTATTTATCAGAATCGACAGCAAACCAACGACGCCATCAATAGTTCAGGTACACATGTCAAAGACGACGGGATAGACAGAAGATATGAGGATATTGAAAGGTAACTCGGTATGTATAGGTAGATGAAAATCTCATAGTCATGGGGACTGGAATGCGATTATATGTGATGGCGTAGACGAAAAGGTTGAAGGAGAATACGTGCGCGTGAGACAGGAAACGAGAAAGACTAATTGAGTTTTGCAATAAACTTCAGTTAGTAATAGTAAATACTCTGTTGAAGAATCATAAGAGTAGGATGTATCCCTGTAAAAGTCCCAGTGATAGGAGAAGATTCCAGTTAGATTACATTGTGGTGAGACAGAGATCCCGAAATCAGATACTAAATTGTAAAGCGTACCCGGGAGTACATATACATTCAGATCACAACCTAGCTGTGATGAAGAATATTGTGAAATTTTAGACATTAGTCAGGAAGAATAAACAGGCATACGCTTGACTTTCTCCGATGCCATTGAAACGGCAATAAGGAATAGCTCAGTAAGCAGTACAAATGAGGAGTAAGGGACATCTCTATAGTTACAGATAAAGCAACACAGGGAATACCTCTGTAGTCAGTAGAGAGAAATTCAGGAATACATAAACGCAAGTCGCTGAGGAATGAAACGAACAGGAAGCGCAGGGAAACTAAGACAAAATGGCTCCCTGGAAATGGAAAATGTGTAGAAATGACTGTCGGAATGGCTGACACAGCATATAGGAAATTCAAAATAAGCTTCGGATAAATGAAAAGCAAGGTTGGTATCATTCAGAGTGCAAAAGGAACTTAACTGTTAAACGCAGAGAAGATAGCGGATAGGTGGAAAGAGTACATTAAACTCCTCTATGAGGGGGAAGATTTGTCTGATGTGATAGAAGAAGAAACAGGAGTCGATTTACAGGAGATAGGGGATCGAGTATTAGAATCAGAATTTAATAGAAATTTGCAAGAGCTTAGACCAAATAAGGCAGAAGCAATAGTTAACATTCCATTTCAATAACTAAGATTATATTGGGAAGTGGCAACAAAAAGACAATTCACGTTGGTGTGTAGAATGTAAAATCTGATTACAAACCGTCTGACTTTCGGAAAAATATTATCGACACAATTCCTAAAACTGCAAGAGATGACGAGTGCGAGAATTTAGACCAGAGTCAGCCTAACAGTTCATGCAGCTGAGTTGCTGACAAGAAAGATGCACAGAAAAATGCAAAAGAAAATTGAGGATGTGTTATATGACCATCTTTCGACGAACTGGAAATAGCATTCGACATTGTAAAATGCGTCAAATTGTTCGAAATTCTAAGAGAAATAGGGGTAAGATGTAGGGAGCGACGCGTAACAGGCAAGAGACAAGAGGAAATAATAAGAGTTGACGACCAAGAATGAAATGTTCGGATTAAAAAGGGCGTAAGAACAGGGGTGCAGTCTTTAGCCCCTACTGTCCAATCTGTATATCGAAGAATCACTGAAGGAAATATAAGATCAGAAGTGGAATTAAAATTCAAGCTGAAGGGATATCAATGATAAGACTCGCTGATGAGATTAATGTCCTAAGTCAAAATGAAGAGGAATCACAGGCTCTCCTGAATGGAAAGAACAGTTTAATGAGTACAGAGTATGGATTGGGAGTAAATTAAAGGTAAACGAAATTAATATGAAGCGGATATGAGAACAGCGAGAAACTTAGCATCAGGAAATCTGTTAAGTCATCGGGGAATGACTTCCATCGTACTAGGAGGGGCTGCAGAGAACAAAAACAATAGAGGAAGAGAGATTGGAATACATCCAGCAAATAACTCAGGACGTAGGTTGCAAGTCCTACTCTGAGATGAAGAGGTTGGCATAGGTGCGGGCTGCATCAAACCAGTCAGAAGACTGATGACTCAAAAGAAAATGAATAAATAAAATAAAAAATAAATCCAGAACCTTATTAGCTTTTTCCTGCATAACTCTCAGCGATCCGCCCTGGAAAAGGTGGTTATGCAGGCTTTTGTCAGAAGGTTACATTAATGTGAATGGACATTGTATTACTATTATTATTATTATTTTCGTGTTGTTGTTATTGTGGTCTTCAGTCCTGAGACTGCTTTGATGCAGCTCTCCATGCTACTCTATTCTATGCAAGCTTCTTCATCTCCCAGTACCTACTGCAACCTACATCCTTCTGAATCTGCTTAGTGTATTCATCTCTTGGTCTCCCTCTACGATTTTTACCCTCCACGGTGCCCTCCAATACTAAACTGGTGATCCCTTGATGCCTCAGAATACATCCTACCAACCGATCCCTTCTTCTAGTCAAGTTGTACCACAAACTTCTCTTCTCCCCAATCCTATTCAATACCTTCTCATTAGTTGTGTGATCTACCCATGTAATCTTCAGCATTCTTCTGTAGCACCACATTTCGAAAGCTTCTATTCTCTTCTTGTCCAAACTATTTATCGTCCCTGTCTCACTTCCATACATGGCTACGCTCCATACAAATACTTTCAGAAACGACTTCGTGACAATTAAAAGTATACTCAATATTAACAAATTTCGTCAGAAACGCTTTCATTGCCAATGCCAGTCTACATTTGATATCCTCTCTACTTCGACCATCATCAGTTATTTTGCTCCTCAAATAGCAAAACTCCTTTACTACTTTAAGTGTCTCATTTCCTAATCTAATTCCCTCAGCATCACCCGACTTAATTCGACTACATTGCATTATCCTTGTTTTGCTTTTGTTGACGTTCATCTTATACCCTCCTTTCAAGACACCATCCATTCCGTTCAACTGTTCTTCCAAGTCCTTTGCTGTGTCTGACTGAATTACAATGTCATCGGCGAACGTCAAAGTTTCTATTGCTTCTCCATGGATTTTAAAAGCTACTCCAAATTTTTCTTTTGTTTCCTTCACTGCTTGCTGAATATAGGGATTGAATAACATCGGGGAGAGGCTACAACCCTGTCTCACTCCTTTCCCAACCACTGCTTCCCTTTCATGTCACTCGACTCTTATAACTGTCATCTGGTTTCTGTACAAATTATAAATAGATTTTCGCTCCCTGTATTTTACCCCTGCCACCTCCAGAATTTGAAAGAGAGTATTCCAGTCAACATTGTCAAAAACTTTCTCTATGTCTACAAATGCTAGTAACGTAGGTTGCCTTTCCTTAATCTATCTTCTAAAATAAGTCGTAGGGTCAGTATTACCTCAAGTGTTCCGATATTTCTATGGAATCCAAACTGATCTTCCCGAGGTTTTTCCATTCGTCTGTATAGAAGTCGTGTTAGTATTTTGCAGCCTTGACTTATTAACCTGATAGTTCGGTAATTTTCACATCTGTCAACACCTGCTTTCTTTGGGATTGGAATTATTATATTCTTCTTGAAGTCTAAGGGTATTTCGCCTGTCTCATACATCTTGCTCACCAGATGGTAGAGTTTTGTCAGGACTGGCTCTCCCAAGGCTGTCAGTAGTTCTAATGGAATGTTGGCTACTCCCGGAGCTCTGTTGCGACTCAGGTCTTTCAGTGCTCCGTCAAACTCTTCACGCCGTATCATACAGGTATCTCCCTTTTCATCTTCATCTACATCCTTTTCCATTTCCATAATATTGTCCTCAAGTACATCGCCCTTGTAAAGACCCTCTATATACTCCTTCTACCTTTATGCTTTCCCTTCCTTGCTTAGAACTGGGTTTCCATCTAAGCTCTTGATATTTATACAAGTGGTTCTCTTTTCTCCAAAGGTCTCTATTTTCCTGTAGGCAGTATCTATCTTACCCCTCGTGAGATAAGCCTCAACATCGTTACATTTGTCCTCTATCCATGCCTGCTTAGCCATTTTGCACTTCTTGTCGATCTCGTTTTTGAGACGTTTGTATTTCTTTTTGCCTGCTTCATTTACTGCATTTTTATATTTTCTCCTTATTTTCGTAATCATTATATATTGCTATATTGCTCTTGCCAATGGAAACGGTACTGTAGACTCACTGACTAAAAGCAAGAGAGAGAGAGTTCCTGGACGCTCTAAACTTGACTCTTGCATTCTACGTGATGCTTCCTGTCGAGAGTCTACATCTACATCTAAATGCGTAGTATGACGGACGGTTCATTGTGTACCACTGTCACCTTACCTCTCCAGTCGATAATAACTCGCAGGAATATTTTCATTGTGTCTCTGTGCGGGCTCGACTCTCTGTGATTTCAGTTCCATGGTCGTTTCGCGAGATATACGTAGGAGGACGCAACATGTTTATTCGCTGTCTAGGAACGTACGCCTTTGTAACTTCAGCACCATGAATCAGAAACCCTCTCTTGCAGCGTCTACCACTGGAATTCGTTGATAATATCTCTGACGCATTCGTGCTTATAAATGAACCTGTAACGAAACGCGCTGCTCTTCCTTTGATCTTCTCAATTTCCTCCGTCAGTGTGGTGTTGTCGGCGAACGAGGTAGCATGTCAGAGTTGGTACTACACTTTGGAATCCCAAGTAATAACAGCAAGTACCAAAAGCAGTGACAAATGAGAAACGTAGGTGTAAATAAGGCCTCACGAGGTTCTGTAAGCACCGATGCTGGAAGAGTAATTGAGTCAAAGCGCAGCGCCGCCTAACCCCAGTCCGCAATCATCGCTTACGGAGACAGCATCGTCTTAGTCAGATCCAGCAACACGACTTGTATCACCACCAAGTTTATAATCAATTTTTCATTGAGAGGATACTACCACTGTTTATTGTATCAAGTGATAAGTTATAGCGTGCAGCCACTGTAACAAATACTTTAGGTTACCCTGTAGAGATAGATTGTTTCCAAGTTAAATATTGTGATTTTTTCAAGTTATAATAAAGTTATCTAATATTTTCCTGTGTTGTAGTATCTGCTTGACCTCCTCCAGAAGTAAATCTAAGCTTTCTAGGATGCACTGTAGTGCCGACGCGAATGTCTCAATTGGCTTTTTATCCGTCGCTACAATCAGTCATATCTCGTACGGGTCCCATACTGATGTATCATATTCATGTACTGGTCGAAAGAGCTTGCTGTAAGCTACTTCATTTCCGGGCTGACTGCGCTTCTTGGCGATTCTTCCAATGATTCTCATGCTGGCAGCTACATTACTCTCGATTAGTTTTAAGTGGGCTGTCGATTTCAAATTGCTCTGTACACATAGTCACAGATATTGAAAATGGTGCCTTGTGATATAATTTCTGTGATACAGCGAAGAGGCTTACTAACAAATAGGGTGAATAGACAGGTTTGACAACAAAGCTTTATCATCATTAGCATAATTAGTAATTTTGCGCTTGTGATTTAAGGATACTGCTCTATAGAAGCTCATAACTCTGTAGTTTTAACACTCATTACAGCCTGCTCAAAAAAGCCGACCAACTTTCATCATATCGATTAGAAGTTTTATATGTGATCAACAGTAAGCCTTATTTAGAACGGAAGCATTTGATAAGACTGCTAGGGGTTCTGTAAGTGCAGTGGACGAAACGGATCAGAGGAAATTAACTGAGCTCTAGCAACGGAGAAATCGAGGTCCTTACGACCATAGGAAAATCACTACGTAACTTATTAATTTATTTTCTTAGCGAGAAACGTCTACAGCGTATTGCAGATTTATTCTTACGTGGGAGTTGATTTCAGCAATGCAAATTATCATTTAAGTCTCGTTACAAAAGGAACTTTGTCTCATAAAAACATAGAATTATATCGGTACTGAGGCCTATTCAACATTTTGTTATTATATATGGCGTGCGAAACAATCGCCTCAGCATCCTAGCCTCTCCACAGTTGCGAAGAAAAAGTAGCGGGAAAGAAATCATGTGACTGTCGTGACTAAACATTTATGTTATTGATCAAAAATATAAAGAAAGTATTATCCGGCAGCTGTCACTAATGAAGAATAAACAGAGGAACAAGAATAGAAAACTGACAAAGTGGACTCCCATCCGTAGACTAAAGAAATATCGATAAAATATATCACAGGGTAATATAGAATACATCACCGCAAGTGCAAGCAGTTGCTATGACATTAACTTAAAATAAGGCCAACTTGCTCAACGTGGTCTATCTCACAAAAATTATTGTTTATAAAACATTAGTTTCACACGCATATTACGGAAATGCTTTGGGAAACGGTTCTGAAGGCCATACTAGAACATTAAGAACAGAAATTTCTACCTCAACGTGAATAACGCCTGGCTTCGCGCACTTGAATTACTTAACGCACAAAGGCCTGATGGAAAGTATGGAATCACTTAGGAATCACTTAATTAGTACCAATATTTGCTAGCTATCACAATCCCTAACGCTCTAAATGATTTACAAATGAATGAATATGGTATTCCCGAGAAAACACATGCTTACCAATTCGAGTCTGCAACATATCACGTCCAACCCCTGGCAACAGCTGTTTTCGTTTTCCTGTCTCCAGAGAAGAGCTGCGTCCGTCGGGGGTGAGAACTGACGCACCTCTAATGCGGTCCATCAGATGTAACACTTTCTGCTGCGAACTAGATGCCGATCTAGCTCGCAGCTCCTACTCAGAGGGAATTATCCGGTCAAAGTTTTGCCAGGGAGACCTCTTTACAGCACCGAAGGTGTGTGTGAGAATATCGAAGTTGGCCCTACAACTTCTGAGAATACGAAAAGGCGCATGCATTCTAGAACCACAGACATAGAGGGAAATCGAAGCATCATGGCTATATCAGGAAGGCTGCTGAACTGAATGAAAAAAAAAAATCTGGTTCCCATCCTCTCTCACTACCCAGGCTGATATAAGCACAGAAAATTATCTAGCGCCACAGGCGTGTTGCTGGAAATTATAGATGCACGAAAGAAAATATATTTTCATTAACAAATAAAAAAATTACAAAATGCAAGACGTGCTTAATGAATGAGAAAGAATGCAAGTTTTTAAAATTTTTGGATGTAACTGCTTGCGGTGATATTTTTGTACCTGTGTAATCATACAATAAAGGATGTTTCTGTCTAGCTGTTCACAGTAATTTACATTTGTTTGTGTTTAGGATCAACTGCCACTCCCTGCACCAACGTCAGTCAATCTCAGGTATCCTTCATTTCGCTACAATTGCCTCTGTGAGTAGCAGCATCATCCCCGAAAAGCCTCATGTACCTTCCGACGATATCACGATATCTACTTGGTCATTTAGATATGTTGTGATAAATAATGGTCCTATAACACATCCCTGGGGTGCAACGGAAGTTACATTTACGTCTAAAGACTTCTCTCCGTTCAGAATGACCTACTGTGCTTTAGTTACTAGAAATTCTTCAATTCAGTCACAGTTGGTCTGATATTCCATACGCTCGTATTTTGTTCATTAGGTAGCAGCGCGGAGCTCTATCGAATGCCTTCCGTAAGTCAAAGAACTCGGCCCCTGTCAGCGCGACTGTATCTACTGCTTTCTGGATCTTATGGACGAATAGAGAAAGACGGGTTTCACACGATCGTTGCTTTCGTAGCTCGTGTAGGTTCCTACAGAGCAAATTTCCAGCCTCCAGAAATGTCGTAATAAGCGATCGTAGAACATATTCGAAAATTATGCAACAGACCTATGTCAGAGATAGGCCTATACTTCAGCGCGTCAGTTCTACGTCTACATCTACATCTACATCATATTCCACAAGGCACCTAATGGTGTGTGGCGGAGGGTACTTTTGGTACCAGTATTTGATCCATTCAACCCTGTTCCCCACGCGAATAGTGCATGAGAAGAATGATTGTCGGTAAGTCTCTGTATTGACTCTAATTTCTGGAATTTTCTCCTCGTGATCAATACGCGAGATTGAGATTTTTACTCTGCAGGCGAGTGTGCGCTGGTATGAAACTTCCTGTCGGATAAAAACTGTGTGCTGGACGGACACTCTTACTCGGGAGCTCAGGAACTAGGCTCGCAGGAGAGCTTCTGTGAAGTTTGGAAAGTAGGAGACGAGGTACAGTTGGAACTAAAGCTGTGAGGACGGGTCGTGAGTCGTGCTTGGGTAGCTCAGATGGTAGAGCACTTGTCCACGAAAGGCAAAGATCCCGAGTCCGATTCTCCGTCCGACACACAGTTTTAATCTTCCAGGAAGTTTCAATACGCGAAATGTATGTGAGGGGAAGTAATATTTTGTCCGACTCCTCCTGAAAATCAATAGTAAATAGTAATAGTAAATCATAGTAATATTAAATAGTAATAGTAATTGTAAAGCAATAGTAAACCTCTCCGTGATACACGACACCTCTCTTGTAATGTTTGCCAGTGGAGTTTGGTTAGCATCTCCGTAACGCTCTCTCGACAGCTAAATGGTCCCGTGACGAAGCGCGCCGCTATTCAATGGAACTTCTCCAGCTCCTTTATCAGTCCTACCTAATAGGGATCCCAGATAGACGAATTCAAGAATCGGGCGAACAAGCGCCTTATAAGCCACTTCTTTCGTGAATGAGTTACGTTTCCTTAAGATTCTTCCGATCAAACTGAGTGTTTTGTCTGCTTTTCCCATTATGTGTTTTATATGGTCATTCCACTTAATGTCGCTCTAGCTACTTACTCCTAGATATTTTACGGCAGACGCTCTCTCCCACTGTTTGTCACCAACAGTGCAGCTGTACAGTAGAGGACTGTTCTTGAAAACGGGAATGACCTGTGCTTTCTTCCAGTTATTAGGAGGGCTTCGCTGACGCAGAGACTTATTGCACACTGTTGCTAGAAGAGGGCCCGGTTCTTTCTCATTCCCTTGCAGAATCTAACTGTTATTGCAAAAGTTCCAGTGGCATTTCCTGTATCAAGAGCTTTCAGTTGCTTCTCTGTCTGTTGACCACTTATTGGGATGTCAACCATTGCGTCGCGCCACAATTTACCCCGAAGTAAACTGGCAATTTACGCGAAATATTCTGAAAGTTCCTCGTCAACTGTTCCATCACTACTGCTGCCGAGGCAGCGGTTTTCTATGAAAGTAACGAAACTATGTTTAACCAAATTATTACAATTGGGACTCTGTAACAATCGCACTAGATGTTTTCGTTTTTTTATGGCTGTAAATGACCTCCACCACCAACGTTCTGCCTGTCTTTGTGATTACATTCCAAGCAGAATTTAGGGACGTCTGGATTCAAACAACCGTCTGTCCATAGAACTATTTTGGCAGTGTTACCGGTTATGAGCGAGATTTGTTCCGGGACCTTTCCATAGGTGCTCCTGCAGTTAAATAATGGCGTATTAACATTTTCTTTCTCCGATTTGATATTACGAATGCTACACAGTCTGGTTTCGGAATGCATCTTTCGCGCCTGTGGAGGGAGTTCTCTACCTCAAAAATGCACATGTATACTCCACACTTACCCCGCTAATAGCCGCTTCCTGCTCATAGCGCATGTCTGAACTACTAATGAGAACCATACAGTTCTACACCCGATAGATGAGGTCGAGAAATTTGTATCCAGTACAAACCTTAGATTTAAACCTTCCCGCCGCGCGGGATTAGCCGAGCGGACTAAGGCGCTGCTGTCATGTACTGTGCGGCTAGTCGCGGCGGAGGTTTGAGTCCTCCCTTGGGCATGGGTGTGTGTGTTTGCCTCTAGTATAATTTAGGTTAAGTAGTGTGTAAGCTTAGAGACTAACTAGGGACTTTAGCAGTTAAGTCCCACAAGATTTCACACACATTTGATCGTTTGTTTTAAACCTGCCACCCTGTTAGGGGTGGAAGCACAATCAGTTCTGGGAACGATGGTGGAACACAATTGTTCTGTTTACACACCAATGGTGAGTCTGACTTTGTTCATCAAATAAACCTACTGCCCGTAGGAACTGAGGATTGCCTCTGCGCCCAGGCAACTAGCGTCATTTGTCATGAGACACATTTGGCAGCCCAATACACCAAGTGTGCTCAGTCGCTGGCTGCCAGCCCCCTCCACATTTCGGACGTACCCCACCGCCAGGAAAGAATGTGGATAGTGGTACAAATAAATTTCTGGGGAGGGCAAACACAGGTCAGAGGTATTTTGAATAATACACTCCTGGAAATGGAAAAAAGAACACATTGACAACGGTCTGTCAGACCCACCATACTTGCTCCGGACACTGCGAGAGGGCTGTACAAGCAATGATCACACGCACGGCACAGCGGACACACCAGGAACCGAGGTGTTGGCCGTCGAATGGCGCTAGCTGCGCAGCATTTGTGCACCGCCGCCGTCAGTGTCAGCCAGTTTGCCGTGGCATACAGAGCTCCATCGCAGTCTTTAACACTGGTAGCATGCCGCGACAGCGTGGACGTGAACCGTATGTGCAGTTGACGGACTTTGAGCGAGGGCGTATAGTGGGCATGCGGGACGCCGGGTGGACGTACCGCCGAATTGCTCAACAAGTGGGGCTTGAGGTTTCCACAGTACATCGATGTTGTCGCCAGTGGTCGGCGGAAGGTGCACGTGCACGTCGACCTGGGACCGGACCGCAGCGACGCACGGATGCACGCCAAGACCGTAGGATCCAACGCAGTGCCGTAGGGGACCGCACCGCCACTTCCCAGCAAATTAGGGGCACTGTTGCTCCTGGGGTATCGGCGAGGACCATTCGCAACCGTCTCCATGAAGCTGAGCTACGGTCACGCACACCGTTAGGCCGTCTTCCGCTCACGCCCCAACATCGTGCTGCCCGCCTCCAGTGGTGTCGCGACAGGCGTGAATGGAAGGACGAATGGAGACGTGTCGTCTTCAGCGATGAGAGTCGCTTCTGCCTTGGTGCCAATGATGGTCGTATGCGTGCTTGGCGCCGTGCAGGTGAGCGCCACAATCAGGACTGCATACGACAGAGGCACACAGGGCCAACACCCGGCATCATGGTGTGGGGAGCGATCTCCTACACTGGCCGTACACCTCTGGTGATCGTCGAGGGGACACTGAATAGTGCACAGTACATCCAAACCGTCTTCGAACCCATCGTTCTACCATTCCTAGACTAGCAAGGTAACTTGCTGTTCCAACAGGACAATGCACGTCCGCATGTATCCGGTGCCACCCAACGTGCTCTAGAAAGTGTAAGTCAACTACCCTTGCCAGCAAGATCTCCGGATCTGTCCCCCATTGAGCATGTTTGGGATTGGATGAAGCGTCGTCTCACGCGGTCTGCACGTCCAGCACGAACGCTGGTCCAACTGAAGCGCCAGGTGGAAATGGCATGGCAAGCCGTTCCACAGGACTACATCCAGCATCTCTACGATCGTCTCCATGGGAGAATAGCAGCCTGCATTGCTGCGAAAGGTGGATATACACTGTACTAGTGCCGACATTGTGCATGCTCTGTTGCCTGTGTCCATGTGCATATGGTTCTGTCATTGTGATCATGTGATGTATCTGACCCCAGGAATGTGTCAATAAAGTTTCCCCTTCCTGGGACAATGAATTCACGGTGTTCTTATTTCAATTTCCAGGAGTGTAGTAATAACATTGGATACTCAAGAACCATTCAAATTACCATAAAAATTGTAAAAATTACAAAACCTCATAAGTGATAATGTGTTTTCAAAGCCACATAGCTGTATGAAGATGCTTCGTTAGCAATTACTGGTTTCACATCAGTATAGATTCACATTCTGGTTTATAACTATTATACTTCCATAATTCGGACTAGGTATTAAAATCCATGAAGAAGAAATAAAAACTTTGAGGTTCGCCGATGACATTGTAATTCTGTCAGAGACAGCAAAGGACTTGGAAGAGCAGTTGAACGGAATGGATAGTGTCTTGAAAGGAGGATATATGATGAATATCAATAAAATCAAAACGATGATAATGGAATGTAGTCGAATTAAGACGGGTGATGTTGAGGGTATTAGATTAGAAATGAGACGCTTAAAGCAGAAAAGGAGTTTTGCAATTTTGCGAGCAAAATAACTGATGATGGTCGAAGTAGAGAGGATATAAAATGTAGACTGGCAATGGCAAGGAAAGCGTTTCTGAAGAAGAGAAATTTGTTTACATCGAGTATAGATTTAAGTGTCAGGAAGACATTTCTGAAAGTATTTGTATGGAGCGTAGCCATGTATGAAAGTGAGACAGGGACGATAAATAGTTTGGACAAGAAGAGAATAGAAGCTTTCGAAATGTGGTGCTACAGAAGAATGCTGAAGATTAGATGGGTAGATCACATAACTAATGAGGAATTATTGAATAGGATTGGGGAGAAGAGAAGTTTGTGGCACAACTTGACTAGACGAAGGGATCGGTTGGTAGGACATGTTCTGAGGCATCAAGGGATCACCCATTTAGTACTGGAGGGCACCGTGGAGGGTAATAATCGTAGAGGGAGACCAAGAGATGACTACACTACGCAGATTCAGAAGGATGTAGGTTGCAGTGGGTACTGGGAGGTGAAGAGGCTTGCACAGGATAGAGTAGCATGGAGAGCTGCATCAAACAAGTCTCAGGACTGAAGACCACAACAACAACATACTTCCATAATGTAGAATGACAATTACGGAGTCCCAGCTTGCGGGTAGCTTCCACGTTCGAAGGGAGACTACACTGTTGGGTTGCCATAACACGTAGATAACTTCCCGAAAGCTGTGGCCCCATAATAGTCGATCTAAATTGCGGAAATATAACCAATATAAACCTGAAGGTGAGTCTATACTGAGGTGAAACCGAGAGTTGCGAAATAAAGCACCTTCAAACAACTATGCATTCTTTACCTTTCTACAATTATAACTTTTATGATTATATTAATAGTTATTGAGTGACGATTGCTGTTACTGATATTCACAGTTGACAGTGGCCTTGTTTCTCGACCTACCCTCTATTCTACTGAGGGGCTCTGTCACGACCCTATCATTGGAGCTCCGAACGACAAGAAACCCCACCCACTGCACTTGTTCGGACCTCTCAGGAAGATCGGCCACAGTCCCGAAAGGCATGGCGACCAGTGCTGGCTGAGATGTACCTTTAGCAACAGGAAAAGCTTCGAAGCTGTTTTTAGATGTAAGGATACTGTCGTGAGTTGTGTAATCGCTTCCGACTTCCGCCCAGAAAGTCGCGACTCAGCCACTGTTCGCCATTCTCCGGCAGGGGCGTGCGAACCGAGAGGTGCAGCGGCATCAGGAACCCATGGTGACGCTGTAGGCTCCAGATATGCCAATGCATTCGTCTCAGATGCCCCAACGCCACCGCAGTTCAATGCAGCAGCCTGAAACCTATCGACGGTGGCCGACACAGCTGCCAGATGCTTACAGACTGTCATCAATTTCTCCTGCATCAGTACTCAACAGGTGCAGTCACTATACAACTTTAATCATGACGATGTTTGGTTTTGGGGCGATCGTACAAAGTTCCAGGTGTTACGCCGTCCAATTTTTGGACAGCCACCGTCACGAATGACGATGATGATGATGAAATGATGAGATCAACACAAACACCCAGTCCTCGGGCAGAGAAAAATCCCCAACGCGGTCGGGAATCGAACCCAGGACCCCGTGATACAGAAGCAGCAACGGTAGCCACTAGACCAAGAGCTGCGGACGAACGTAAATGATTTACATCATGTTACACGAGATACTGAAGACGTAACGCTAACCTAAGAAACTTAACGCATTCAACAGAAGAAGTAGAAAAATATGCAAACACAACAGAATGTGGTGTCACCGCCAGATACCACACTTGCTAGGTGGTACCCTTGAAATCGGCCGCGGTCCGTTAGTATACGTCGGACCCGCGTGTCGCCACTATCAGTGATTGCAGACCGCGCGCCGCCACACGGCAGGTCTAGTCTAGAGAGACTCTCTAGCACTTGCCCCAGTTGTACAGCCGACTTTGCTAGCGATGGTTCACTGTCTTCATACGTTGTCATTCGCAGGGACGACAGTTTAGCATAGCGTTCAGCTACGTCATTTGCTACGACCTAGCAAGGCACCATATTCAGTTACTATAATCTGAACAGATAATATTGTGAATCACGTACCGTCAAGAGCGACGTTCATCATTAATGGATTAAAGTTAAATATGAAACTAAATACGTCTGCTTTCTGAATTCTAGTTTCTTGTCATGTTCCAGACCTCACGTCAGAATAGTCCTTCCATCCTCACGCCAGCCTGCGTGGGCTAAAACGCGTGCATTTCGGCCTCCACTCTTAGCATGGTGTTGGCTCTTCTGCCAACACAACACAAGAAGTTCAAATGGTTCAAATGGCTCTGAGCACTATGGGACTAAACATCTGTGGTCATCAGTCCCCTAGAACTTAGAACTAATTAAACCTAACTAACCTAAGGACATCACACACATCCATGCCCGAGGCAGGTTTCTAACTTGAGACCATAGGGGCCACGGAGCTCCATACTGAAGCGCCTAGAACCGCAGTAAATGAGAATTCACTAAGCTAAATGATGTATACATTCAGTGAACAAACGACAAGCCGCTGTTGATGGTGACTCGCTAGATATGGCTTGATTTGTATGCCCCTCTGTAACCTTTCCATGCCAATATTGTAAAATTTTTAATAAAAAGAAAATGCTGGATAGGGACTCAGTGACTGAGAAAAGTTTTATAAGAGTGTTTAATGAAAGCGGTGTGAAGACAGTATGTACATAAACAACAGCTGGACGAACATGCTTCCTGACAAGCAGGTAAAATAGGTGTTCTACAAACTGACTCATTTATGTCATTTTCTCCTCCTTTTCTCTTTCAAGGAAATCTTGTCGTCTAAATAATGCCGTTCAGTGACTTCGCCTTCAGCAGCAGTGTGCTTCACAATTCCGTTGCCAACAAGTCAAGAGTGATTACAATACAATCCCTCGAATTTCTGGTGCGCAACGCAAGCGACAGATTGCTGCGTAACAGAGCAGAGACAGAAGATCAAAGGGAAAACTGGCTGCCGGTGTCGCCCATCCGGACAGCGTGCGCCCACTTAGGGTAAGGAAAGCTGCACAAAGAGCCGGGGAGATTTCCAGCGGAGATTACCTGGAAAATCTGAGCTTGCCGCTTCTGCCGGCAGCGGCCTGCAGCTTACGCGGGGCGGCTTTAAGAGGATTGCTGTCTGGAGCACGGCGCGTAGGCCCGGAGCCGGCAGGCGAAGGAGCGCAGGTCGCTGTTAATACACGCTGGGCCCCGGGCGAGGTTTCTTCGTTGTAGCGCTCCGCGAGCTCACGGTTGGGTGCCGGGTAATTGCTATTATGGGCTCACTTTCTGCTCGTTTCGATTAGTCTCACAGCGGATCAGAGTGTCAACGCGTTCTTCCATCACAGCTCGGAGGAACAACTTCATATTATAGAACAAAAATTCTGTTTGCACTGAGAATTCTGTTACTGGGGAAGAATACGTAAGGTCAATAACAGCTATTAAGGTAATTTTTCAGACCTCTTTCGTAACATTTCTGGTTCAACCATAGCCTTCGATACTACTCATCGACTAGTTTACCAGCGACGTCGTCACAAAACAGAAATGCAACGCAAACGTGGTTTCAAGAAGACAAACATAACATTAATCCTCTTACCCTGGCGCGAAAATATAAATATAAGTTTCGGAGCAAAACAAAACTCCCCCCCCCCCTCTGGCTCTGATGGGCCCAACGACACCGACCGACAGCCATGTCATCCTGTGCCTACAGCGACTTTGAATGCTGTGTGGAAGAACTTGGGTTCAGCACACCGCTCTCCCGCCCGTTGTCGGCCGTTTTGATCTTGGAGACTCTACTTCCCATTCTAGCAGCTCCTCAGTTGGCCTTAGGAGGCTGATAGCAACCTGTACCAGTCCTCCTAAGAAGGAAACTTCCGTGGCAGTAGCGGGAATCGGAACCTGGTCGTCTGTACACATAGAGACACGCTGACCACAAAGCAAAGTTGGCGGACAAACATGACTTACAGAATAGTAAAAACAACAAAAGTAAACATCGAAAATAAAGTGGCAGCCATCGCACGATACATCGGTTTACATAAAAAGGAAAGGAACACTAAGTTACTATGAACCAACATAGCGTTCAGTACGTCACTTAACCTATACTGCCTACCTCGAAAAATTGACGACATTACAGAACATTGGACATGTCCAGAAGAACAGATACCATCTTCATATAGTCAAGTCGAACCGGCCATTGACTTTCTTCTCCGGTGCGAATGCACACGCATTTCCCGAACTCTTACAGGACGCGGTACGATTGTCTGCCGCGACTAATGAGTGTAATGGGAGGGGCACTGCGAATGTAGTATGTGGATATTAAGTTGGGAATGTGTGTCTCACGGGGAGCGTGCAAGGGATAAGTCCCTGCATTCGCTCTATCCTCTGTGCCCTCGTTGGCTCACATGGATAGAGCATGTGCCATGTAAGCAGCAGAACCCAGGGTCGAGTCCCTGTCGTGGCACACATTTTTCAACTGTCCCCGTTGATGTATCAACGCCTGTCGACAGCATAAGGTCTTGATTTAATTATCATTCCATTCTAGAGAGCTGCACGCTCACTTATGGTATCGGACATGTCCGAAAGAACAGATACCAGCTTCATATACGCCAACAATGACGTCAGGGCACCCATTACACTGCGTAGTGTTTGCCATGTAATAGCACAGCCACAATCGCTTTCTGCTCTGTCACAGACTGTACGGTATGGCACAGAGCAGACGCCTGTCACTCTGCAGTGGACCGCCTTAGGAAGAATGGAAGCAGAACAGTCGCAAACTGATGTGACCTGATGGCATAATGTGAATCACTGTGTTGTTTATAGACACCGAAAATGTATCGCGGCAGGGCCGACAGCAATTGTCATCAGAAAGAGAAGACCGTTATTTGGCTGCAAGGGCACGACATACCGCCTTAGTACGTCACTGCAACTGGCATCTGACTTCGCAGCAAACACTGGACGTGTTGTACCGAGGGAAACGGTGTACAGAAGGCATCAGCAGAGTGGTCTTTACTGTCGTAGACCAGATGTGTTTCTCCCTCTAAGGCTTCTTTACTGAAGGGAACATCTAGAGTGGAGTCACCAACAAGCTACCTAGACGAACAGAGTGCCAATGTTCATTTTGGAGATGAGTGCCGATTTGTTCTGGAGAATGATTCTCAACGGATTCTCATCTGGAGGACACGTGGGACACGGTTTCGGGACCAAACATTATGGAATGAGAGCGATATCGAGGAGGATCCCCAATGGTGTGGACAGGGATTATTTTGACCGCTCTAACACCTCTCTATGAAATTGTACGGGTGAATCGTCAAGGTTTAACTGCTGTCAGTTGTCGTGCCGAAATCTTGGGACTTCATGTACGGTTGTTGCAAGGTGCTGTGGGCTCAGACATTGTTTTCAAGACCGGTAATACACCACACCGTAAAGAATGGTTGGTTGATGTTTTCTTCGAAACGGGAGATATTCCACTCCTTGCGTTGACTGCTAGCTCCTCCAATTAGAATCCCATAGAGCAATGGCGGCCAAAGCTTTCCGCTTGAGAAGTCATACTCATTCTGCCAACGCCTCTGTCAAAAAGGGCGGAGGAGGGGACAGAAGTTAAAGGCACTCTCTTGTCCTCCGCGTAGGAAAGTGCCCCTAAGGGCCGAAGAATCAGCAATGATCAACGGCATGAGGATGCAAAAGGCAATGAAAACCACTTCCTTAAAGACACATAATATGTATCCACAGGACATGTGGCCTGTATCTGAGAAAAAAAGTTTCATGAAGTTCTATTCACTGGCAAAAGATTCTGGAACAGTTTCCTACTCTTCGGGACAGGACAGCCAAAGTGGAGATGACCATCAGAAAGAGACTGAATAATCAGTGAAAGGATAACGTTCTACAAGTCTGAGTGTAGAATGTCAGCAGCTTGAAAGGGGTAGAGAACATAGAAAATCTGAAAATGGGAATTTATAGGCTCAGTATAGATATAGTACGAGTTAATGAAGTGAAATGAAAAAAAAAGACAAGGATTTATGGTCAGGTGAGTGTAGGGTAATATCAACAGTGCCAGAAAATGGTACATCGGGTGTAGGATTCGTTATGCATAGGAAGCTAGGACAGAGAGTGTGTTATTGCGAACAGTTCAGTGACAGGGCTGTTCTTATCAGAATTAGCAGCATACCAACAACTCCAACAACAATGGTTCAAGTATATTTGTTAACGTCACAAGTTGAAGATGAGGGGATATAAAAATATACGAGGATATTCAAAGGTTAATATCGTACAAAAAGGGAGACGAAAATCTGTCATGGGTTACTGAAATACGGTTGTAGGGGATGGAGTAGAAGAAAAGGTTGCAGGAGAATAGGGCTTGGGACGAAGAGTGAGAGACGAGAAAGACTAATTGCGTTCTGTAATAAATTTCAGCTAGTAATAGCGAATACTCTGTTCAAGAATCACAAGGGGAGGAGGCGTACTTGTAAAAGGCTCGTGATACGGGAAGATTTCAGTTAGATTATGTCGTCGTCAGCTTGAGTTTCTGAAATCCGGAACTGTGTTGTAAGGCATACCCAGCAGCAGAAACACACACAGACCACAATTTAGTACAGTAGGCTGAAATTCAGGAGATTAGTCAGGAAGAATCCATATTATAAGAAGTGGGATACGGAAATACTAATGAATAATGAGATACGCTTGAAGTTCTCTAAGGTTATAGATACAGCAATAAGGAATAGCTCAGTAGGCAGTACAGTTGATGAGGCATGGACATTTTTAAAAAGGGCAGTCACAGAAGTTGGAAAGAAAAACATAGGTGCAAAGAAGGTAACTGCGAAGAAAATGGGACAACAAGAAATACTTTAGTTCATTGATGAAAGAAGGAAGCACAAAAATGTTCAGAGAAATTGAGGAATGCAGAAATACCAGCCGCTGAGGAATGAAATAAATAAGAAGTGAAGTGAATCTAAGGCGGAATGGCTGCACGAAAAATTTCCAAAATTGAAAAAGAAATAACTGTCGAAAAGACTGGCTCAGCATATAGGAAAGTCAAAATAATCTTAGGCGTAATTAAAAGCAAGAATGGTAACGTTAAGACTGCAACGAGAATTCCAGAAGAGAAAAGAGACAGATGGAAAGAGTGCATTGACGGCATATACGAAGAAGAAACAGAAGTCGATTTAGAATGGATACAGGGTCCAGCATTAGAGTCAAAATTTAAGAGAACTTTCGAAGTCTTAAGATCAAATAAATCAGAAGGGATAGATAACACTCAAATACAATTTTTAAAATCATTGTAGGAAGTAGCAACAAAGCAACTATTCACGTTGGAGTGTATAATGTACGAGTCTGGCGACTTACCATCTCGGCTTTCGGAAAAATATCATCCCTGAAATTCCGAAGACTGCAAGACTTAATAACTACGAGAATTATCGCGCAATCATATTGACAGCCCTTGCATCCAGGTTGCTGACGACAATAATATACAGAGGATTGGGAAAGAAAATTGAGAATGTGTTAGGTGACAATCAGTTTGGCTTTAGGAAGGGTAAAGACGCTAGATTGGCAATTGTGCCGTTGCGGTTGATAATGGAAGCAAGACTAAAGATAAATCAAGACGTGTTCATAGGGTTTTTCGACCTGAAAAAGGCGCTCGACACTGTAGAATGGGGTAAGCTATAGGGAGAAACAGCTACTATACGATAAGAACCAAGAAAGAATGATAAGAGTGGACGACCAAGAACGAAGTGCTCGGATTCAAAAGGGGGTAAGACAGGGATGTAGCACTTTGCCCTTACTGTTCAATCCGTAAATCTAAGTAAGCAACGTTGGAATAAAAGAAAGGTTCAGCAGAAAGCATATCTGTGATGCGATTCGATGATGACATAGCTATCCTGAGTGAAAGTGGAGAAGAATTAAATGTTCTGTTGAATGGAATGAACAGTCTAAGCAGTATAGAATATGGACTGAGAGTAAATCAAAGAAAGATGAAAGTAATGAGAAGTAGCAGAAATGAGAACACTGAGCATCTTAAAATTAGGATTGATAATCACGAAGATAAGGAATTCTGCTTCCTAGGCAGGAAAATTATCAATGACGGACGGAGCAAGGGGGACATCAAAATTAGACTAGCACTGGCAAAAAGGGCATACCTGGTTAAGTGAACTCTACTAGAGTCAAACATAGGCCTAAATTTGAGGAAGAAATTTCTGAGAATGTACGTTTGGAGCACAGCGTTACACGGAAGTGAAACATGTAGTGTGGGAAAATTGGAATGGAAGGGAATCGGAGCATTTGAGATGTGGTGATAAAGACGAATGTTGAAAATTAGGTGGACTGATAAGGTAAGGGATGAACAGGTTCTGTGGAGAATCGGTGAGGAAAGGAATATGTGGAAAACACTGTCATGGAGAAGGGATAGCATGATAGGACATGTGTTAAGCTAAAGCGTTTAACTTCCATGGTGCTACAGGTAGCTATAGAGAGCCAAAACCGTAGAGGTAGACAGAGAGAGAAGACGTGTAGCAAATAATTGAGAAGTTGATTACGACTGCTACTCTGAAATGAAGAGTTTTGCACAGGGGAGGAATTCGTGCTGAGTCGCATCAAACCTGTCAGCAGAGTGATGACTCAAGAAGAAGAGCATGTCTGGAAAGCACTAGGGAGACGGGCTGCATCACATCAACACCCATTAACTACTCTCCATGACTTGTAAACCTATCTGCAGGAAGAATGGGCCTTATTTCCTCAACATGAGATTGATGGCATTATTCACAGCACGTCGGTCGTTGTCAGGCTATTACTGCTGGCAGAGGTGGCCACACCCCATACCGAGGTCATTAACCAGTTGTCGAAATGTGGGAATGTGTCCGCAATCCCATGAAGTTGAGGAAAGGAAGAACATTTTTGTCTACCTTTATGCTCGTTGCTGTTGTCTAAGTTCTGCACTCTACACATTGTTCCTACTTTACTGTCAATTGTTTATACTGTTTTGGGTCACAATAAATGCAATCTTGCAAAATTTCCGTGTGTTGCTTTGATTTTGGACAAAATTGAATTTTGGTTAACTGAAAAGCCCACTACGATTACAGAAAGCCAGAAAAAATTCAGCTATTAAAAATGTAGTAACGAAATTATCACTTTATCTGTAAGCGACATACAAATGATATTGAGACTGTTTGTTGGACATGAAAGGCTTGAGATCAGTGAATCGTGTGTGCGTTCGACTTCACTGGGAATGGTGGGAAAGAGTAACAGCGAGATACAGTGCGGTTTTTATGTGCACAAGTAGTATCAAAAGGAGAAAGTAATTCGGAATGTGTACCATGTACGTCAAACATAATATGTTGCATGTGTGTGTGTTTATGTGGGATTAACGATTTCGAGAAGGCAGGGTGTCATTGAAACGACAGTCAGCTAGGAGAGGTTCATCGTGTCACTACCCCTTCTACCATTGCTGCGTTGAATATTGCAGTCAGAAATGAATGACGGAGGATGTTGGAAGATTTTAGGCTCACATTGGGCGTGAATCACGATACGGCTCACGCTATCGTGCCAGAGAACCTAAAATCTTGGAAAATCCGTGTGCTGTGCATTCCCCTGTCTATTGGAGGAGCAGAAGATGAACAAAATGCCGACATCATTGCACCACTCGGAAACGTATCACTATGAAAAATATTGTGTTCAAATGGTTCAAATGGCTCTGAGCACTATGCAACTTAACTTCTTAGGTCATCAGTCGCCTAGAACTTAGAACTAATTAAACATAACTAACCTAAGGACATCACACACATCCATGCCCGAGGCAGGATTCGAACCTGCGACCGTAGCGGTCGCTCGGTTCCAGACTGTAGCGCCTAGAACCGCACGGCCACTGCGGCCGTCAAATATTGTATCTTGCTCAGTACTGTCGCCGGAGGTGAGACAGGGTATCATCGTTTTGAGTCGGAGAGCATGCGTCAGAGCCAACAATGGAAGCACATCGATAAGCCACCCCCCTCCTCCCACCCGCCTCCCCCCCCCCCCCCCAAAAGAAAAAATTTATCCTATTTCGTACACACCGGTTCCGGCAAAGTCATGAAGACCCTTTTTTGTAACTGCAAGGGCCCTTTGATACTCGGCTTTCATGGAAGACGGTGCCACAATTAATGCACTGTGGTAACTAAACAGTTTCAAAACATGAAGCACGCCATCTAGTCCAACTACTCAGAAATATTGACGAACAGCATCATTCTGTTGCAGGATAATGGCAGCACACAGATTACCAACCTTGTTTCGATTGCGCTTCAGAAGTTTCTGTGAGAAGCGCTTAGACATCCTCTAGGCAGTGCCGTTCTAGCGACATGCGATATCGGTATTTTGCAACCCTGAAGATAAAGATTCGTGGCCATCGATTTGCTTCGGACGAAAAGGTTCTTATCTGGGTATAATCATGGTTCCGTAGGCCACGGCAAACACTGTTCCGTAAGGCAAATATCGACTTGTACCACAGTGAGATGAATGTTTTAACAGCTGGAGCGACTGCTTTTAAAATAATAAATATGTCTCGTTTTCATCTGACTGCCCATTGTCTGTAGCGCACCAGAAAAGCCCGATATGAATACAGAAGGCCAAAACTAGTAGCAATTAACAGAACAAGTATACTAAATACGAGTCAATAAACTCACAAATAGAGTAACACACTGACAATAAGGAAGATGTATTCAGTACATATTCCAAATTCATATAATTGTAATCATTGTTTCTGCTTATTACGAGGAAAATCATAGAAAATATTTATTTTTGATTGTTAACGATTATGAATATATTAACTTACGTTCACGTAGCTACGCTCGTGCGTTTAACGACGAGTCTGCGCCATTACAGTTCATAACTCCTCTCTACAAACATAGTGCAAACTACAAACACAGCGTTAGGTGACACGACTACAGCCTAAACAAACCCCAACTCTACACTAGTACAATTTCGTTCTCCGCAACGCCATTATATCATGGTTCAAACGATGGGTGGAACTAGAATCTCAATTCGATCTATATGTTTTTAATTGTGTTACCCTTTTGTGTAATATAGACGCTCAAGAAGATGTACACTTGTCAGATTTTAGCCTCTAGATATATATGTAAGAAAATGACGCAAATACATGGGAACATACGCTTGCTCATTGTATACTTATTTATAATATTTTGGGAACGTAAGACACCATATGAGTTACTGTCCAGCAAAGTGAATAATGAAATGGAATAAGAAATACATGACAAGTGTTACGATCTACGGCAGACATATTAAGCATGAAACATAGCAGAAAGTCAACAGGGATATTACGGAGTGCTTGAGAGTTCCACGAATCCGCATAAATCCAAACAGACTGTATCCATCGAGGAAATGAAAGGTGCACCAAGTAGCTGTTCAGACTAGCACAACTGCTAGTCGTTCAACTGGAGTACAGACAAGACGTAACAAATAAATAATGAGCAATGGCGTAGCAAGTTTATCACACGTTCTTGGAGAAGAAAATTATGTCACACGCACCACACCTAGTAGCATGTTAGAGATGGTCTCATTTTGAACTCTCAGTGGAGCATTATTCAGATCCTAGTTTGGAACGAAAATAGCTTTTAACACTGAAATGTCAAAATGACCACTGGACTAAATATGTGGGGACGTAAATTATACAGCTACAGCTCCATGATGTGTTGTGGGAGTTCACAACTAACAAAAGAATGACTCGCATTGTAGCACGCAGAGTCTGATAAGATCGAAGACTTTACATTAAATACCACGAACTTTCGTCATTGTCAATTGGAGCCTCATACACGACTAATCTTGTGAGTGAAGATATGGCATTCTCAATCATACTGTTTAATTCTTACTGCCAGCCGGGGTGGTCGAGCGGTTCTAGGCGCTACATTCTGGAACCGCACGACGGCTACGGTCGTAGGTTCGAATCCTGCCTCGGGCATGGATATGTGTGATGTCCTTAGGATAGTTAGGTTTAAGAAGTTCTAAGTTCTAGTGGACTGTTGAAGTCAGCAGTTAAGTCCCATAGTGCTCAGAGCCATTTGAACGATAATTCTAACTGTTGTCAGATACTTTCCACTCTGGCTTAGGCGTTAAAGTGCATTATTTGTGGCATAAAGGCAGTGTAACAACTTAAGAAACAGTCCCTTTCAGTTCCTTATATAGAGCGCAAGAAGCCGTGGTTAACATCCTGCTGAAAGGACCACCCTACACAGTGCCTGCTTTTGTACTGCCGCTAATGCATGCCGACAACCTGGGGCAGTAGTAACTTGCTACAGTTTGAGACACGCTGCCTGGGAACAGTCAAATGACAGTAAATAACCTCGTTTCACACGTTTCCACAGCGACACACAAATGCCGCCCTTCCGTGTGGTAAGCGATGAGTAGCGGGACTTAAAACCAGGCCCAGATGAGCATGTCATGACCGGCACAGTGCAGAGCCTGCCATGTGCCAGTTATCGCTACGAAATCAACTGACACCGACATGAAGCCATGAAGACGTTATTGCCGCCACCAGACCGTGATCCACGAACCTCTGCCTGCCTACCCATGCCCTGGCGGCCAGCACACTGCCACTGCTGTTGAGTGGTACTTAAGATAGGTAAATAAATCAGTGAAATCAATGTGAAGTAGAAACTAGAAAATAAATGAAAAACTTAGTTTAGTTTAGAAGAATTACACACTGGCAAACAGCGGGCACAGCATCAGTGACAGAAGAGCCAATGACCATGAAGTCAGCACGTTCGGGAGAAGCCATCGCCCTCCCCACATGAGCGGAATCTGTCGATTCAGCCGTCAGGACATCGCCCGACCGGCTCACGTGTTTCTCAATTGTCACATGTGAACAAAAGCCGTCGCCTACATTCCAAGAGCCAATGACCGAAGCTAAGAAGATTCTTCGAGAAGCTTTCCAACGTGACAGAA
This sequence comes from Schistocerca gregaria, assembly GCF_023897955.1. Lineage (NCBI taxonomy): Eukaryota > Metazoa > Arthropoda > Insecta > Orthoptera > Acrididae > Schistocerca > Schistocerca gregaria. Next base: position 668,133,875 of record NC_064922.1, read on the forward strand.
GAGGCAATGACCGTGAAGTCGTTCACCTCCAGGGAACTGAAGTGAATAAACACGCGAGACGCAGTGGGCCCGATAGTAGTAGTTTTCAGTTCAGTTTCGGTGCCGAAGACCGTCATGCAGGAAGAGACTACATCGTACACAGAAGCACCAAGTCCGCCGCTGTAATGGAATAGCAAGCTGCAGCCTCGCCGCCAGAAGACAGAAGTTAGAAGGTATTCTAAGACTGATTTTTAGGTACTCGGGTTACTCGTGACGACGGGAAGGAGACGGCCTCACATCAGCAGCCACCTGTGAGCTGTGATGAAGATCTGACAGCTGAAGACTGGTAAGCTGGAGTCAGTTGTTCGAGTCCGGGTCACTGGCCTTCCGCCTCCGTGCCGCTCCGTTGTCCGACGCACAACACTAACACACGCCGCCGCTTAGAAAAGAGAAACACTGGGACGTCACATCCAGGGCATCACCATCCGATTCACGACTTCGTTCTCAATAACGAAACTGGCCACAGCACGATGCGCGTCTCCAGTCATCTGGGCGAAACGGCGACAAGAGATACACACCGCCACGCGTAATCAGCCGCCGCCGCTCTCGCAGCATGAAAGCTTCGCAAACGACACAGCTCCCGCTCTCTCAGCCAGAACAATCCAGTAAGAAAACCGTTGTACAAGTCTTCAATAAAAGTTATCTTATGTAAAAATGCGGTTTCATTCTACCTCATACCCGAGCCAAGGAAGAACCCACCCTGCCCACATGTTGTTAAGAGAGAAAAAGTAATTTATTTAGTGTTTTTTTCACCCTGTCATAATGCTTTAGAATGAAATGCCCTTTGCAGTAACGCTCATCCTGACAATTGACTAGCATCATAACAGAAAAGTCAGTTACACTGCCTCTATGGGGCCACTCACCATTCCCTGCCGCCGCTCTCTAGCCAGCAGTTCAGAGTTGTACTCTGAGCAGCACCGCAACGGCAGAAGACGCTCCCAGCTGCCCATGGCACGGAGACGGAGAGCCACTTGCGGTGTTATGGACGCTCCTGACAACTCAGCTCTGGCGTACCTGTGATGCTATGTCAGCATGTACTGAGTATTGTCCATGATCCATGCCTTCTCTGCCTGCTGGTACAACGCCAGCATATTACGAGTAAACGTCTTATCATGCAAGAGAAGAGGGCGCACTCGGAAGACTACGTTGAACAGATAAGTAACGACGTGTTTTTAGTCACTACTGCCATGCCTGCGGCTTACTCACCCGTACACCCTTCCCCATACCCATCTGCGAACCCCATGAGGCCCCAGAAGATCGAGCACATCCTGACAAGAAAGAACTGTTTACATTACACTTCGTTTCTCAGCAGCTACTCGGCATTGCTATATTTCGTGACCAACGAAGGATATCTTGCTCCTTCTGCCCATCATAAAGATGCAAGTAGTAATTATTTGAATAATCACTAATTTTAAATGTATCATAGCTTTACATGACACTATACAGTATAAAAAAATCTCTCTCAGACCCACAGATTCGTCAATCCGTACAGTTAGTTTTGAAAATTTGTGATTGTGGTTTTCAAAACCGCTATGAAAATACTTGTAAGGTTTAAAGCAAAGGAAATGGGCACATGCAATAGACAACAGCAAGGAGATGAGCTATTCATACATTAATCAATAAGTACTTTAATAGTAATGTGGATAACTGTTCTTGCATTTATTATGAACTGCATGCGTCACATGTTTCTCATTTTAAATGTTGCGAATATTTTCATAGCGATCAAACATTCACATTTACAGATTTTGAAGACTATCTGTTTGTGGTTGGGAATGTTAAACTTAGATTTAAAAATGCAGTATATTATAAACTCCATTTACTGAAATATTTGTTTTCTGGTTTTTATACAGGTGTCGGTGGAATTTTTAAATCGATTTCATATGATTCTGATGAGCCTACAACAGACATATGTGGCAAATTTCACGTATTTTACAGATTCCCTTCATCTGACTCAACTGGTATATTTGTTGTTTCTATGTGTATTTCGTTAAAAGGTCGAGAAGTTAAAAAATGGTAGAGATCTGGGCTCATGTCGAGCCTTACCAGCGATAATTCTTCCATTCAGGAACCATTCAGAAACGGAAGAGAAAAAGGGGAAATTAAATGGCACACAAAGTGAGACAAAAATACGAATTAATATTGCACTGTCAACCAATTGTAAGCTACAGTTAAAAATTTAAATCTCTAGCTCATCGGAAAATTAATTTAAAATCAATTTGCAAAATTTGTACCGAACTGATTAGACAATACAGCTTTCTGTGCTCATCTCTGCCTGACTGCTCGAACAGTTCCTGGAAAACATTTTGATACTACCTGCACACACGCCGACCCTCCAGGGCAACTGAGATGTCTGGAATCACCAAATCTTTTCTCTCTACCCGCACCTCTTTAAGAGCTAGGTGGATTACACAGACACGGAAGTGACTTAATAGCGCATTGCTATCGAGCTATTTGAAAATGTCAAGTCTCTATCTCGTTGGTAAGTTTGTTTAAAAACGGTTGCAAAATTTATACTGAACAGAGAGACAGGCGAGAAAGCGACCTAATAATCATGTGGTAAATACACATTCATAAAAAGGAATAGCATCACTCCGGTTCCCAGAACTCCTGAAGATAGACGTTGACTGTGAGTATTGTATCACAGACACAGTCCCTTTGACTGTTCACAGATGTCACTAAACCCACCCAAGCCCGTAATCAACAATGCATGAGCAGCGTCTATTAGACGGAGTAGGTCCGACAGCCGATCAATTCTAGTCATTCCATCAGGAAGGAGGTACACAACTCGTGTTGTCTGTAGTTCTGTAGTTCAACCATGCCTAGACGGTAAATACCACGGTTCGATCGCGTCCGTATTGTGACTTTGTGCCAGGAAGGGCTCTCAACAATGGAAGTGCCCAGGCGTTTCGGAGTAAACCAAAGTGATGTTGTTATAACATGGAGGAGATACAGAGAGACAGGAACTGTCGATGGCATACCTCGCTCATTCCGCCCAAGGGCTACTACTACAGTGAATGACCTCTACCTACGGATATGGCTCAGAGGAACCCTGACAGCAACGCCACCATGTTGAATAATACTTTTCGTGCAGCCACAGGACGTCTCGTTATGACTCAAACTGTGTGTAATAGGCTGCATGATGCGCAACTTCACTTCCGACGTTCGTTGCGAGGTCCACCTTAGAAACCACGACATCATCAGGGCGTTACAGATGGTACTAACAACAAGATGAATGGACCGCTCAGGACTGGCATCACATTCTCTTCACCGACGAGTGTCGCTTATGCCTTCAACCAGACAATCGTCGGCAACGTGTTTGGAAGCAAACCGGTCAGGTTGGACGCCTTAGACACAGTGTCCAGCGATAGCAGCAAGCTGGAGTTTCCCTTCTGTTTTGGGGTGGCATTATTTGCTTCCGACGTTCGCCGTTGGTGGTCATGGAAGGCGCCGTAACGGCTGTACGATACGTGAATGCCATCCTCCGACCGATAGTGCAACCGTATCGGCAGAATATTGGTGACAACTCACGCCCCCCTCTTGCACATCTTGTGAATGAGTACCTTCAGGATGACGACATCACTCGACTAGAGTGGCCAGCATGTTCTCCAGACATGAACCCTGTCGAACATACCATGGATAGACTGAAAAGGGCTGTTTTGGACCACGTGACCCAGCAACCACTCTGAGGCGGTCACTGTTGCTGTTTACGCTCCACAGATAAAGCCCTGACTAATACAGAATGAAGAAGGAGCACACTGAAGCAATATTCCGCCATTAATAACGTTTCATTCACATGTGATATAGGCACGACCTGTGCTGCATACTGATTAGCGACGCTATGAGGCGTTATGTTGTTCACGAGTTAAAAAACGATCACCGGGAAATATTTCTATAGCATGTATCACTTCCAGAAAGTTCTAGAAATTTCTTGTGTTTTTGATGTTCGCATGTCCTGAAATAAACGATAATCGTACATAAAGTAGCACCCTCTGTCGAGGAGGCAATTCTGTTTGTAGATTGGCATCCATATGAAACGCACTTTAACTGCTAAGTACTGCACTTAACTGACGAACCTACTTTCGTATTCGAAACTGACTCTGGTTACAACTTGGGGCAGTAATATCATTATCAACGCCACCCACTATCATTCAGTGTTCGCCCTGCTTTATGTTTGTGCAGTCATCAGCTTCATATATCAACGTTTCCTCTACGTGTTTCTTAATGATAACGGCGTCCCCCCCCCCCCACCTAACCTACCTAATTCTATCTGCCCCCATCCTCTTCCCCCACCCCCACCCCACAAAGCACTTTGTTCCATTACGTCGTCAGTCGTCATCTCGGTTATCTATTATCTTTTAGGAATCCAGGAAAGGCGATCCTTCAGTCATGTGCCACATATTCACAATTACCACTCACCCAGATTTCATTCTCATTACAGTCACAGTGCTCCCTACCACCCTGTTCTCTAAATCATTTTCCCCCTACATTTACTCTTCCGTGTATCTCTTTTGCTATCCACCCAGTCGTCATATTGGGTGTCTCTCGAAGGGATCGTCAGGCACATGTTCTCTACCCATTTTGGCAGATACTTGCAATATCCTTCTTGTAACGAAAGCTCGAATGAGCCCAAACACATCCTACATCTACATCTACATACATACCCCGCAATCCACCATACGGTGCGTGGCGGAGGGTACCTCGAACGACAACTGGCATCTTCTCTCCCTGTTCCACTCCCAAACAGAACGAGGGAAAAATGACTGCCCATATGCCTCTGTACGAGCCCTAATGTGATCTTATCTTTGTGGTCTTTCCGCGAAATATAAGTTGGCGGCAGTAAAATTGTACTGCAGTCAGCCTCAAATTCTGGTTCTCTAAATTTCCTCAGTAGCGATTCACGAAAAGAACGCCTCCTTTCCTCCAGAGACTCCCACCCGCGTTCCTGAAGCATTTCCGTAACACTCGCGTGATGATCAAACCTATCAGTAACAAATCTAGCACCCCGCCTCTGAATTTGCTTCTATGCCCTCCCTCAATCCGACCTGATAGGGATCCCAAACGCTTGAGCAGTACGCAAGAACAGGTCGTATTAGTGTTTTATAAGCGGTCTCCTTTACAGATGAACCACATCTTCCCAAAATTCTACCAATGAACCGAAGACGACTATCCGCCTTCCTCACAACTGCCATTACATGCTTGTCCCACTTCCTATCGCTCTGCAATGTTACGCCCAAATATTTAATCGACGTGACGGTGTCAAGCGTTACACTACTAATGGAGTATACAAACATTACGGAATTCTTTTTCCTATTCATCTGCATTAATTTACATTTATCTATATTTAGAGTTAGCTGCCATTCTTTAAACCAATCACAAATCCTGTCCAAGTCATGTTCTATCCTCCTACAGTCACTCAACGACGATCCTGCTCATCAAATTTTTCATAAGACGCCTATCGTCGACGGAAAGTGTCGGTATGTTTCCTGTTACAAGCAACAAAAAATTTTTTTAAACGACGTTTTGCGTGACCGCTCCATAGAGCGGTCCCAGATTAATCTAGTGCGTTATTTGTTTTATCTAAATGTATTAACAGGAGCACCAAAACTTACGGATGGGATAGGAAATAACGAAGTTCAGTTGCAAAGTCTCTCTCAAGGAGTCAGTCTGAGGAGTCAGTGTGAGGTGCATAGTCTTGGTATGTAGCACAGGAGCCCATACCATAAAAGGTACATGACAACGCCGTCGGAAGTTCGAGTTCTCCCTCGGGCATGGGTACGTGTGTTGTCTTTAGCGTAAGGTATTTTAAGTTAGATTAAGTAGTGTGTAAGCTTAGGGACCGATGACCTCAGTATTTTAGTCCCGTAATATCTTACCACAAATTTCCAAATTTACATGACAAAGGCAACAAAAGTGGGCTAATGACATTTCGAAATGAACTGTTGTTCGCCTCAAGCGGTGACTGGAGAAGAACTGTAAAGGATAACTGTAATGCTGCTGTCCACGAACAGAAAGGATGTTGCCTAAGTGTCAGATTATCGCCAGACGGTCAGTAAACTACATGACTTCTACTAAAATCTTACGTTTCAATAAAACCTTAAAAGAAATTAAAGGTAGCAGTGATATATCATTATGTATTCTTCGATGGATCCCAAATTTCACTCATCATATAGAGGAGGCAGGCGGAAAAGGAGGAGGGAGAGTTTAGTGTTTAACGTCCTGTCGACAGTGAGGTCATTAGAGACGGAATACAGGCTCGGATTACGGAAGGATGGGGAAGGAAATCGGCCGTACCCTTTCAAGGGAACCATCCCAGCATTTGCCTGAAACGATTTCGGGAAATAACCGAAAACTGAAATCAAAATGGCCGAAGACGGGTGTGAAACGTCGTTCTCCCGAATGCGAGTCCAGTGTACTAACCACTGCGCCACCTCGTTCTGTGACGGGAAAGGGAAAAAGATGATGAACGTAACTATAAACATCACTAATAGGTAATTTCTACTGCCCCTGAGAATTACTAAGACCTAGATGAGTTTATGTAAGCGTCAGTTGTGGTACATTTTGCAATCACATAGATTACAGATTTTGAAGCCAGCTTCGATATTGAGAAGACTGTACCCAAGTGTGCTAATGTTTGGTCCTAAATGATGCATTACTGATCATTATTTTAATATAGACCAGGAAATGAGGGAAGAGAACCCCAGTAACTATTAAAGAAAGGTGATCAAATGAATATGGAGGAACAGAGAACAATAAGGAAAAATAAAATAACATTGTTGTTTCCCAATGCGCTAAAATGAATGGACACTCCAGGCCCAACCAGGACAGCAAAAATTGTTTTTCTGACATCATGAGACATTAACAATGCGGGTCAATAAACGCATAAGGGACCAGTATTTGTATATTCAAAAGGCGAATCAGTGGCACTTACAGTTGCTGCAATGTGGTTTTTGTCGTGAAAGCTTTTAGATGCTGTATACTCTAATAAAATACAGAGGGTCATGGCGTCAGACATTCAGGGCACCTGGTCTGAAAACGACACTGTGGAGTCAGTCATCTTCGTGCACTTTTTTGTAAGTCCGGAGAGGATGATTTCATGATCACTTCAATTTCCGTGACATTCATCTCTTACAGAAGGAGGGAAGGTACCTGAGGTATAACAGCTAAACCAAATGATCTTCACAACGGTCAGTCGGAATAGGTAAAGTATTTAAGGAAACGTGGATTCCGCGATATTACAGTGACTCGTGGAATCGACGGCCTCGGGGAGAACGCTACTGTCATGCGGCCCTTCGCCGGAAAAATCAAGCAGACAGTGAATGATGACTAGGAGCGACAACCTTCAATAGTTAAAATTTATTAATTACGTATGAAAGTGACAACCTTAATGAACGTACAGCGATAAATGTTTCTATTATAACCGTAGAACAGTTGTAAAAACTACAGTACTAGCAGTTGGAGAACTGAATAAATGCTCAGTTGTAGTTCTGTAGCAGTGGTAAAGAATTTCTTCTTTATACTTTTGTTCCTTTTTTTTGTACTTTAATTGTTGGTATCATGAGGTAGTAACTATTATACACCCATTTACTGCACCCACATAAATGGCTTGCGTCGTCTATTATCTCGTACTTATCCACGCAGAAGGCAGTAATCGTGAAGAACAAAACCAAATACAGTGCGTCTCATGCTGACTCAGCAATTTTGTCCTCCATATGAAATTCATTGCAAATCTGTGTGCATATTGTTCCATTTTGCTCAGTTCACTCAGTCTCACTCAATTAATGGAAAACCCACATTTTCACTTCGATAGCGAGTAAGGGAAGAATGTACCCTTCACAGCAAATTCTGTTTTGGACAATGTGTCTGAGTAATACATGTGTTGACCGAGTTTGTTTAAACGAAGGTTGTGCTTTTGAGAAACAGTAGTTCATGAATGATTTGTGACTCAATAGGTCATAAAGGGTTATTATTTCTTCAGTGATTTCTATTTCTGTATTCCTTTTAACCTTCAAGCATATATAGTACACAAGGGCGTAGTTCAAATAGAATTAAACTTTATGGACAGTAGGACAGATGTACCTCGTGCATTTTAAAATTATTTTCATTAATTTTTGATTGTTAAAATTACGTACTTATTTTTTAGACTTTGAATGCATAAATAATATGACCATTAATGGATTTTATGCATTAACATATGCGCCATCACGTCGCGATTACAGACACGTTTCTGGCTTTACACATATTTCACTTGGTGCTTAAATTTATGTAATCAGAGGCGTAGTTAAAGTGAATGAAATCATTTGTTTTGAAAATAATGTGTAATACTAATCCTCTTTTTCACAACAAAATTACGCGTGATAGGAAGTATTTCAAGAATTGTTTATCTCTAGTAGAATCTCGAGATAAGCTTCATTAGAAAGGAGTTTCCTTCCCGTCATATGCAAACATACTACTGGAAGAGGTGATAGGACTTACCCCGTCTGGAATTACGTAGTAGGATTCACTCGTGTGCTATTCTCTTCCTACTACAGCATGAACAAGGCAAACATTATGAAAGAAGTAGATTTACATATCTTCAATCTTCTTTATAGAGAGAGAGTGAGAGTTCATAAATATTATCATTAAAAGATTACGACGTTGAGACAATCAACATTACTCCTGCACCATAAGACGAATATATTAAACTTTTGAAACATATTTTTCTTTTTTTCGCGTACAGTTTTGTAGCACTAGTATGGCTTTTCTGCCTACAGCCCTTGTGACACTGTGATATAAGATTCTCCTACAACATTTAGATTCACATTAATCGCCATCGGTAAACGTATCCACGAGTGGTTAAATGAGATATGTCCTCTGGTAGAGGAACATTTAGTTCATAAAAATAGCCTTATTTTACACATGACTGGTCAATTGTTAGAATTATTAGTTCTCTTTCACTTACACACTGCTCGTCCCTCGTGTCGCTCATTACAAAATCATATTTCTGCTGTTAAATCAAATAACCTTTGCTCTAGATGACTAGGGCAAAAGGACTGAAACGTAGTGTTCCTGTGTAGTATTCCTGTATTCACTTCTTAGAATTGGTTCTTGAACCTTTGTAAGTTTTCTCGGGGTAGTTTGCATCAGTCTTCAAGTGTCTGCAGTTAAGTTTTGTAAGCATCTTATTGACAATCTTCTGCGGGTCAGATAAGCCAGTCTCATTAGTACTCTGCTTCTTTGTATACTTTCGGTATCCCCTATTAATTGTATTTGGTACACATGTGATCAATATTCAGGGATGAGACAGATGAGTCTTTTCTTATCATCCATGACATTAAAATTGCCGTTTAATCTTGTCCTAACAGCAAAATTGACCATATCTGCTGATTTTTCATTACTGTTTGCTTTGGATACACTTTTTAATGGCGGGAAAATTTTTGACGGTCATCACTGCTTGAGTCCAGGTGCTTTAGTGGACAGTATATACTGTCAATTCACCTGAAAGCCGCACGAGCATGGGCGTGTGAGAGTGTATGTGTGAATGTGTGTGTGTGTGTGTGTGTGTGTGTGTGTGTGTGTGTGCGTGTGTGTTTGGGGGAGGGGGGGGGGGGGGGGGTGCGTGCTCGCGCGCTATAATTTTTGTAAGTGCTTTCTCGAGATTTACTTTTTTTTGTCGACATTACGTTGTAGACTGTCACTGCAACATAAACACTAATTTTCTTTCTGTGGCTCGTAAAGTACATGAGAAATTTTATCGTTTAAATTGTCTTGCAGAGGATTCAAAATGAATTACTTACCCCAGCCAATTATTACGTAGGCGCTGAGCTGTATATTTTTCCCCGTAAATGTCTCCACCACCAAAATATACAGGTACAGACCTAAAACAGAAAAGAACTATGAACTTTGTTGTGTATTACCTAACACAGAAACCAAGATCCAGAAACATATTCACTTCTGTGGATAAGCTTTCTTACACTCTTAAGAAAATTGTTCATATTTATGTGGATCTGTATGCTGCAACCTGTTAATACTACAATCGATTTAATTAGGTCTAGTTTTGCATTCCAAGATGATTGTATTAGCGAGAAATAATTACCTTTTAACTACTGAAATCTTCATCTACGTAAAATGAAAGTGCTGTCATATCTGTCATACTTCAATATTTAAAAAACAAACACAATACTTGATTTTAGAGATAAAAATGCTTGATAACAATTTGTCCATTTCATTTGGAGTGTTGAGCTCCGTGGCCGTGAATAATGATATTTTACTATAAAAATAAAGTGACCAGCCACTTTTTTTAATGCGTTTTATTAATGCCAATACGCATTTCGGGTTTGCACCCATCTTCAGCTGGCAAATTACATGTATCTTCAGTTTTTACAGTGCTAAAATATTGACAGCAGTTTGGATGCTGCAGCTGGCCTGTGCAAAAGCAACGATTCCAATGATTTACTTCAAATTCACGAGTTTTAAGTTACGCACTATCAGTTGTTCATTTTACTTACATTCTCCTCTCCTTGTTTTTTCTTAGCCTTTCTTCTTTTTTGTAACAGCACAAACACTTTTTGTCACGTATTTTACACAGGCGCACTCCGTTATCCGCCATGTTGTCGACTGGCAGTTTTGTTTACATAAGAGCAGTTTATCTATGGACAGAGTTATGTTTTACGAAAGTTTTGAGGTTCTAGCTAACCTACTGTTTACTAAACATTAACTTGGGTGATAGAAGTATTCTAAGTACGATGTATACACACTGACATACTTAACGACCAAACAGAGTTACCAAACCGAATATTTCTGAAAAACTTCCACACTCTACTTATCAAACCTCTTACTAAGCACAATCAAGAAATAACATAATCTGATATAAACCCAACAAATGCATGTAATAATATACAACATAAAAATCTTAATTCTATCTTTGTTATTTGTAAACGTATGAATTACTGCTTTCTATAAATGTGTTCTGTTAATTTATTATATTCAATACTGTCGAAGCAATAAAAAAAACTTAATATACATCGTACTTACAATAGTTCTATCACCCAAGTTAATGTTTAGTAAACAGTAGCTTAGTTAGAACCTCAAAACTTCCCTAAAATATAACTCTGTCCATAGATAAACTGCTTGTATGTAAACAAAACTGCCAGTCGACAACATGGCGTATAACGCAGTGCGCCTGTGTAAAATACGTGACAAAAAGTGTTTGTGCTGTTACAAAAAAGAAGAAAGGCCAAGAAAAAACAAGGAGAGGAAAATGTAAGTAAAATGATCAACGGATAGTGCATAACTTTAAACTCACGAAATTGAACTAAATGTTTGGAATCGTTGGTCTTGCACAGGCCAGTTGCAGCTTCCAAACTGCTGTCGATATTTTACCACTGTAAAAATTGAAGATATATGTAATTTGCCAGCTGAAGATGGGTGCAAACCCGAAATGCATATTGGCATAAATAAAACGCATTAAAAAGAAAGTGGCTGGTCGCTGTATTTTATAGTAAAAAAAAAATGATTGATGAACTTAAAATCCGTTCAGTTACAGTTTTTATGTTTTTCGTTCGAATGTTAAATTTAGGAGTGATGTAGCTAAACACAAAGTGGGAGGTAAACAGTCTAAGCAACTGTTTATCGAAACACAGTATTCATGGTGCTAGCAAGCATTTTTGGAAAATGAACGCGGTATAGGCGGTTTAGATACATTCGCAGTCTATACGTCCAGATACGTCCCTTTATGACACAGAAGGAACATTAAGAAACGTCATTGAGGTAGAAAAAACTGCGAGCCACAGCACATTTTTGAAAAAAGTGTTTTATTCTTCACTGGCATTTCCGGATACAAGTGTGCTGTTCTCAAACCATTATGAATAAGGGGAGGAGATTATGGTATAATATACTGTCAACATTGAGATCATTGGAGATGAAGGACAGTTTTAGAATTGAAAGAAGTGAGTAATACACTTAACCATGTGTTCCTAAAAGATATCGTGCCTGCAATCGCCATAACCAGGATAAACAAATATGGAAAACGTATGGCTATGGCTGCACAGAGAATTGGAAATTCAGACCCATTGCCTTAATCGCCGAGTCACCTCTATCGGTATATTCCTTGTTTTGATATCGTAATCTGTTATTTACATGCGTCTATATGTATACGCTAAACTTATAACAACACTTTTTTAAGCTTAAAGCCCTAGTGAAGTATCTTAAAAGACCAGAATGAAGAGACGTACATTCAGCCAGCTGGCCTTTTGCTGCGTGTCGAACAAACGATGTATGGTAAATCAGACACTGGAACTGCTTACTTACGAGAGAAACTGTTTGAGAGCAGCGTTAAAGCGGACAAGGGTAAAGCTATGTTTCAAGACCCCACACAGAGAGTCGAGGTTGCCTTCGGTAGAATACTCGTATTTCACAGATTGTGGAATGTGGCGGAAATGACGCTGTGAATGTATGTAATGTATATTCGTGGGGACTGGTTTATGGACGTCACAGGAAATGAGGGTTGGTATTAAAGCTGTGGACCCGTTCAAGAGTGGGAATTCCAAGTACGTTACTGTGCCTGTCATAACTGGTACTTCATCCTCCCATACTAGTCTGTGTCGAGGCAAACTCGGAAGCATTACTTGGACGTACGTTGGTCTGTTAGCCTGCACAGATAACACTTTCAAATTCACTGAAGATTTCAGTAATTTTTAAACACTTGAAAAGGAGCAATGTGAAATTGTTCCGAGGAAAAATCTAAGAACTTGTAGAGGGTGGACACAGCACAACATCGTAGACATAATGCACGCCACTAACAACGGTAGGTTCTCCGTCAAGAAAAAATTTCAGGTGAGCTCTTCAGCCAACAATATTATACCGACCGAGATTAGAGAAATACAGTGACTTTCCATTTGTACACTCTTAAAGCTTGAATCAATTCCTAAATGAAGTAGACGCGGGCTGCTGTTTCCGTGAATCTGTATTATCACACGACAATCTGGGACACACAATGGGAAGCAAAAATTCTACATGGGAATTTAAGTTTGGCGACTAAAGCACCGACCAATTTTACGGTGCCGATATTTTGCCTATTGGCATTCGCTGTATAGTTTGAGAAAGCACACCGTCACAGTGACGAAGGAGTAGACCGTGTAGCTTTTGTTACTGCATCGTAACAGAAAATTAAAGCCGGCAACGGTGGCCGAGCGGTTCTAGGCGCTTCATACCGGAATCGCGCAACTGCTACGGTCGCAGGTTCGAATCTAGCCTCGGGTTTGGATGTGTGTGATGCACTTAGATTAGTTAATTTTAAGTAGTTCTAAGTTATAGGGGACTGATGACCGCAGCTGTTAAGTCCCACATTGCTCGAAGCCATTTTTGACTAACTGTGCCCCGATCGATGTTGAACGAGTGCACTAAAATTCGGTTACACGATAAACTACACCGATTTAAGTACCAAGGTATTACAACTAAGAGCAACATAAAATGAAACAATCTCATGTGGAATGATGTGGGGAAGGTGAATACATGGTAGCGAATTATCTTTTAGACAGCCTTCACTATTCTTGTTTGTTCCCTTCAGTACTTCCGCTTGGCGTGGGTTCTTTAGTAGATTTGATTGACTAAGGATATAGCAAAAAAAAGGTAGATTATCTTTAAACATTGCGGAGTCCGAGTATAGGAGGTTGGGTGACGGACACGACAAGCGAGTTGTGGTGGCAATCATTAAAACAGATTTCCTCGTTACGGTGAAATGTTTTCTAGAAATGACGAGCAAGCAACAACTTCTTGCTTTCATTCCCAAAATACTTACGGTATTAAAATCGCACTTACGGAAGGGAATCAAATAAGTTAGAGCCCGCAAGGAGTTAATTTTTCCCCTGTGATACTCAAGAGTAGAACGGTATAAATCTATTCTTAAAGTATTTTTGTGAAACCTCTGACAGAAAACTGAGAAATTCAAGGTAGTTATGCAAATGTAGTGCAAAGGAAGCTGATTAGAAGGCTATCCACTTCTGTGAAGCGATTTGAAGTTGAAGCTTCAAGCACCTTTTCATCTGCTCAGATCTTGTCTGCCCCGGAGACCAGTTAGCATTATGTCGCTGAGCACGAGTAAACACCGTTAACTGGCACATCTGACGCTTGTAAAATCCTCACGTGATACCGAAGCACAAATTAACCTCCGGAAAATTGAATGAACTTGGCTGTTTCTTTTTTTTGTGATTAAAATTGTTCACTTTGATTTGCTAAACTGTGGACCTAACTTTAGCTGTTAGATGTCAGTTAACTTTATTTGACTACAACGTGGTACAGTTTCTCCACTTATCGTATTTTTGTGATTTAAAAATGGTTGAAATGGTTCTGAGCGCTATGGGACTTAACTTCTGAGGTCATCAGCCCCTAGAACGTAGAACTACTTAAACCTAACTAACCTAAGAACATCACATGCGTGAGGCAGGATTCGAACCTGCGACCGTAGCCGTCGCGCGGTTCAAGACTGTAGCGCCTAGAACAGCTCGGCCACTCCAGGCGGCCTTTTGTGATTTAAATTTAAAGTTTAGTGTATGTACACTGGTGTACAAAACTCAAGGACGAAATAACTTTGGCCTGTTGTGTAGCTGCCAAGCCACATAGCTCGCTGAAACTTGGACAACTTGCTACAACTCAGGTTCAAATGGCTCTGAGCACTATGCGACTTAACTTCTGAAGTCATTAGTTACCTAGAATTTAGAACTAATTAAACCTAACTAACCTAAGGAAATCACACACATCCATGCCCGGGGCAGGATTCGAACCTGCGACCGGAGCGGTCGCTTGGTTCCAGACTGTAGCGCTTAGAACCGCACGGCCACTCCGACCGGCAAAATTGCTACGGTATAGTACAGGAGGTAACCGAAAGGAGTACGCAGTGATAATAACAGAAATGACACTTTTATTGAAAGACTATAAATACACTTAAGCGACCAAGGAAATTACATGACGGTACGTTGTTCTTAATATGATGTGTGATCCCCACGGTTACCAGTGCACACTCTGCAGCGTGCTCCCAAGGTTGATAAGTTTCGTTGTTTCGGCTTTCCATTCCTCCACCAGAGCAATTGAGAGCTACAAGATTGTCGCTAGTGCACGTGGACGTAGCGCTAAACGTATCCCCAACGCATCCCACACGTGCTCAATGGGATGTCAGTCTGGGTAATGGGCAGCAAGTCCATTCTGCGCATGTCCTTCCGTTCCAGCAGCTCCTCCATCTGCCATGTTCGAAGCTGTCGAGCACTGTTATCCGTAAAAATGAAGCAGAACGGATGCATCCTTGGGAAGAATTGGAAGAGGAAGGAGTACAGTGTCACAATAACACAGACCAGCTAGTATATCGCGTTCGATGATCTGGAGGTCAGAGCAACCAGGCCACTTTACGCCGCCCCACACCATACCACCTGCACCACCAAAATGATCATGTTCAACAGTGTTCAATGGTTAGAGGGTGGAGCACGTATTGCACCCAGTAACAATTTCGAACATGATAGTTTTCGTGGTCTGCATTCTATGGTGTGAGGTGGTATGAGGTTTCATGGGCGCACTGACCTCCAAATCTTGGAAGACTGTACACTTACAGGTCGACTTCATTGTGACGTCATACGCCTTTCCAATGTGCGTCTTTTCAGGTGCTCCCCAGACTTAACTCTCACTGAGCGTATGGGATGCGTTGGGGAGGCGTACTGCAGTACGTCCACATCCGCCAACGACCACTGGGCAATGTCAGACGCTCTGGTGGAGCCATGGTGCGCCCCACCACAAGAACGTATCAACAATGTGCCCAGCATGGGAACACAGCGTAGAGCATGCATTGGCTTCGCTGGTAGTCGCACAACGTTTTATGAACGAGATACCGCCTTCTGTGACGATAAGTGGACGATCACCAATCGAGGCGATTTCAGTGCAATTGTCGACTTGAAATAAGTGCATTTTCTCTTCACCTCACTGCTTATTTCTTTCAGCTTCCTTCTGTACTACAATCTAGAAGTTCCACGTATGGTCAAAGTTCCATCGAGCTGTGTCATTGGGCAGGGCAGGAAGTCAATTTCATCTTAAAGTTTTGTATAACAGTGCGTATGCATTCGCTTCGAACAACTTATCCGACTTGAAAACACTGTTGAAATAGCTGCCACATTTATTTATGGAGACATGCTAGTAGACCTGCACCACTTAAGAAAACCACCACTACATAGCTTTCAATCTCATTATTTTAGAAACACCCAGTACATCAATAACAAAAGGGGAGTATTTTGCCACAAGCGTTTCATGAAGTACACCTCATAGTAACGTGAAATAAGGATGTAGAGAAGAGAAAATTCGTTTTTCGTTTGTCTCTTGTGCGGTTGTGTTTAACAAAGCGGCCACGTTTTCAGATAGGCGTTTAACAGGACAGCTCTGAGGCAGCGATCGCCAACGTTACCAGGGAATAAACGGGGTGCGAAATATTAAAGGCCTATCCCACGGCAGATTTATGACTGCTCGTTAAATTTCATGTAGATGAGAGTTCGTAAACTTGTAACGTGTGAGTCATAAACTTCAAAAGAGTTTTAAGTCTCGTTGCTACCACCCAGCTTTCATCCATTGTGGTGTACAGATACAATCGCATACAATAACATGCTCTCACACTTTTTTTCAGCAACAGTGTAAAAATAATACACGAAACATGTAAGTTACGTAATTTGTTTCTAAATTTCCTTGCCAGAATTAATTGTAAAATACGACAGATCTCAATGTGAAAGAGTTCAAGTCTGGACGGAATCAAGTTTCACCTCACTAAAAATGAGCAGTTGTCAAAAATTGTAGAAATTGCGTTAGCAGCCAACGACAAGCGTGTTTTAACAGGTAAAATATAAAAAATACAAATTCCCTAACAATTTACTTGATATTTACACACGAGAGATATGAAGTTACCTAACATATTAAGTACTTGGTAGAAATGAAAGGAAGTGCAGAAGAGTTTTGTCAGGGGTCTCCCAGTTGCATACAATTAGTTGGATGTCTCGTGCTGTGAGGTCAGCTTCACTAGACCCGTAATGTTCCGATATAGCGGTAGAAGTGTTCTGCATGATACAGTCACGTCGTTTAAGTATCTGGGCGTAATGTTGCAAACCGATATGAAATGGAATAGCCATGTGACGAATGTGGTAGGGTAGGCGAATGGTCGACTTCGGTTTATTGCGAGAATTTGGGAAAAGTGTGCTTCATCTGTAACGGAGACCACATACAGTTAGAGGAGAGCTGCTAGATTTGTTGTTGGTACGTTCGAACAACGCGCAGGTATTGCGAAGCTGCTTCGGGAACACAAATGGGAATCCCTAGAGGGAATGCGGTGTACCTTCCGAGGGATGATACTGAGAAGATTTGGAGGAACGAAAATTGAAGCTGATTGCAGAATGATTCTGCTGGCACCGGCACACATTTTCCGTAAGCGTCACCAAGACGATACTAGAAATTACGGTATAGGCTAATGTGTGCCATGCAATTTACTGTGGCATGCGGAAAATCTAAGTGGATTTAGACGTATAGTGTAAAATAGGGCAGGTAACGCAACACCAGGCATTTGACGGCACGCGAACATACTGTATGTTTGAATCAGCGAGAAGTGACAGTGTACGGTGACCCTGGTCATCATTACATCACAGCCCGAAGACAAATTTTGGATGATTTTGGATGATTTTGGAAGAACAATGAAGAAACTGGAAAAAGGACAAAGTGTGTCGAGTGTAGCACAGGGCTAGGGTATTGCTCACACTATTGTTTCACCTGCATGAGGAGAATTCCGAACCACTGCTGCCCGAAGCAGAGGAAGGGTCGAACACGATAAACTACATGATTAGATGACCTCTCAGTGTGTAGTAGGTAAGGAGAGGACCAAGGCAAACACCAGGCTTGATTACAACGACATAAAATAGGAATGCAAGGCACGAAATATCACGATCCATAATGGCTTGGTGACTGCATCTGGATGGTCTCTTTGCATGATGTCTAGTACGTTCTGTTCTGTTGGCACCCGTGTATGACCGGCAGCGTTGACGATGGTGCCACGAGCACGTAGACTGGATCAACGAGGAGTGGGGTCGCAGGTTCTTCTCGGCTGAGAGCAAGTATTTCAGTGGTGATTCTGGACCCACCATCACATGGCGAGAATTGGAACACGTAATGCCGCCAGGAATATTTTCACCATGATTGCTTTGTTGGTCTAGGCATTATGGTGTCAGGAGGCACAACACTGCAAGGGCATACTGGCCTGTAAAATCCTTGACCACGGCACACTCACCTGTTATAGTTATTGTGACACAGTACTTATTCCCCATGTACGTCTTTTATGGGGTGCATTCGGACCTGACTTAATTTTCAACCATGCAGTGCGCCACCGCATCTAACACTACAGTTGGAGGACCTTTTTGAACGAGAATATGTTCGGCAAATACACTGGCATGCCTCTTCCCCTTCTTCCGTCCCACTGAGCATGTGTGAGATACGTTGGGGAGACGTAATACACAACATCCATATGCAAAAACAACCATCCAGCAGGTGTGAGCCGTTCTGGTGCTCGAATGGGTCATCCTACCAAGGAACTCCCCCAGTCTGGTGACCAGTGTGGGAGGATGCTGCAGAGCATGCTTAGCTGACGTGCTGGTAACACTCCCTATTGAGAACCATTTCCCAAACTTCGTAATCCTAGTCTCATAAATCGCAGTAACTTCAGGTCAATTATTGCTTTTGAATAAAAGTGCCTTTTCTGAAAGTCTCATTGCCCATTTTTTCTTATTGTCTATACCACACAGGGAGAACAAAAGTATACGGTGAAACTTTCATGAAACAATCCTCACAGTTAGAAGAAGTCAATCTAGGGTTAGTGTCTTTGATTTATAATCAAAACGTCTTCAGTCTCGGGTTCGAAATCCACCGCTACTTAAATTTTGATCAATAATCAGCATTGGCGGTCTAAGACTTCCGGTATAAGAAGTCACCCTCATTCTGCCAACGGCCCTGTCAAAAAGGGTGGAGGAGCGGGCAGAGTTTCAGAGCAATCCACTTATCCAAGAGGTGGGAAACTGCCCCTAAAGGTGGAAGAATCATCAATGATCAACGACATGAGGATGGAGAAGGCAATGAAAACCACGGCATTAAAGACACGTAACATGTATCGACAGGACATCTGGCCTGTAATTGAAGAAGTGTCATGGTGATCTCTCCAGTGGCAAAAGGTTCCGGAATAGTCCTCCAATCGAATCTCCGGGATGGGACTGCCAAGGGGGAGGTCACCAAGAGAAAAAATTATGTAATCAACAAAAGGATAACATTCTACTAGTCGGGGCGTGGAATGTTAGAAGCTTGAACGTGGTAGGGAAACCAGAATACTGAAAAGGGAAATGCAGTGGCTCAATCTAAATATAGTGCGAATCAGTGAAGTGGAAAAAAGACAAGGATTTCAGGTCACATGAGTATAGGGTAACACCACAAGCACCAGAAAATGATATAACGGGAGTTGGATTCATTATGAATAGGAGGGCAGGGTGGAGAGTGTGTTGCTGTGAACATTTCAGTGACAGGGATGTTCTTATCAAAATCGACAGCAAACCAACACCAACAACGATAGTTGAGGTATACATAGCGACGTAGGAAACTGAAGATGAAGAAATAAAAAAAGTGTATGAGGATAAAGAAAGGGTAATACAGTATGTAAAGGTGGATGAAAATCTGATAGCCATAGTGGCATAGAATACAGTTGTAGTGGAAGTAGTAGCAGGAAAGGTAACAGGAGAATTCGGGTTTGGTTCAAGGAATGAGAGAGGAGAAACGCTAACTGAGGTCTGTAACAAGTTTCAGCTTGTAATAGTGAATATTGTGCTCAGGACTCACAAGAGGAGGAGGTATACTTGGAAAAGGACGGGTGATACGGGAAGATTTCAGTCAGACTACATCATAGTCAGACAGAGATTCAGAAATCAAATACTGGATTGTAAGGCGAACCCAGGAGCAGATATAGACTCAGATCACAATATAGCAGTAATGAAGAACAGGCCGAACTGTAGGACATTAGTCAGGAAGAATCAATACGCGAAGAAGTAGGACACGGAAGTACTAAGCAATGACGAGATACGGTCGAAGTTCTCTAAGGCTACAGAAACACCAATAAGGAATATCTCAGTACGCAGTACAGTTGAAGAGGAATGGACAGCTCTAAACAGTGCCATCATGGAAGTTGGGAAAGGAAACATAGGTACAAAGAGGGTACCTGCGAAGAAACTATGGGTGACAGAAGAGGTACTTCAATTGATCGATGAAAGGAGGAAGTATAAAAATGTTCCGGGAAACTCAGGAATACAGAAATACAACTCGCTGAGGAATGAAATAAATTGGAAGTGCAGGGAAGCTAAGACGAAATGGCTGCAGGACAAATGTGAAGACATCGGAAAAGTAATGACTGTCGGAAGGACAGATTCAGCATACAGGAAAGCCAAAACAACCTTCGGTGACATTAAAAGGAAGGGTGATAACATTAAGAGTAAAACGGGAATTCCACTGTTAAATGCAGGGGCGAGAGAGGATAGATGGGCAGAATGTATTCAGAGACTCTATGAGGAGTAATACTGCTCTTATGTGATAGAAGAAGAAAAAGTAGTCGATTTAGAGGAGATAGGGGATCGAGTTCTAACATTCTGCGTTGTGTCTGTTTGTTCTATATCGTGTCTCCCTACCATTTTCGCGCAACGACGCTCTAAGGGTGTTTTGTAGGGAATTAACTAGTTTGAACCTGGGACCTGTTGCTGGGAAGGAAACGTCAGACCACACATGACATGTAGAATTCAGAAGAGTTCAGTGAGACTAGCGATGATATAACCAAATACTTAATGATTTCAGCGTCAGCTCCACTGCACTCCCTGTAAATGGATCTTAATACTAACTAAATTTTAGTGGAAGGGGTTCAAGGCTTTCCTATTTTCAGTTAGCTGGAAAAAAACGTCGAAAAAGCAGTTAAGTTTACCATTGGAAATTTTATTCTACTCACGAAACATTCTTTATAAATTGCACTATTGATAAAAGGAAACGTTTTAATACAGGATGGTAAAAACCAACTGCGTTCAACAAAGATGTGAACGAATATTCCCTGAATGAGTTTCCAAGTTCTACAATGGATCGAAGGATGACCTATGCCATATCACATCTACAATCTAGGTTTAAATTAAGTTTCACAAGAGAGAAAACTATCAAAATGGTCTACAGGGACCCTCAATTTACTTTAATTACTTATCTAACTTGTCGTAAATTACAGTGGCTGATGTGGCTTCTCAATAATTATATAACAGAAAAATCATTGCGTTTCAGAATTTTACTTCAAGTGGCAAATGCGAACACCATGAGCTTTAATTTTCGATCGACACAAGTATTTCGCAAAAAGGGGGTGTAACAGATGAGACTCCTGCAGTTCTGAGTGAAGCTTTATGCGCTGTCATGCGGCATCGTGTGCGTTCATTACCTTGTCGGTGTTCGTCAGGGGGCGGCGGGCAGCACAGCTCCGCTCACCTCTCTGTCTGGGAAGCAACTCTCTCCTAACTTCTCCTTACTACCTTTTACCGAAGTTGGTTTAAAAAAAAAAACTATCTGGCTGTGTTTTCATCTGACCAATCGGGGTCTCAATGTTAACCTTAAGCTCTGCCTACAAAAATTCTGTATGTCCAATGAGAAACGTTGTACTTTCCGTGGTGGGGCAATGTTTTTTAAAGTTTGCAACGTAACAGAGACGTGAAAAAGTCTCACGCTAAAACTTGCAGCCGGTGTGGTCCCTTTTAGTCTTATCGTAAGATCTATACTGTTCTTCTGGAGGGCTCTATCTTTTAACATGGGCTGGGGGGTGGTCCTAACGTAACAGAGACGCGAAAAGGTCTCACGCTAAAACTTTCGTGTGGTGTGGCCCTTTTTGTGTTATCTTAAGATCTATACTGTTTTTATGGAGAGCTCTAGCTTTTAACATGGGCTGGGAGGGGGGACCTAGCGGTTAGCTGGTGACGTGGGTGTCTGTCCCTTATCGTAGGGCCTTCAGCTTACTACGGTTCTGCTCCCGGCTTCTGTTCTTGTTTCTCCCCTCGGATCTGCGTCTGTCTCACGGTGGGAAGGTATGACATGCATTTAGGCATTCTTGTGTAAGTCTGTGGTATTCCATTTGCTCACTCGTTACTCTTAGTACTGTGGTTAATTTAATGTCACGATTTATTCTGAGCTATGTGACATACTACTGGATTTGCTTATCAGTCAGGGTTTTCATGGAAGGTGTTGGATATGCCTGACCCCTTCCACAGTACTAGAATCAGAATTTAAAAGAGCTTTGGAGAACTTAAGATGAAACAAGGCAGAAGGGGTAGATAACATTCCATCAGAATTTCTATAATCATTTGGGGAAGCAGCAACAAAAATATTATTCACGTTGGTGTGTAAAATGTATGAATCAGCCGACACACCATCTGACTATCGGAGAAGCACCATCTACACAATTCCGAAGACGGCAAGAGCTGACTAGTGCGAGAATTATCGCACAATCAGCTTAAAAGCTCATGTATCCAAGTTGCTTGCAAGAATATTATATAGAAGAATGGAAAAGAAAATTGAAGATGCGCTAGATGACAATCAGTTTGGCTTTAGGGAAGGTAAAGGCACGAGAGTAGCAATTCTGACGTTGCGGCTAATAATGGAAGCAAGACTAAAGAAAAATCAAATCAAGACACGTTCATAGTATTTGTCGACCTGGAAAAAGCGTTCGACATTTTAAAATGATTCAAGATGTTCGAAATTTTGAAAAAAGTATGGATAAGCTATAAGGACAAAAGGGTCATATACAATATGTTCAACAGCCAAGAGGGAATAATAAGAGTGGACGATCAAGAGCGAAGTGCTGGTATTAAAAAGGGCGTAACACAAGGATGTAGTCTTTCTCCCCATCTGTTAAATCTGTACATCGAGGAAGCAATGATGGAAATAAAAGAAAGGTTCAGGAGTGGAACTAAAATTCAAGGTGAAAGGATATCAATGATACGATTGACCGATGACATTGCTATCCTGAGTGAAAGTGAAGAAGAATTACATGATCTTCTGAACGGAATGGTCTAATGAGTACACAGTACGGACTGAGGAAAAATCGAAGAAACACGAAAGGTAATGAGAAGTAGTAGAAATGAGTACAGCAAGAAAATTAGCGTCAGGATTAATGTTCACAAAGTAGATAAAGTTAAAGAATTCTGCTACCTAGGCAGCAAAGTAACCAATGATGGGCGGAGCAAGGCGGACGTCAAAAGCAGACTAGCAATGGCAAAAAGGGCATTCCTGGCCAACAGAAGTCTACTAATATCATATATCAACCTTTCCTTGGAGAAGAAATTTCTGAGACTGTACGTCTGTGGTACAGCATTGTAGGATAGTGAAACATAGACTGTGGGAAAACAGAAGACAATCGAAGCATTTGAGATGTGGTGCTACAGACGAATGTTGAGAATTGGGTGGAATGATAAGGTAAGGAATGAGGAGGTTCTACGCAGAATAAGAGAGTAAATGAATATGTGAAAACACTGATAAGGAGAAGGGACAGGATGATAGGACATCTGTTAAGACATGAGGGAATGACTTCCATGATACTAGTGGGAGCTGTAGAGGGTAAAAACTGTAGAGGAAGACAGAGATTGGGGTACACCCAGCAAATAATTGAGGACGTGGGTTGCAAGTGCTACTCTGAGATGAGGAGGTTATCACAGGAGAGGATTCGTGGCGTTCAGCATCAAAGCAGTCAGAAGACTGAGGACTAAAAAAATATATGTTATTATTTGGACAAGATTTCTGAGATACTTTATTTCCACTTCCTGAACAGTTCATCACTCATCTACTCTGAAGTTAAGTTTCATCAGTGAACAACAAATTTACATTAAGGAGGTGGGGATATATCGTTAAATGAACCATTCGCTGAAGTGTACCAGGTCAGGAAAATCAGCTGCATGTTCACGCTGCACATGGTACGGATGCATTAGGTTCTTACATAGCACTCTGCAACCATGTGGACAAGATTATCTGTTGCTGCTTTGTCTTGTGTTGACACTAAGGTTATCGTCAACTTGAGTTCCTCTCCAGCTGAGTCCTTCCGCAGTCGCGAGTACTTGGCTTAAACGTCCCATGCTCTCCAAGACAGCGGTCAACTGTCTCGAACTTCCTCCTGTTGGGGCGCTGTCGTTCTGGAAAACTCTCTCCACGCAAACGTTGATTCCACGACCATTAATACCTGATAGTCGTAAGAGCAAATGGGCATCTGCCAGCTAAGCATATGACTGTATACTTCCAGCACTAAACAATTGATGCTACTTGTCTGATGCCAACGGAGTAATGAAGCTAGTCGCATGTCAACAAAAAGGCATTAAAGTGAGTGACAAATCAACATTAGCTTTGTTCAATTGGAACAACTAACTCTGGCAGTGAACCTAAGAATTAGAAATTATTGTACAGTCTAACAAAACGTAGCCAAGAGGGCATGTTGAATATTTTGTGTAATAGGGTGCTCCATATAAAGCCGGGACGTTCTGCTTTTGCGTGTTTTCCACGACTGGTGAGTTTATGAAAAGAAGTAGAAGATCAAATTTGTGATGGAACTATAGCTCTTCTGGATCCATGTCCATGTAACACATTTTGAAAAATTCAAATGGCTCTGAGCACTATGCTGTGATCATTAGTCCCCTAGAACTTAGAACTACTTAAACCTAACTAACCTAAGGACATCACACACATCCATGCCCGAGGCAGGATTCGAACCTGCGACCGTAGCAGTCGAACGGTTCCGGACTGCGCGCCTAGAACCGCGATACCACCGCGACCGGCGTAACACATTTTATTTCTCTGTGTGAGGGGAGATATATTGAAAGTCTAGCCACACCGTCTTGTTACACACTGTGTAGTAGCTGTTTATTCTAAGTGTAGTACAGGATTTTCCGAATTGTCTCTCTTGGCAGCGACAAATCATATGAAAGTTACTTTCTTTTACTAAAGTTTCACATACCAGTGCATGACGAGACAGACGTCCATAATGAATAACGACATTTTGACTTCTTGTGCAGTTCACGGGGATCTAAAATTTTTGAATGTACATAACACATCAGACTTAAGTTTTCTTCCCACAGGAGACAGAAAAGACGTGAATAGCCAATTGAGTTCCTGTCGTACTGGAGCAATTTCTTTTACTTTTCGTTAACGATAGTTACGACATATAACTGAAGCGAAACTAATTAAAATAATGCAAAAGCCGTTGTCAGTCATTTGCGAGGCGGTGATTGTTGATGTATACGAAAATCAAGACATCAGAAATTCTGATGGCTGAGAAGTGGTAGTGGTAAATTCACTTTTGTGCTTTCCATTGGGAAAGTCAGTTCCTTCTTCCAATGTGAAGATAAGACGGGAAAAAATGGTTCAAATGGCTCTGAGCACTATGGGACTTAACTTCTGAGGTCATCGGTCCCCTACAACTTAGAACTACTTAAACCTACCTAACCTAAGGACATCACACACATCCATGCCCGAGGCAGGATTCGAACCTGCGACCGCAGTGGTCGCACGGTTCCAGACTGTAGCGCCTAGAACCGCTCGGGATAATACGGAATGGCAGTCGATAAAGTTTCCTTCAGAGGATGAGTTTATTTACAGGGCTCAGTACAAAAATCTTGTGCGTACTTTGTTCGTATGCTTGGCAAACATTTCTTCTCAGTTTCGTGGACAGCTGTTCACGGGCTACTGACGACGGACCTCGTGGTGAAACACAGTTTTGTGTTAGACCAAATGAGCACTCACGCATTGTTTTGGTTTAATGGGATAACATACCGTTAGGAAGTTTTCACGATCCCGCGTCAAACAGACATATCGTCCACGACTTTTAAAATTTCTCGAGGTTACAGATGCCGCTAGGTATACAGAAAATTCCATGGTCACACAACACACTAATCCCATTTACCACTGCCATTTCTGCTGCTATCTACCACAGTCAGAGGTAGAGCCGAGGGTAGTACACGGAACTCTTATTCAGAAGAACGGGAGCTCTAAACCACGTCAGGCCAACCAGATTTGGGATTTTTCGTGCTTTCCTCGAATCGCTCGACGGAAATGCCGAGATGGTAGCTTTGAAAATTACACAACCGGTTTTCTTCCATTTTATTACGTAATTATAGCATGTGTTTGATCTCTAATGACCTCGCCGTTGACGGGGCGTTTAACTATGATATTTCTTCCTTCCTTCACCTCTCTCTCTCTCTCTCTCTCTCTCTGTCCCCCTCCCCTGCTCTCCCTCCTCCTCTCAGGTGACTAGGATAGCCATCATACTTCCCAATCTCTTTGGCAGTCAATGTAGTTGGGAATTTTCAGCCTACTTAAATTCACAGATACATAAAAAAGTGGGCATTCAAAGAACGTCACAGCCCATGCAATGAAAATAAAGTTGGCATGTGTTCCTTTCTCGACACTCAGTGTTCCTTGTGATTGGGTGTAGATGTTTCACGAACACTGAGGCCATTTGTGCGGTTAAAAACACGGTGTAGTTTCCCAATACATATGGAAAGATGGTCTGTAGACAAAAATTACTGTTGTACTCTGTTTTATTTGGCCAATGTTTCAGTCAATAATTAACGCCGAAGTGTTTTTATTGGAACGACCTACACAAACGGCCTGTGACTGTAACAGACGGTACAAGCACCCTCACTTGGAACTCGTTGATTCGTTGTTCTTTTTGACAATACATGGCTCATATCTAGAAGGAGAAATTGCCGCATTTGTTAGAGGACACTCCCTGAACAAAGACTTCACACATCCGCGAGGATATACAGTACATACAAATTTACGACTGTCTTCCGCTTGGTTTGCTATTAAAACATTGACGTATTCTGCGATTAACGTACAGCGAAGCTGCTTCACGAAGTCTTTATGCTGTGATAATTTTTGTACGAATTACTTTTGTTCTTTCTTCGACTGCTTGTTTGTGAACCACAGAATACCTCCGTTAATATTACGCTAAGTGAAAAATGGAACAGGATTTTATTCCTTTAACAATTATTCGTACAACGTTTCATTTTCCGTACTCAGCATAACCTCACCATCTCTACTCATACTTCGAGGCAACTAGGACTCTTATTTTTTTTTTTTTTTTTACACGCTTGTGATTCAGTATCCCGCACTCTTTGAAGTTCATGTGGTTAACCTTATTTAGGGACTTAATGGCTTAGATAAATTCTCCATACATTTAATGAAGACGGTGGCTCAGAGTTAACGTCAACGTAAACTTTCAACACATGGGAATTTCGTAAAAATTCAGCTATAATGAGACCGATCAGCTGTGCCTCGCGTTTGACCGTTTTCCTGGAATCAGCCCTGTTTCTCGTCAACACCTTCTCCTTTCCACGTGTCTCTCCCCCTTCATCCAGCTCTCCCCTTCTGCTTACGGGCTTCCGCTTCCCACAGTACTCTGTAACTTAAGCGAAGTAGAGTTAAGCGTTTGTGCCTACGTGGCGGACTAGGAGGAATAGTTCAAATGCAGCGATATAAACAATCGAAGTTATAAGATGTATTATACATGGGCTTTATCTAAAATGCATTCCTTCATAGCTACGAGCACTTCATTTTGAGAATAGTGCATGAAATACATTCTACTGGAAAATCTACGGCCAAAAATATGGTAAAAGTAGATATTTCGCAGTGCCGATGTCAAACAAGTCTCCACAGCCCTTAAGGTATGCACTTTAGAGCAGATGTATACTGATTTTTTTATTGTTTTAGTCCATACAACGACGTCTCAAAATATGGAAAGCAAAGAGCTTGCAGCAAAAGAGATTTTACTAGACCCTCAGCTTCAAATGGCCGTTATTAACATATCCCCAAAAATGAGAAAACTTGCTGAGGCACCCTATATAGCTACACGTGCAAGTCCTGTATGGACTCGCATGAATTTCTTTAGTTATTCCATATATTTCAAGAAACTCTGGACGGGAAATTAGGTTTTAACGTCTAGTCAGATGTAATGTCATTAGAAATAGACCACGGTCTGCGTTAGAGAGGGCTGGGGAGGGAGCTCCGCCATGTCCTTCCAGTCTAATGAAATGTAAGGTAATCAGAAACAAAGCACAGTCTCTAAGAGAGAGCGTTGGAGTAGAAACTCGCCGGTGTCAACACAGTCTAGCAAATAAAAAGCCATTAGAAAACGTGACTCCAGTCTGCCACGCAGAAATTTTGTAGGAAGAAGATCATTTAGAATACGACGAAGATAACGAAGACGTGAGTACGAGCGGATCAGAAGCGGAAGAGACAAAATATGTTTGACGCAACGTGATAGGATTATCCAATGTTTAGCTTGAGAGGACTTGTTGAGGTTCTGTTAAACACACCAGACGAGCAAGAGTACATGAAAGGGGATGAGTGCTTTTCAGGTGTTGGAAAATGGTCTAATGTGATCTGGTAGTGACACAGAAGAAATGGAAGAACAGCAAAGGGTTAAGACATAGAGACTGCAGAGATGATCTCTGGGATAACAGTTCGATGGAAATAACTACGTAATAAATGCGAGTTGGGAATTTCAGGTAACTTAATGGAGTCAAAGTAAACAAAAATTGTGTAGTGAGATATGAGAAAGATTAGATAAAGAAAAGTACTGAACACAGGTAAGAGAAACTGTAGACTATCCGTCTGTTAGATATAAACACCACCAGCGGATTGTAAAACTAGCATTGGAGAGGAGAATGGCAGAAGCAGAGAAGAGAAAGGAAAATCAGAAAGGGACGATGAGGGAGATGAAGCCTACTTTGGGCAACAAAGTTTCAGTACGATCACGGAAGAGTCGATATGTAAATAGGAAATCACTTTACGTATTTTGTGGACATTACTGTGTACAGAAAACTGTGCGTCACAACATCGTAGCACTTGAAACTCCACGAAGCCGCAAATAAGATGGAAATCATCGATTGTCAACATATTTGGAGAAAGAGACGAATAAGAAATGAACAGGGACAATACATCCAGTCATAGACCTGCTGTAAACAACTGCAATACTAACCTAAAGTAATTACATATAAAAGCAGAAAAAACGAGAGCCCAAAAAAAAAAGATTTTAACATGGAACAAGTCCATGTGTCATCAGAAGAAGTCAAGAAGATAGTGAAGGAGGAATTGAAAAGCAGTGAAACAGATCATTGGCTGTAGTTGGGCCGATGAAGACGCGCGTATTGGTTGAGGTGGTATTTAGGGAGCACTGAGCAAGAGGCCATTAAGGGTAAGGTATGATGAGGTAAGAAATCATTGTAGTAAAAGGAAGAACTATTCCAAATTTTCGTGTATGAGATGAGAACTGCTCTGCGCTTGTGTTTATGTTTCGGGTTATTGATTGCCACCATTTAGAAGAGCTACAGTATGAGAGATAAAAAAATTCATAAGATGAATGGACTTAATGGAGGAAAAACGGCGAATGAAGAGAACAGAAAATGGATAAAGTATGTAAGATGGCACCAGTAGATTTGCGTGACAGGTAATTATGACACAACAGGTAGTATCGATAGAGATCTCTGGTGTAACGGGTAACGTACGTGGACAAGAAGTGATCACGAGCAAAATTAACCACTAACTTACAACGCAAATGAGCTCCCAACCAATATAATACTGAGAAAACTTCTGTTAGGCAAATAACAAAGAAATACTTCCAAAACTATTTTGCTCTAGGATCGTGAGTACAAATTAACGACCACGAAGTAAATAAAATGTATATATCAATCTTGAAGAGGGTGAACATTCAACAGTGCATTATAGTAATAATGTGTAAAGGAATCGGCGCGAATTAAAATATAAAGATATTTGAAGGAACAGAAATCCATTTAAGAATTAACAGTAATATATTATAAAACTGGATAAAATAATCGAATTTAAGAAAGAGGAAATTTCAAACATTTTAGTATTCAAGGAAGGGCAATTAGAGCGGAAAATGTTTGTATTTTATGAAGACTGAATCAGTATTATACGAATTTGTGATATTAACTGTCTGGGGTCACACCAGTTACACACTTTGGTAGGAACCACTACAGAGCTGTAGATGGTAGACAGGACGAGAGAGTTGGAGCAAGTAAACGATGCTCTATGTTCCAGCTGTAGCCACATTCCCAGTTGAAAGAGAAACTCGCACAGCGTCTTGACCAGCTGAGGCGTGTGGCGTGGTTTAATCACGGACCACCCGACGTGCTATACTTCATTGTGGACAAAACAGTCATTTCCTGCCCGCTTCCTGTTGAAGGAGCTCTCCTCGTAAGCGGACGTCCTAATGGAATTCCGGTAAAGCTTCACCGCCTCTCTACGGCACTAATGCAAGACAAAGTGCTGTTACCCATGCAAAATGTCGTATGGGGGTCTGAGAATGAATCACTACATGTTACCCATGGGGAAGATGTACTGCGTTTTGATGCACAATGAACAACGAAATAATCGAAATCGTACTTACGATTCCCATGATGTTGTGCGCAAAGAACACTCACTTTTAACTCCACTGTAGGATCTAGTGGGTGGTCTGCTGGAGTGTAACATTTTTCGACCTTGGGGGGAGATCGTTGACCCCTTCTTGAGTGATTACTAACCACGGTGCACAATTTTGGGCGAGTGAAGAGACATTAATTACTCAAGTTTCATGCTATGTTATCCAGGCAAAAAGAGACATTATTTCGATTTTGCTTCTACACCTGTCCCTGAAAAATGACGTGAAAGCCGTCAAAATTTCTAAGATTTAAACCCTTCGTAAAACATATTATGGTCACCAGTATTGTGAACCCAGAACGTATGACTTCATATTTGTGCACTACAGACACAACAGGAAGAAACTGAAAGTTGAGAACAATCTTGCATTTCAAACTGTTCGGCTCCTAGTCATATTGTCAAAATGGCACAACAAACTATACTCGTTACCATCAACCATAAACATAAAAAACAATCTTATTCGTCTCGTACCTACGCAGTAAATGTGCCCATCCATGCGACGAACTTCTTTTGTGTCTCAAACCTATGAAAATAAACTGTATTCTTGTCTTTCGAGAACAATCTAATGTACTGTGTGTGCAACGTTTTTTCTAATAAGAGACTGACGTTTACTATTGGTATGAATTTTATTAACATATCTATAACATTTTGTTGTTTTAATTTGTTTAAAAATCATCTGGTATGGACAATACACGTATATTGTAATTCTGAAATCTTTCAGTGCTGTGTTAATATTTACTTGCTGTTTAACTACACCAATTGCATCACTGTATGCAGGTGTGTACACCATTTTTACGCACGGTGACACAAGTATGATTTCTGTATGAGATATTGACTTTTGCATTTTTTGTGAACTTAAGTATTACATTGCGTTGTGCCAAGTGCATTGCCCTAAATATCTTGAGTTTTACGCACGTATTCATAATAATGTACTTTGAAGCGTTTTACTCTGTTAGCCGTATCTCAAAGTATATACGTTTGCACAAGTGTAAGTTACTTAAATTAATGAAATTTTTTTAAAGTGGGGATAAATGATTAGTTGATTTTTGAAATATGAAAAAGCATCAGTGTGTCTAAGTCATCAGTAAATGAATGAGTTAGAACATCAGTAATACATTTATTTCATGGAGTCATCCAGGGCGAATCAGAGTCAAGCCAAGAGTAGAAACCAATGTTAATTTTAAAAGAAGAGTGAATGAGCTGTTAGATGGCTCACTAGATGCGTCTATGTCGAACCCTTTCGGTCATGGCGTCCTCTTATAAGGACATACTAAATAAATGCTGAGTATATTGTAATTCGTTAATTTTTACCATTTGTGATTGTTGTTATCATATTGTCACAAGCAGAGAATTTATTTGAGAACAATGTCGACATCTCCTGTCAATATGTGGTACCACAGAAGAAAATTGAATGTGCACAGTCACATGGACGCTTCACAGTAATCTTTGTACCTCCCACCAGCCGGTTAATACCTTCTGAGTTCAGGTAAATAAATTTATTTATGAGTAGAAAGGCGCATTTTTGAAGGTAAAAACTGTGGTGTCACCGCCAGACACCACACTTGCTAGGTGGTAGCCTTTAAATCGGCCGCGGTCCGTTAGTATACGTCGGACCCGTGTGTCGCCACTATCAGTGATTGCAGACCGAGCGCCGCCACACGGCAGGTCTAGAGAGACTTCCTAGCACTCGCCCAAGTTGTACAGCCGACTTTGCTAGCGATGGTTCCCTGCCTACTTACGTTCTCATTTGCCGAGAAGATAGTTTAGCATAGCCTTCAGCTACGTCATTCGCTACGACCTAGCAAGGCGCCATTACCAGTTACTATGGATATTGTGAATTATGTACCGTCAAGAGCGACGTTCATCATTAATGGATTAAAGCTAAGTATTCCACCAGCTACGTCCGTTATTTCTAAATTCTAATTTCCTTTTCCTGTTCCAGACCTCACGCCAGCCTGCGTGAGCTAAATCGCGTGCCTTTCGGCCTCCTCTAGTAACACGGTGTTGGCTCTCCTGCCAACCACAACAAAAACTAAAGGAGTCTTTCAGAACGAAAGGTAAGTGATATGTTTATAACATCATACATGTTTGTAGATGAGGACATTGTGATTGAAAGGTTGTAACAGCATAGAAATTTAGGACATTATTTAGCTGTCCTTTCTGTCATCTTACGGATATTTCACAATGCCCCGTAAGCAATATAGACGGCGGCCACTTACAGAAGAAGTTATAAAGCTGCTTAATTCATCTGAAACTGACGATCTATCCGATGATCTTGGCAAAAATTTTGAACAAGAGGACAATGACGGAGGTAGTGTTAGACGTTTTATGTCATACGGTATATTGTGAGTTGAGCTCCCTAAACGCAAAGCTCGCTAACTGCATGATAAGTGGCACTGAGAAAATCATGTAACACTTTCCCATCCAAACGACAATGCATTGGCAGCTAGAATGTTATTGTCGCTTACGAATATGTTACAGCGCAGCCAGCCTAAAGCTGAACAAGAAAAATATCCATTCTCCTCGTAGCAGAATGAGAGGTAGATTTTAATGTCCAGATTGGTAAGTCTGAAGTCTGTTCACGCGCTTTGCATCCGGGAACGGCAGGGCAACGGCTACGCCTAGTGGGCATTTAGCTGGCTTTGCACCAAAAGCATTTAGCTGTTGTTGAAACCGAACACGTTTTCGGCAGCCATTTTCGACGATGTATAGCAGGTTTTCAACCTGAAACATATTCGATCACTTAGGCGCTGAAAAAATCTGTGCGGCCGTGTGCCCACCTCAAAATTGACGTATTATGAATTCAGCCTCTCTTTCATCTGGGCTACTAAGATGTACTTTTTCTATGAGTTCTTCATTTTGAGGTAACATTTTTTATTATAGTCTCTGGAGATTCCCTTAGCACCAGAATTATGCGTTTCTAAAAATAAGACCGTTGATTTGCTTCACTTTAGAACAAGTTTGGCCAAAGTACTGACAAAAATAGATTAGCCATCTGGCAGGAAAAAGGGGCATCCACTAGTGAGAGTCTAAGCACTTCAAAACGAGCGAATGTGGAAGTTCTTCCAGAATCTGAAGTTCGTTTGGACAACGGTGGGCATTTTCCAGTGATCATTGACAAACACTTGACAGGTGCAATAAAGCGGGTTGCAAGGGAGAAACCAAACTTTCCTGTGTAAAATGTAACATTCACTTATGTCTGGATAGAAACTAATTGTTTCTTTGATTATCATTCTGCACAAGTGTAAAATACTAGTTTATGTATATAATCATTAAGTAAGCTTTGCGTAATTTATGTATTTTGGTGAAACAAAATTATATAAAATATTTTCACTTATCGACTTATACTGCTCCCACTTGAACACAATGTCCTCATTTGGGGAAGCATTGTATCCCCCCTTGGGGGCACCTCGGAAGATTTTGAACATCTGAAAAATGATAATTTAATTCGATGAAGTGGATAACACAGCCATGATTTTTTTTTCATTAAAAGGGTTAGTAAAATGTTCACACATTAGGCCAACAAGGGGAAGAGGGTGTAATAGCTTATCAGATTGGTAAGGGATATATTGACCTTGTGTACTCTTGGCCATATCCTATCTTTCTCCAAACTGTGCCACGTATGAGCAGACAGTCACAGTGCCACATTAGGTCAAATTTCTTTGATGCACTTATGCTGTAGCAGGTTCGGAGCCCATGTGCATAAATTTAAAAAGAGCAGAAACGTCGATGTTATGAAACGTTATTTCTTAAATTGCCCCGCACCTGATGTAAAATTCAAAATAAGAAGACGAATCAAATCGGAATAAATTAATTCCCAGTGAGAAATAAGATATGAATTGGTACCAACGACTGCTATTACTTGACAGTATACGTAACAATTTCTTGTATTGCTTTGCATGTACACCTAAATAAGAAGCCTATATGAAAGCGGCTTGCGACTGGCAGGTTCGGAGAAGAGCTCCCTCCCCTGGTGGTCAGACCTGACAATGCTTATAACTAAGGCGGCGTGTTACGGAATGCAATAAAAGTCACAAAGAAGAGTGTTTCTCCAGTCTTTACGGGGACGATGGTGACTGTTTTAGCGAGCTGCGTGGTCGCGGGGTACGTGCTGTTTCGGCTGAGTCCCGGAAGACCAGCTATTGTGGACTGTTCTGAATGCCATCAAAATTTGCCGAAATACAGAGGGTGTTGAGAGCACTTTTTGTAGAACTGAATGGGAACAACAGGTTTAGAGTAATTTTCAAGACTGTGAGACGCTGTCATCATGTTGCATTGCGAAGAATGGGAATGTTTAAGGAAACGAAATAAACAGCCACTACTGCTTAATCTAAGCAATTTACAAGTTTGTGTAAGAAGCACAGTTGTGCTTGCAGAAGTCCACCCTTAGTGGCTGGCGTGTGTACGTAGACACTGAGAGGAAGGGAACAGGGTACACTTTCGCAGTTACAAGTGTAACGTCGTTCGTAATTAGTTAGTCACCAGGAATGAAAGTAAGTGAAGTAGACGAGCGCCTTTTCAGACGACTTGCGTAGGCACTCAGAATATTAAATGTTCAGCCAAACAAAATAATGTAAGGTCAGAAAAACGAAGAGAAACGAGTGTTCTTTGTCGCAAGCAGTCTGCTGAAAGTCACTTCACACTGCAGCGTCTCTTCAGCCGGGCAGCACATCTTGTAGATTCCTCAGCCAGGCGCCACATTGGGCAAACTTCGCTTGGGCAGTGAGAGCCTCTCATCTGGCTAAATTAGACAAAGACGTAAGTTGTTAGTTCAGAGCAAATGACTGACTTTTGAAGCCACTTCTGTCGCCCCTTGCAGCTAGCGTATGGTCAGATCCATTCGAAACCGCAAGGCAAACAGAGGGGAAAGAGGAATCATTTTTAAGGATTTACACTAATTTGAATCTGCACATTGAAGACTCGCTTGGAGATAGAGGTTCGACACGCCTTTAGTCCGAAGTGTAGATGCACTTTCTACGTCTATACAGTAACCTTTCACAATCACGGTAAGAATTACGAGAATATAGTTGTGTATCAAGATATGCGTTCGTTTTAATCATATTCCAGGTCCCTTGTGCCAGTTTGACAAGGCATTAGGTTAGTTCTGTCGATGATTTTTAAACCGTTTCTTTTGTATTTTCATGGAATCAATTGAGCGAATTGAGATCCTGTTTTAATTTCGCAGATAAGGAATCCCTTTATCGTTGTTTCCATGGGCAGTGATTTCATTGTTAGATACACAGCCCCACTTTATTATCTCCATTTAAAGAATCGAATTTAAAACAGCCACAACCCACAGAGCGTAAAAATAATTTACAAACTGTAAAGCGGACTTAATTTCAATATTTTGTAGGTAAGAACCTAATTTAGTTTAATTAAAAGGATAACTCTTCTTTCTTTTAGTAATGCATGTTTCAGTTTTGGCTACGAAATGGTATGAAACATTTGGTAACATGATCGATTCATATTGCGTAATAGAAACAGTGCCGTGTGAGTATATACGTAAATAGCGGGAGGAGAAGCTATTCTTCCCTTGTAGACAAATACTTACCCTCAACGAACATCCAAAAGAAATTTGTGAGGTGGAAGTAGTGCAGTAGCAGCATCAGAATGACGCACGAAGAGGCATCTGTCTGCACGAGCACCTGGAAAAAGCGGCTCGTTTTAGACAAGGAAGAAAAAGGACACACTATTAAGTGAAACGTTTGATACATATGATTAACGCTAATTTACGTGGAACCAACAAATGACTTGATCCTTTGACTAAATGGCCCTTATGCAGATGGGAAAACACCACAAGTCATAAACACGAAATAAATGAGGAAATAACATAACATATCGTGTAGAGATCAATCTGTGTCTTCTGATACAGTTTTTATCCTCTAAGACTGCCTATAGTACCATGGAAGGTATTCTCTGATGTCTTTAAAGATGTCTTCCTGTCAGTGTTTTCCACATATTACGTTCCTCTCCGGTTCTGCACAGAACCTCCTCAGTCCTTGTGATTCCACCTACACTGCTGGCCATTAAAATTGCTACACCACGAAGATGACGTGCTACAGGCGCGACATTTAATCGACAGGAAGAAGATGCTGTGATATGCAAATGATTAGCTTTTCAGAGCAATCACACAAGGCTGGCGCCGGTGGTGACACCTATAACGTGCTGGCATGGAGAAAGTTTCCAACCTATTTCTCATACACAAACAGCAGTTGACCAGCATTGCCTGGTGAAACGTTGTTGTGATGCCTCGTGTAAGGAGGCGAAATGCGTACCATTACGTTTCCGACTTTGATGAAGGTCGGATTGTAGACTACCGCGATTGCGGTTTATCGTATCGTGACATTGCTGCTCTCGTTGGTCGAGATCCAATGACTGTTAGCAGATTATGGAAGTGGTGGGTTCAGGAGGGTAATACGGAACGCCGTGCTGGATCCCAACGGCCTCGTATCTCTAGCATTCGAGATGACAGGCATCTTATCCGCATGGCTGTAACGGACCGAGCAGCCACGCCTCGATCCCTGAGTCAACAGGTGGGGACGTTTTCAAGCCAACAACCATCTGCACGAACAGTTCGACGACGTTTGCAGCAGCATGGATTATCAGCTCGGAGACCATGGCTGCGGTTACCCTTGACGCTGCATCACAGACAGGAGCGCTTGCGATGATGTACTCAACGACGAACCTGGTTGCACGAAAGGCAAAACGTCATTTTTTCAGATGAATCCAGGTTCTGTTTACAGCATCATGATGGTCGCATCCGGGTTTGGCGACATCACTGTGTACGCAGAATGAAAGCGTGTATTCGTCATCGCCATACTGGCGTATCACCCGGCGTTATGGTATAGGGTGCCATTGGTTACACGTCTGGGTCACCTCTTGTTCGCATTGGCGTCACTTTGAACAGTGGACGTTACATTTCAGATGTGTTACGACCCGTGGCTCTACCCTCCATTCAATCCCTGCGAAACCCTACATTTCAGCAGGATAATGCACGACCGCAAGTTGCAGGTCCTGTGCAGGCATTTCTGGATACAGAAAATGTAGGACTGCTGCCCTGGGCAGGAAATTCTCCAGATCTCTCACCAACTGAAAACGTCTGGTCAATGGTGGCCGAGCAACTGGCTCGTCACAATACAGCAATCACTACTCTTGATGAACTGTGGTATCGTGTTGAAGCTGCAGGGGCAGTTGTACCAGTGCACGACATCAAAGCTCTGTTTGACTCAACGCCCAGGCGTATCAAGGCCGTTATTACGGCCAGGGGTGGTTGTTCTGGGTACTGATTTCTGAGGATCTATGCACCCAAATTGGGTGAAAATGTAATCACATGTCAATTATAGCGTAATATATTTGTCCAGTGAATATCCGTTTATCATCTGTATTTCTTCTTGGTATAGGAATTTTAATAGCCAGTCGTGTAAATTTCACCTTTCGTCAGTAGCACCACATCTTAAAGACTTAGATTCTCTTGTGATCCGATTTATCCACAGTCCATGTTTCACTACCATTCAATGCTGTGCTCAAAACTCACATTCCCAATTTTTTTCCTGAAATTAAGTCGTGTGTTTGGTACTAGTAGACTTCTGTTGACAAGGAATGTCGTTTTTGGCAGTGCTAGTCTTCGTTTTGTGTGACTTCGCACGCAGTGGTAGGGGGATGTGGGCTGCAGAGTCGTGGGCCAGTGACGTTGTGGAAAAGTTGGACAGGAGCAGAGATTAGTGGTCAAGTTCCCATAGTAAGCAGAAGTTTAACTTCACTTGTATTGCTGCAGACGTGCAAAGACTCATTATAAGTTAATAGAGCAGGAAACAGAGTCGATATATCACAGTGCTTCACAAGGATGAGTCAGGAACAAAACTGTCGTAGCGAGGTGTCACCTAGTGCAAGTGGGGCTGAATCGCCGTCGCCTGCCGTACTATGTTGTGGACCTCGAAGTACGGAACTGCTGGGGGAGAGGCTCAGAGGCTGTGCTCCATTGGGTCACACAGATCCTGCATGACTGCTATTTTCGTTTCACAGATAATTGCAATCCTATTACTAACGCAACGGCGATCGTGGTGTGGTACTCATACGAGTAACATAGTCGGCTTTTTATATCCATCTTGCTCTATCATGGGTTATTTTGCTGCCTAGATGGCAGAATTCCTTAACTCCGTGTGCTTCATGGTCCCCAATTCTCATGTTTTCTCATTGTTCTCATTTCTACTACTTGTCATTACTTTGGTCTTCCTTCAGTTGACCCTAAATCCATATTCTCTATTCATTAGACCGTTCATTCCGTTCAACAGATCCTTGTAATATTCTTTTTTTTTCAAACATTGCAATGGTATCAGTGAATCCTATCACTGATATCCAATCACCCTGAGATTTAATTACACTCTTGAACCTTTCTCTTATTTCCTTCGCTGCTTCCTCGATGTACAGATTGAAGAGTAGGGTCGAAAGGCTACTCTCGTGCCTTACAACCTTTTTAATCCGAGGGCTTCAATCTTGGTCTTCCAGCCTTAACGTTCCCTCTTGGTGCTTGTACATATTGTATATTACCCGTCTTTCCTTGTAGCTTACGCTTATTTATTTTAGAATTGCGAACATCTTGCATTAATTGACATTACCGAATGCTGTTTCCAGGTTGACAAATCCTGTGAGCGATGTGCGGGTTTTAATCTTTCTTCAGTGTTGCTTCCATTATCATCTACAGCATCAGAACTGCCTATCTAGTGCCTCTACCTTTCAGAATCCCAAACTGACCGTCATCTAACACATCCTCAGTCCCCTTTTCCATTCCTCTGTGCGTTATTCTTGTCAACATTTTCCATACAAGAGCTGTTAATCTGATTGTATGCTGATTCTCACCCTCGTCTGCCCTTGCTGCCTTCGGAATTGTGTGGAAGGAATTTTTGCGGAAGTCATAACACATATCCCCAGTCTCGTAAGTTCTACAGACCAACGTGAATAGTTGTTTTGTTGCCACTCCCCCCCCCCCCCCCCCCATGATTTTAGAACTTCCGATAGAATGTTATCGATCGCTTCTGCCTTATTCGATCTGAAGTCGTCCAAAGCCCTTACAGATTCAGACTATAATACTCTCTTCCCTGTTGACTCCTGTCCACTCTTACATCATCACACCTATTCTCCCCGTCGCAGACGCCTATAATGTACTCTGTTCACCTACCCGATCATTCTTTTGCATTTAACAGTGGAATTTCCTTACACTGGTAATAATACCGACCTTATATTTAATTTCATCCATGGTTATCTTGAATTTTCGGTATGTTGTGTCAGTCTTTCCCATAACAATTTATTTTCAGATCTCCGTACACTTTTCACGCAGCCGCTTCGCCTTAACTTCCTTGCTCCTCCTACTTCTTTCATTCCTAAATGACTTGTATTTTTCTATTCCTGAATTTCCTTCAAAATTTTTGTATTTCCTTCTTTCGTCTATCAACTGAAGTGTTTCCTCTGTTGTTGATGTTTTCTATACTTTCCTTGTACCTACGTTTTTCTTGCCAGTCTCTGCGATTGCCCTTTTTAGAGATGTCTATTTCTTTCCACCGGTCTTCCCAATGAGCTATTAATCATAGCATTATCTATAGCCTCAGATAACTTCAACGGTGTCTCTTTATTCCTTAGTACTTCCACTTCACACATCTTGGTGCATTGATTCTCCCTGGCTAGGCTCTTAAACTTCATCATTACTAAATCGCGATGTTTGTCTGGATATGCTCCTGGATATGTCATACAAGCCAATACCCAATTTCGGAATCTCTCCCTGACGTAATCTAATTGCAGTGTTTCCGATTCAAAGTATACCACCCCCCCCCCCCTCCTGATATACTTGAAAAGAGAATTAGGTGGTAATACATGAATGTTGCTGTATAACTCTGTTAGTCTTTCTGCTTTCTACGTCTTACTGCCGAGCTCATATTTTCCTGTAACTCTTTCTTCTACTCTTTCCCCTACAGAAGTTTTCCATTCTCCCATAACTCTTAGATCTTCATCTCCCCTTAGGTGCTGAATGACCTGTTCAATATCTGCACCTACTTTATCTATATCTTCATCTTCCACTTGCAACGTTCTCATGTGTACATGAAGGTCTGTTGTCGGCGCTGGTTTGATGTCAGTTCAGATGAGAAGAACCCTGTCACTGAACTGTTTAAAGCAACTCATTCGCTGCCCTATCTTCCTATTGATAACGAATCCGACCCCAATTATACCATTTTCTCTTCTTGTTGGTTTTATCCCACACCCTTGGGACCAGAAATCTTTGTCTTCTGCACTGAGTCCCACTGTATCTGTATTGAATCCTAGCATTTCCCTTTTCAGATTTTCTAACTTCCATGTCAAGTTCAAGTTTCTGACATTCCACGGCCCATCTTTCAGAGAATTAACGTTTCGTTGGTTGCTGAGTCCTTTTCTCAGGGTCACCTCTCCTGTGGTAGTTTACCATACAGGCTGGAAATGAGCAATTATCTGGTGAGAGTAATAGAAAGATCAACGTCGGATAACGCCATGAACAAGCTCCAGAAGCTCAGCGAGCATTTTTGACGCGGTGATTTGAGAAAAGATAAAGAGAAATAGACACATTTTGAGACCATAAACAATCCTAATTTCTCTGCAAAGCTATTAAATTACTACAACACAAAAGATAATGTAGAGAATATTATTAATTTGTTAAAATTTATTATATTCCATTTCTGTAGTTTCACAGGGTTTTACTGAGATGTCAAGTAGTTAGTGAATTGAATAGTGTCTATGTATGAGCCGGGATCGTCAGACACTGTTAATCACTACACGGACTACGTAGCATTCATTATTTTATTTGAAGTTGTAGAAAAGTTTGCTGCTGCAGAGCGTTTTGAAACACATGTTACAAATTTTGATTAAATAAGGATGAAATATTAATTAGTTTTCACACAATTACAGGAATTCTAAGTGAGAATAGCAGTTTATACACATGTTACTTCAGAAAATAATATACTTATCGCCCACGTATGACGGAAACAAACGTGTACATGGATAAAGTACAATTTGCTGTGGTCTTTGCAACCAAAAACTAACACTGATTAAGATTATTTTAAATTTGTAATTTTTTTCAAAATTAGTACAAAACGAAGATGTAAGATTAGGATTTAACATCATGTCAATAGGACTCATCAGTGATTGAGTAAAAACTTGTGAATTATTCAGGTAAATCCGCTACGTTAATCGCAGCATACAGTAGAGATGTGCAGTCCTCTAACTTGTTATTCGTTTATTACTCACACAAGGAGAGACTACAGAGCAAATCAGCAACTGAATAGCAGACTGTTAGCTCATAGAGCAGATACACTAATTACATATAACGCGCCCGTGGATTTTGTAGATCATGATCTATACGTGATGAAATCGCATATATTAAACTTTACCCAAATGATATTGGCTGTGAAAAATGTTTTAAAACTGCGAAATGATATATTTATGAGAAATTAAAGCTTTTCTGAAATGGGCTTATGTGAGTGAAGAGTGATATGAAATTCATTTCAGTGGCGGAAACGCTACAATGACCTCAAATTTAAACAAACAGGAAGCAGTAGGTAATGGTGAAAAGACATATGTCTGTACATGTGTTTGTTTTTATCTTCTTGTAATCGTCGGTAAATGAGCAATATGACGATAAATATTTATTTTGATCCTGTATGTACAGTAAATGTAACAGGCAAAAAAGAATACAAACGTCTCAAAAATGAGATCGACAGGAATTGCAAAATGGCTAAGCTGGGGTGGCTAGAGGACACATGTAAGGATGTAGAGGCTTATCTCACTCGGGGTAAGATAGATACTGCCTACAGGAAAATTAGAGACCTTTGGAAAAAAGAGAACCACTTGTGTGAATATCAAGAACTAAGATGGAAACGCAGTTTTAAGCAAAGAAGGGCAAGCAGAAAGGTGGAAAGAGTATATATAGGGTCTATACAAGGGCTATGTACTTGAGGACAACATTATGGAAATGGAAGATGATGCAGATGAAGATGAAATGGGAGATACGATACTGCGTGAAGAGATTGAAAGAGTACTGAAAGACCGAGTCAAAACAAGGCCCCGGGAGTAGACAATATACCATTAGAATTACTGAAAGCCTTGGGAGGGCCAATCCTGACAAAACTCTACCACCTGGTGAGCAAGATGTATGAAACAGGCGAAATACCCTCAGACTTCAAGAAGAATATAATAATTCCAATCTCAAAGAAAGCAGATGTTGACAGATGTGAAAATTACCGAACTATCAGTTTAATAAGTCACAGCTGCAAAATACTAACACGAATTCTTTACAAACGAATGGAAAAACTAGCAGATGCCGACCTCGGGGAAGAACAGTTTGGATTCCGTAGAAATATTGGAACGCGTGAGCCAATACTGACCTTAAGACTTATCTTATAAGAAAGATTAAGGAAAGGCAAACCTTCGATTGTAGCATTTCTAGACTTAGAGAAAGCTTTTGACAATGTTGACTGGAATAGCCTCTTTCCAATTCTAAAGGTGGCAGGGGTAAAATATAGGGAGCGAAAGGCTATTTATAATTTGTACAAAAACCAGATGGCAGTTATAAGAGTCAAGGGACATGAAAGGCAAACAGTGGTTGGGAAGCGAGTGAGACAGGGTTTTAGCCTCTGCCTGATGTTATTCAATCTGTGTATTGAGCAAGCAGTAAAGGAAACAAAGGAAAAATTCGGAGTAAGTATTAATATCCATGGAGAAGAAATAAAAACATTGAGGTTCGCCGATGACATTGTAATTCTGTCAGAGGCAGCAGAGGACTTGGAAGAGCAGTTGAACGAAATGGATAGTGTCTTGAAAGAAGGATGTAAGATGAACATCAACAAAAGGAAAACGAGGATAATGGAATGTAGTCGATTTATGTCGGGTGACGCTGAGGGAATTAGAGTAGTAAATGAGACACTTAAAGTAGTAAAGGAGTTTGCTATTTGGGGAGCAAAATAAGTGATGATGGTGGAAGCAGAGAAGATATAAAATGTAGACTGGAAATGGCAAGGAAAGCGTTTCTGAAGAAGAGAAATTTGTTAACATCGAGTATAGATTTAACTGTCAGGAAGTCATTTCTGAAAGTATTTGTATGGAGTGTAGCCATGTATGGAAGTGAAACATGGACGATAGATAGTTTGGACAAGAAGAGAAT
The DNA here is from genome assembly GCF_023897955.1 of Schistocerca gregaria. Classification (NCBI taxonomy): domain Eukaryota; kingdom Metazoa; phylum Arthropoda; class Insecta; order Orthoptera; family Acrididae; genus Schistocerca; species Schistocerca gregaria. Next base: position 668,177,601 of record NC_064922.1, read on the forward strand.
AGAAGCTTTCGAAATGTGGTGCTACAGAAGAATGCTGAAGATTAGATGGGTAGATCACATAACTAATGATGAAGTATTGATTAGAATTGGTTTGTGGCACAACTTGACAAAAAGAAGGGAGCAGTTAGTAGGACATGTTCTGAGGCATCAAGGGATCACAAATTTAGCACTGGAGGGCAGCGTGGAGGGTAAAAAGTCGTAGAGGGAGACCAAGAGATGAATACACTAAGCAGATTCAGAAGGATGTAGGTTGCAGTAAGTACTAGGAGATCAAGGAGCTTGCACAGAATATGGTAGCATGGAGAACTGCATCAAACCAGTCTCAGGACTTAAGACTACAACAACAACATCTACAGTTCTCTTTACAGACAACACTTTCATTTCTTACATGTTATTACTTAAATAAAATATGGTTTATATGACTGGATAACCTCAAAAGTATGTTTTACGAGGGACTGGTATTATGACCTTAAAATATTAGAGAGCACTGCAAGTAACATTCATGTCACAGACAATACCATAAAAAAATAAGGAATAAATATGAGAGTCGCAATTTTATTTTGTTAACGCCCAGGTTAGATAATTTTTCGTCTACCATAGCTTAGCATCTACATAAAACAACACTGAATGTTAAGGACTTACAGACAATGAGGAAAGAGGCGCTGGTCCTCCATTACCTAGTGTCGGCATTTCAGTTGTTATAAAGGAAGGGAAGAAGGAAACAGAGGTTTAGGCGTCTCCGGACTGTTCGCGATCTGTATCATAAAAAGTTCATGTCACCACAAACAAAATTAAACTGTTTGAAATGAGTTTAGTTGACGAATTGCTAGCCTTCGTTTCGTTACAAAGAAACAGTGTATCTATATATTTCTACATGTTTTCTGCAATGAGTAACACATACTTTAAAGTGCATCAAATAATGAGAATTAGTCAGTAGTGTAGGCCTTAGGAAGATCAAAGTACAGTACATGAAATCCCAAACAGCATCAATAGACTCTAACTTCAAACAATGCTAGGAACTTTTAGAAAACTTTCAAAAGTTGCTTACAGGAATAACCTCCACCTAGTCTGTTTTTCATGGACCCAAAAACCCAGAAAACTGTATATAATAGCACAGTGAACTCTAGAATACTTGCCAGATACTTTGAAGAACTACATAACTGTGACCCATAGAAAGAAAAATTTTATTTCGATATTGTAAATCCAACACCACTGGACTCAAAGCCGCCAACCATAGAAGAAATAAAAGAAATCATAAAAGACTTTAAAAATAAAAAAGCGTCTGGAGAGGTTAATATGGTTCCTGAACCATGGAAGTAATGTAGTGTCAACAAGATACTATGACTATCAGAAGTACTCATGAAATCTGGACAACACACAGTTTACCACCAGAATGTACTTATGCACCAATACATCCATTATGTAAAAAATGGAAGGAAACAGACCCTAGCAATTAAAGGGGAATCTCCTATAAGATCTTGTATATGGCATTTGTAAAAAAAGCAGAAAAAAAACTTGACAGACAACTGGGAGAGTGTTAGGAAGGGAAGGTCATGTGCAAAACAATAAACTTAATGAAGATCATGGAAATGAGGAAAATCAGAAACTTGGAATATGTAATTACTTTTGTAGATTTAAAAAAAAGCCTATGATTCAATTGACAGAAATACACTGCTTGATATCTTAAAAGAATTGGGACTTGATACTAAGACAACTGAAATAATTAAAGCAACTTTGACAAATACAAAATCGAAAGTAAAATTTAGGGAAGAGCTTTCAAAATTATTTGAAATTAAGTCTGGTGTCCGACAGGGAGATAGTTTGTCATCTCTGCTCTTCAATTGTGTGTTAGACAAGGTAGTTCGAGAATGAAGAAAGGGATTCAACTAGGAAGAAATCCAAACAAGGTCACGGTCGACTGTTTAGCCTTCGCAGATGACATGGCATTGATTACAGATTCGATAGATAATGTCCAAGAACAAATAAGAGAACTGAAAAAACAAGCAGTCAAAGTAGGACTACAATTGTCCTTTGAAAAAACGAAGTTCATGACTAAAATCTGTGATTCTTCTCAAAATATTGCAGTTGACAACAATTCAATATACAAAACAGATTCCATTAAATACCTAGGAGAGTGGATTACACACAATGGAAAAGGAAAGACAGCTATAGAAACTAGAGTGCACAAAATGGAAAGAGTGATTCATATGACCATAAACGTTTATAACAAAAACATCTTGTCCTGGAACACGAAATTAAGACACGGCTAAACATTGGCTAGACCTGAAGCTCTGTATGCAGCAGAAACACTTAAACTAACAAGAAATGGATATCTTGAGAAACCAGAAAACGTAGAAAGAAGAATGTGAAGGAAAATACTGGGCGCTAAAAGAAAAGATAATGATGAATACATGTTAAGACCAAACAGAGAGCTATTCTTGGAAACTTAAAAACTAAATGATATAGTGAGGAAGAGAAGACTACAGTTTTTAGGACATATATTCAGAATGGATAAAAACAGACTATGCAAGCAGAAATTGTCGTTACTCAATAGCTAAAAATCCAAGCCCTCATAATTCACAGAGACTGAAACGGACATTGTAAACGCTGGAATTACAACAGACACAATAGAAAACAAGACACATTTCAGGAAGGCAATTCAAAAGGCAGAATTTCAGGAAAGAAAGAAAATAACTTGATGAAAGTGGACTAAAGAAAAATGGGAACATCACTGTAAAAGGATGAAGGAAATTTGGAAACTAAGGGAATCCAAACAATGAAAAATAGCCAGTTGATTCATCATACCTTCCAAATGGGTTTTTCGAAAGAAGAAGGTGATGTGTAATCAGTAGTGTCATACGGTGCATCTTTGTAATAGAATTATTTTACTAGAATTCCGTATCGTGACCTTTGTACTTGTAATAAATACGATTATGATATTCAAAGTTAACAAAATTTATTTATTTCATGCTTTGTTATTTAACGCCTTTAGAACTGAAATTTATTCTCACAGTACTGATCCACGTAAAAAGAAGTAGCAACACATCGCAGTCTGCATCCTGTAGATAGATAATGCAATCGATAGTAGGGCCGATTTTTCTTTGAAACGTAGATTTTCATGCAAAATAAATAAATAAATAAATAAAATATCTGAAACAGTTCGACACTGGTTGTCTCCCTGGTGTAAGAGCTTTGTAGAAATTCACTGTTATTTTGCTAATTTCTGTAATTCCGTTTCAAGCAGTATACAGCTTTTCGTGAAACACTTGTTTTGAAGCTCCTGTTTTACAGATTTGCCAAATATTCTACTGCTCTGAAATCAGAGTAACAGAGAGAATGTGTCAGGTGCTGATAGAAATGAATAAACGACGTTTCTTGGGACCCGTCTATTTCGTGATCACACAGCATAATTTTGAGATAAATATGCAAGATGGTACACAAACGGCAAACTGGATAGTAGTTGTTTCAGGAGCAAAAAACGTAAAACTTTAGTGGAAGACGCTGTATTACATATACTAATTAAATTAATAGTCTGTAAACAATGTGTTATTAGTACTGTACTTCGGTGTTACAAATTAAATTACGTCCTCTAAATTAATGAAACACATCACATATGCATACAAAGCGTGGGACATAGGAGTGTGAGAGAGGGGAGCGAGTAGAGGGTGGACAAGAACCACGACATTATTAAATACACAGTGAAATTAGACATGTACTACCAGGAAAGCAACAGTAACACGCAGTGAATTCATGACACCATACAAATTTCAACAAGAAAGAAAGCGCTGGAGTTGAGAGAGAAGACTGAAATACAACTAATATAAAGTGAAAAAAGGTAGCCACATATGAAAATTGGTAAGGGTTGGATGTGAACGTTACAGAATTGGCGTGTGCAGTAGTTTGCTACAGAGACAGAGTAATATACGTTTGTAGGACTGTTATGAGCTGCTGGCGCACAATGAAACAGACTGGAAATAAAAGAAGACGACAGGAACAAAGGATATTCTCTGAATGCAACTATAATTAAATTACTGCTTGCTGAAATTTGTGAAGAGGTGATCATCACACATGAATGGAATTGCGTGCTCAATGAGTTTGCATTGACAGAATGAAATGAACAGAGCTGTGCCATAGTATCAGAAGCTTAAAATCAATATTTGTTGTTGACTCAACATGTTTAACTTTTTGATGTAGTCAGTTTTGAATCATGACGCAGTATTTTGCTTTTTCAATGGTCTCAATGCGTCAAACGTTTTGGGGCTGCCCTAAATCTGTTCCTGTGTATTAATGATTTCTAAATAATTTTACTTTTCTTAAAAACACGTGTCGTTTCAGTTACACATCTATATCGTACTTTATGTCTCCCTGTAATTAACATAGTTCAACATTCATTGCCAATTTTATTAAACAATTGACCTCTTCTCACGAAGCAATATTTAATAGCCCGTGCGACATGTCTGTTATTTTATTTCTACAATTAGTACAGTTTGTAAAATCTTAACTCCCAGGCGGGGTAAGACTACTTTTTCTTATACTCTGTCATAAGCAGTTTTGATAAATTGCAAGTCGATACCCTCCTTTCTGCTCTCTTCATCGCTTGAGTACTCATTTCACCTCTCCTTAAAATAGATGAAGTGGAAAGTAGTTAGTTCTTTTAGTTCAACAGTTCTTAAAATTAAAACTCATGTCACATTTTAAAAGTTTGTCAGTGTGGAAGTAGAGCTCGACAGATGGTCTACTGGGGATAAGCTGATAACAAGTGCGATTCACAAAGCATCAGTCAAATCTGCCATTTCACATGGGCATTATTTTCTCCTTAATTTTACAATAGTCTGAAGGGGCTCGAACACGATGCTATAGGATTTATGGATGCAAAGCGAAGTGCTATGAAGCGTACAAGGATTTTGCATTCTTTCATTCGCTGAAATATCCTAGGGTGGATAAATAACCACATAACTGTCACTCTGAGTTTAATTGAATGAGTGGCCACTACAGTTGTTTAAACTATTGTATGGAATACTCAAAAATCACTCCGGAATGAGAAATTAACACATCCTGATGGACCCACTGGTTTTAAAAGTAGTATGCTAAGATTGGAACTTAAGTCGCTCTCCCCGAAGAAAACTGCTGCAATGTAACTCTGGCTAGTAGCAGCGGCTTACCTGTAGTGTGGTAGTGACGATCCACATGAAGTCGGCGAGCATGTACGTGAACATGAGGTTGGTGTGGATGGTATTTCTCAGGCACCGGAGGTCCCTGAAACAAATGTACGAACATCAGATCTGTGTTCTTCTAGAGACTGAACGCCAACAGGATCCAGGATTTGTACTCAAGTTCCTCCGTAAATTTTACCTCATTACATTTATCTCCTGTACCAAAGTAGCTATGCCGACAGGCGTCAGGATGTTTGGAACATCCAGGCCACTTAACAGTTCATAGCTTACAATATCTGAAATGCAATGTCGCAATGCAGTCACTTACTTTCCTGCAAGCAGGAACGGCATCAGCTGTGAAGATTATTCGTGACAGTGCAAAAATGGAGATATAAATATTAGACCCAGCTGAATTAGCGTTGATGTAATTAGATGATGTACTGCAGAACAAAACAGCGCTAAGTCGGTTTGGAGGTACATGTGACTGGTGAAATCTGTAACTAGAACTAAAGTATTTCTTTGAATTTTAGTCTAGGGTGCATTCATTCTTCCACATGAAATCTGCAGCGTAATCTTCAGCTGGAGAGAACGAGACAGTGAGTCTCAGTGCCATGTCAGACACCCAGAGCAAAGGATGGAGAATTCTGCAGCACATTCTAAAGAGCAGGTACTGGAAGAGAAGAAATAACAATTTCTGTAAATAAGGTAGGTATTTCATACGAATGTGTGCCAATGCTATACTCTTGAGAATTTAGATGAAAGCTGATCTAACGGACTGAGCGGTTTCATTTTCGATTTGCTTTTCCATTTGTCTTTCGTTCTCAGTGTATGTGTGTGTGAGTGTGTGAGTGTGTGTGTGTGTGTGTGTGTGTGTGTGTGTGTGTGAGAGAGAGAGAGAGAGAGAGAGAGAGAGAGAGAGAGAGATTGATAGAGAGAGAGTGAGTCTCCGGTGTTTCATTTCCAGTTAAAATAAACCTAAGTAATCATTGTGGTGAGCTGAGATTTTTAGACCAGCTAAACGAAGCACTTATCAGTTTCTGATATAAACTGCAGTAAGCATAACTCAACAGTGAAAACAACGAGCTTAATATTTACCTTTAAGTATAGAAGCAGTATTACTGACCATAAGTCCAAAATTAATTGCAAATGTCGGTTACTTATGTGAGGTTCTGAGAAGTGGCAGAGGTATATGTGCCCACTGAATACAGTCATTATACTCCTCATCCAGTGTTGGATACATTAAGATAATGAAAGAAAGAACTCAGCAAGTGTAACCATATCTAGCTGTACAGAGCATTTAATTAGAGTAATAATGATGACAACTGCTTTGGGATACGAGCAACGAATCAAGAGATATTCAAGTTCAAATTCAAGTGGTTGATCAAAATTGATGAGTAATGGAAACGAGTAAGTTCCACCATTGTCGCAAAGTCGTGAGGGCAGGAGGTATTGGCTGAGATATCTCATGTCATCAGAGCGTGGGTGAAGCCTTACTGTGTGGAAAGTTCTAAAGCTGGATAGGAACAGCGTCTTGATTAGAAATACTACATAGTTTCCATAAGCGGAAACCCCTTCTTTCCAATGTGTGAATGCGTCCAAGTCGATGTAAAAATCAGAGGAAAAGTAAGCCTGTCAAAGTTATACACTATAACAGGAGAGAGGTAAAATTGTGGTAGATATCATTCTGCAAGGATAGCACTTCGAGTTACAGACAGAAGGTACTGTGATATAAAAGAAAGCAAATCTTAAAGGCGATTGCGTGAAGTTACAGCTGCCTCAGCTGGGCAGCAGTGGTGAGGAGGCACCATTGTTCAGAAAGACATGGCTGGAGCATGGAATGCAAGTACATGTTATGAGAGGTGGCTCTACAGTTATGGAAAAATACACATTTTCTTGCATTTTATTTGCAAGTCAAGTCTCAAAATAAGTAACTTGGTTTGGTGATTGCAAGTATTTTTGATTAGTGACAAAATCTGTAGATTTAAAACATATAAGAAATTAGCAAAGCTCTTGACAGATGTAATACCATTACTACAAGTGGTGTACATAAATTAGGTGTCTTTACTGTACCAATGTATGCTACATCAGAGTTATGAATTTATTGTCGCTGATGGCCGATGTGGCTGTTGCAGATTTCATAGCATAGTACAATGATGGCAGATTACCATTGTGCTATCAGGTGCCGCTAACTTTATCTTGTATATCTGTGGTGTCAGGCCGAAAGGTGAGGTCAGAACAGTAGGTGTAAACAGGAGGAACAAAGCCGATAAGACCCCACTCTTCATAGTTGCCAAATTTATTCAAGATGGCTGATCCAAGATGGTGGTGTTAGATGTGGCCACATCGCAATTACGGCATAGTGGGATGCTCAACTTTTGGCGACAAAATAGGTCAACTGGGCTACCTCCATTAACCTAACCACCTCCCTTCTCCTTCCCCTTCCCTTCCCCCTCTCCTCACCTACCCAGCAAAATGGTGGGAAGTTCAAATTTTCGTGGAGAAAAATGGCACTTGGGCTACCTCCACTAACCTAACAAAATGGCGGCAAGAAAGGTCACCTGGGCTACCTCCACTAACCTAAGTCTTCTGACCATCACTCCTTCCTTGAAATTGGTGGCAAAAAGACTCAGCCTATGCTGGGCTGCTGCATAGAATGGTTGCAAGTCTTTATGTAAGCACTTTGAGGCAGTTGATCCATCCACTGTGTTCACCATGGTGTCTAAAGTCCAAATGACCTAGTACACAGTACTGTTACCTGATGGCGGCTGTCGTCCAATAGCGGTCTGGGAGAAAGAAATGGCAGGAAAAGGACTCAGTCTCCTGTGGACTGCTGGATAGGAAGGAGTGCACTTTACTTATTTTGGAACAGTTTATTTAGGGATGGAAATCACGTAGTTTATTTATAAAAATGATAGAGAACTGTTGCTCTGATGTTCCAGGGTCACAATACACGGCCTACAGCCCTGCAACCCAGTTGCAAATAAGCGAAATAGTGCAGTACATTTATGTACAGTCACGTAAACAACTCGTAAATTGCCACTGATGCATGTAAAACGCCCTTCAAATATGCTCACAATGCTTAAAAAGCTGAAATAATGTACTCAGTGCATATAAAGAACGCTTTCGAACTATCATCGACTGTGACATACCAGAGAACTGTTCTGAACAAAGGAATGGAGAAGAGATGGGAAGGGGGGAGGGGGGAGGGGATGGGCGTTAGGTTAGCGGAGGCAGCCCAATTTACCTATTCTCCGGCTAAAAGTTGAACTTCCTGCAGTTGCGTCATTGTGATGCTGCCACATCTAATGCTGCCATGTTGGATCCACAATCTTGAATAAATTTGGCAACAATTCAGAGTGGGGCCTCATCGGCTTTGTCCCCCTACTGACGTATAGTAAGGAGCTAGCGCTCCTGGTTTGTTTCATGTTTCAGTTTATACAGGTTACAGAAAAATTGGCGCATTCGCACTTCCTGGTGCGATTCCTCGCATACTAGAAGTACAAAATGTCTGTCACACAATTTCATCCTGTACGTATTTCTTCTGTAAATGGGCGTTAGAGATTGTCAATCCGGAACCCTGTAATCACGTGCACAGTAACTACCTCCGCTAATATATAGCAGTAACTGCAAATGTTTTGTAGAAGACCCACTGTAATCGCTGTATGACGAATAAGATGTCAGATACCATACCACACAGACTAATTTAAGCAAATAAAAGCAAACCTCTCTCCAGAGTCGAACCCTCGATCTCCTGCATGTTGATCCAAAACGCCGGCTGTTGCACAAACTGCTGACAGAGGTAGTTAACAATGTTGACATATTGCTAATACTTAACATCTATTTACTTCCAGAAATATGCGCAGGACGAAATTTTATTACAGTCATTTTTGTATTATCAGCATATGAGGAATCATGCTGCGAAGCCAGAGAGTGCGGACTATTCCTCACCCTATGTAGTTATTCACGACAATGACTCGAGCATTGTACTCCATTCTCTTTAGTTTGTGTTCAGTATTATAATTGCGATCGCTGCCTTTGTTCTGATGAATGTGTGTGTTTCTCAATGAAACGATAACGATTGAAAAGATCCTTTTAACCACCGTTACGTCATTTCTTATCGTTTACCACTCCGAAACATGAAAGCTGAATGTAGCCGCTGTAACTGCACTAGTGAAAGCTAGTATGATTTGCGTAACGCCATTGGCTTCTTTTTATTCTTCATAGCCGCTGCTCGTTTCTAACGTTCAAGAGAACTTGCGCATAGTTCATTTGCTTCGAAGTCCGATACCTTATCAGGTTACCCGATTTAGATAATTTTACAGTAGATAAGTATATGAAATGCAACCACACAAGCCGAAGCAACTCAGTATCTTTGGCTTGAGCAGAAATCATTTTGTTTTTTATTAAGAAAGGAAGAAATTGGATACAGATATGAGGAAAAAGCACAACATTACATGCAAACTTTGCCAATGATTCAGCACTGAACATATAGATATTATTTAACTTTGATAACAATTTCCCTCAACTACCATGACATTGTAGCTCTTGAAATATTACTGAAAATTTTAAAAGAGAGAATTCATGATCTTCTTATTGTGAAATAAATTCAAATGATGATAGAGGTCAGCTACACTGTGTGCACGCGGGGGCTTTAAATTTTTGCCGAAAGTTGTGGACCATAAATGATGCTACCTATATGCTAATTTCTTTTTTAATGCAATTCTGTTCATCTGATATATATTATACATTATCACAGGATGAAATATTCCGTTAGTTATATGATTTCCTTTTTCAGTATTTTCATTCCTTCTTATAGTCCTGTGGATAATGGCTCAAAGAAAATAATCATTCATTACCCTGGTAATGACAAGAGGAAATATTCATTCTAAAAGAATTGTTCTGTGCGAAACTCTATTCAGATTGTTTCAGTTAAAAAGTCATTCCAGTGATACTATAACCCAGCGACATATGATTCGTAATGCATTTCCATTCATTTGTGGGTTTCTTAACGACTGCAAGACCATACTTACGAATTGGAAAATTTTTAAGGGTCTGTAATGTAAATATTAAGTAAAAAATTCGTCTTATTCTCTAATCTCATTACTTTCATAAATTGTGGGTTTTGATTTACCTTATATTATAGTTACACATTACTCCACTGTTGTCATAATAATCATTCGTTTATCTGAGAGAGTAAAACATAAAGATTTTGTCTACAGGGTTTTCAGTTTTTCTGGAAAATCGATGCCGGGATCCTGGTTACTTTGCTCCGCTGATTTAAATAGATATAATAGGTTTTGTAGACAGAAGTTGTTTGTATATTATTTTAGTGTTTGCAGTATATTTGAAATAAATATTTTTCAAATGCTTTTGCTTGACATAGTTTTATCTTGGATTAATATGTAAAATATAACTTGTTCATCCAGGTTTCAAGACTTTGTATCTAAAAGTCTAAGAAACCGATCTTGCATAGAGTACTGAAAGGGTCGCAGGTGGTGGATAGTGAATGTTCCGCCAGATATGTAGACAGCTGCGAATACAGAATAATCAGTCCGGCACCAAGGCAAAATAAAACGAAATCTACTTTGCATCTGTCTTGTAGCAAGAGGCAAAGTGGTCAGTGTATGTGCACAAGTGGTGTGGCTGAAATTTATATATTCTGGAACTAACCTCTCCAGTCTTAACACTCTGATATCACACAATGAGTCTAATCAACCCCAACTGAGTCCAGACACAGTCATCATGGAGCATTTTCATAATCACGATATTACCCCAGGTGGTCAATCCAACCCCTGTATTACCGGCACAACTGGTCTTTCGGAATCAAGGGCAGCCAGGTTAAAACGCAGTGTGATTCAACAGAAGAAGTCGGAGTCCTCTAGCCAACGTAAAAGCAAAACAAATCCATTTTCGCAAAACTTAACATACAAACACTTCTGCAACCAGGGAAACTTCATAAATTAGGAGATACATTAAAAAAATTAAGATTCAAATTTTGGCACTTCAAGAAACATAATAACGGACAACAGCACCATGAATTTCGGTAATTATCATCGTTTTTAAGATAAAACTGATAAAAACAATATTTATAATACAACACATCTGGCAGTTGCTTTTACAGTCTCTAAAAATGTTTTAAGTTCAATAACGGAGATAAAATCCATTAATTATATACTAATGAAAATATCTCTTAAGTGAACAAATAAGGCATACACTTTAATTAATGCCCATATGCCAGTCAATGAGGATAACAGTAAAAAACATTACCTTAAAGAAGCTTGAGAAATGTTAGAAAGTATCTTCTCGAAAATTTCCTCAAACTATATTAAAATGTTAAGGGGTGATTTTAATGGTCACTTAGGAAAGAGAAAAAATATAAGAAAGGGGTGAGTGGATTTCCTGCGCATAAATGAACAAAAGAAAATGGTCAAAGACTTGTTAAAAAATGCAAATATTTCAACATATTTTGAAAAGAACCCTTCAAAACACAAAACTAGGCAGTCACCCAATATATTTATTGGGGAATTTAAACTCGATCATGTAGCAATTTCATAACCTAACTACAAAGAAATTTTAAATGACCACATTAGGAAAGAGTCTAATGTAGATTCTGACCATACCTTAATGGGAATAAAAGTTGAACTTCAACCTCAAAAACTCTTCAAAACAAAAAAACAAAAATAATCCTGAAATTTGACACTGCTGAAGTAACCCTAACTGTAACAAGCGAATTTGACAAAAAACAATCCAACAATTGGCAAAAACTAAAAGAAAAGTCCACTACAACAGCATAAAATTTAATTCTGCTTCGAAAGAAACAAAAATTCCATTGATGGAAAGCGGATTGTGAAACAGCAATTAATTCTAGGTGTGAGACATTCAAAAATTGGAATAGTAACAAAACATAAAATATGTACGAAACCATTCTAAATGTAAGAAAAGAAACATCTAAGTTAATCCGACCAGCTGAACGAAATTACGAAAATGCTCAACATCTAGAAATCGTAAAATACTTCCAAAATAAAAATACAAGGAACTTTTTAAAACATTCGAAACACTGTTTTTTCTTCAACTATGGTGCAGGGGAACAGTAGCACAGTCATAGACAATATTTTTATTCAATCTAAATGGGCATTCTGTTAGTAAAAGGGTGAATGGCCTTTCAGAACATGATGCACATTTTAACACTAAAAAGTTTTTGGACTCTTGCCAACGTCGTATTTAATTACAAACTACATAGGAAAGTTAATCCAACAGCAATAGAGAGTTTTTCAAAACTTGTCAAGGAACAAGAGTGGCAAGTGCCGATAACATAGATGATAAATACAATGCTTTCCATAACACATTTCGCATGCTCTTTGAGAGTTGCTTTCCATTAGAAGATTCTAAACAGGGTACTAGCAGTAATGGACAGCCCGGTTGGTTGACTAGTGGGATAAGGATATCATGCAGAACAAAGCAGGAATTATATCAAAATGTTAGAAGTAGTCACAATCAAGCTACAGTAGCCCATTACAAACAGTATTGTAAGGTACTTAAAAATGTTATTAGCAAGGCAAAAAGTATGTGGTATGCAAATAGAATAGCTAATTCACAGGATAAAATTAAAGCCATATGGTCAGTTGTGAAGGAAGTGTCTGGTCAGCACTACAAGGTTGAAAATATAAAGTCAGTTTGCAGCAATATTATTTCTGTTACCGATAAAACATAAATATGTACAGTATTTAACAACCATTTTCTGAGCATTCCTGGTGAATTAAATAAAAATTTGGTATCTACAGGAAATCATATAAATTTCTTAGCATATGCCTTTCCGAGATTGACGTCTGAAATACTCCTCTGTGATACTGACAAGAGGGAGATTGAGACAATAATCAAATCATTGAAGAGTAAGGACTCTCATGGTTACGATGGAGTGTCTAATAGAATATTACAGTACTGTGCTGCACATGTGAGCCCTGTATTTAGCCATATTTGTAATTTTTCCTTTAGGAATGGTTAGTTTCCTTAGCGATTTAAGTACTCAGTAGTAAAGCCGCTTTATAAAAAGGGAAAAAGGTATAATGTAGATAATTTTAGACCTATCTCTATGCCATCAGTGTTTGCAAAAGTTATCGAAAAGGCTGTGTATGTAAGGTTAATTGATCATTTTATATCACACGATTTGCTATCAAATGTACAGTTCGGCTTCATAAGTCGTTTGACAACTGAAAACGCTATATTCTCTTTTCTCTGTGAGGTACTGGATGGGCTAAACAAAAAGTTTCGAACGCTTGGCGTATTTTTTGATTTAACAAAGGCATTAGACTGTGTTGATCACATTGCTCCAGAAGTTGGACAATTACGGAATAAGGCGAGCAGCTCACAATTGGTTCACCTCTTACTTTAGCAACAGGCAGCAAAAGGTCATTATTCACAATGTTGATAACGGCTGTGATGTGGGATCTGAGTGGGGTACTGTCAAGTGGGGGGTGCCCCAGGGATCAGTGTTGGGGACGCTCCAGTTCCTTATTTATATAAATGATATTCCCTCTAGTATTATGGTTAACTCTAAAATATTTCTGTTTGCTGATGACAGTAGCTTGGTAGTAAAGATGTTGTGTGCAACATTGACACGGTTTCATGTAGAGCAGTACATAACTTCAGTTCATGGCTTGTAGAAAATAATCTAACGTTGAGTCACAGAAGACTCAGCTTTTACAGTTCCTAACACACAATTCAACAAAACCTGACGTTTTAATCTCACAGAATGGGAATGTGATTAATGAAACTGAACAGTTCAAATTCCTAGGTTTTCAGATATATAGTAAGCTGTCGTGGAAAGCCCACATTCAGGATCTTGTTCAAAGACTTAATACTGCCATTTTCACTATTCGAACAGTATAGAAAATGAGTGATATTTCGGCACATAAATTAGTCTACTTTGCTTATTTTCATTCACTTATGTCGTATGGTATTATGTTTTGGGATAACTCTACCCATTTTAGAAGGATATTTTAAGCTCAGACATGGGCGGTTAGGGCAATAAGTGGTGTGAGTTCACGAACCTCTTGTCGACCTCTTTTCACGAGTCTGGGTATTTTGACATTGGCCTCTGAATATGTATATTCCTTATTGTTATTTCTTGTTACCAATATTAGCTTGTTTCCAACAACAAGCAGCTTTCACTCGTTTAATACTCGGCAGAAATCAAACCTCCATTTGGATCGGACTTCCTTAACTCTTGTGCAAAAAGGTGTGCAGTATACTGCTGCATCCATTTTCAATAAGTTGCCACCCGAATTCAAAAATCTTAGCAGTAGTTCACGCGCTTTCAAATAGAAACTGAAGAGTTTCCTCATGGGTCACTCCTTCTATTCTGTCGAGGAGTTCCTTGAAAAATTTAGATGGTTCTTATTGTATTGCTGATAGCGTTTGCTTAAACTTATGGACTGATTTTCTTTCAGGTTCATGAACATTTATTTTTATCTGTTATTACTTTTTATGTTGTAAGTTCATGTACTGACACGTTCCATGGCCTTGGAGATTTGCTCCTCAATTTTGTCCTACGGAACTTAACATTTAAATAAATAAAATAAACTAAAAATAACTGACTACCAGCCTCCAAGTCTTTGCCTCAAAAATGAAAATGGTTGTTTGGCTCTTAACAACAAGGAAAGTTGTAAGGTACTTTTAAGCTGTCGAGAACCAGTGTATAAATTCCAACCACAGAACACTAATAACATCAACCCTAATTCTAAGAAATCTGATGAAATCGAAATAATTAAACAAGTTAGGAGACTTAAAAACAATAAAGCATCCGGAGAAGACGATATAATTGCAATACTACTAAACCCAGCTGACCCTAACAATACAGAAGACATCATTCAACTAATAGGAGATATCTGACAAACCGATGTCAATAATTGCCGAGGAATCTCTGTTCTCCCAGTCACATATAAAATTTTCTTGCATTGTTACTTGATCGAGCCAAATAACAGTTACAACCTAAAATTGGTAATTACCAAGCAGGCTTTAGACCAAATAGATCCTGCCTGGAACAAATTCTCAATTTAAAACCAATCATTAGGCACCAAACTATTTCTGATAACAGTATTGTATATATATTTGTGTATTTTAAAGAGGCCCACGATTCAGTTGAGCAAGGGCTGGATAATAAAACTCTAACACTGGTTAAGGGAACCTTAACTGACACCAGCTCTAAAGTTAAATTTACAGGTGTCCCCCTCTGGTAGATCCGCGTCCTTGAGTAGAGCCCTGGTCTTGTTCTCCACCGTCTTTGTGGGGTCAGCGTTGATCTTCGTATAGGAGCGCTGTATTTTCTCAATGTAGTCGTTACGGGAAGAACAACAGTGGCATTGCCTTTGGCAGCATGTAAGATAACAATCTTAGAGCACTCTATTAGGTCCCGAATGGCCACCCTCTCTCTACTGGTAATGTTAGTCTTCGTAGGTTGAGTACTGGTCAGAGCCCTGCAGGTTTTCAGACGCACTTCCTCTGCTGCTTCAGGTGGCAATCGCGCTGCGACCTGTTCCACAGCTCTGACGATGTCCGCGACCGGCGTGAACCTAGGGGCGGGAGCAAAGTTGAGTCCCTTCCCCAGAACCGAAACCACCTCATGAGACGGCTCCATGTCAGTGAGATCGATGATCGTCTTGCATGGTGCCTCCAGCGATGGTTTATCCAAGAGACGTGAGAATTTTGAAATCTGACGTCCAGTGGCCTTTTTATGTACAGAATCGGCCGTCGTCCAGGTAACACCCTCCACCCAGTCCCAGGTCCACGAATTAAACTGATTGGCTAGTTTATGATGACGTTTAAATAGTTCCTGGGAGTCGTATTCAAGGCTGCGGAGAGTAAAGTGCACCTTCTCACATACCAAGGCAAGGCTGGCCCGCCTCTTAATTCTCTTGGCCCCTGCAGAAACGATGTGATGCGTGACCTTAGCAAAGTTCGGCAAAATATGCTCTGTACGACATCTCTTCAGGAATACACGAGCACACAGCAAACGGTATCTTCGGTGGCGAATGTGGTCGAGTTTCTTCATGCTGCGATACATCCAGAGGGGGACGCCAAGAAATCGTCACCTCAAGGACCTGTACCACCAAGACTCTATCGACTCCCTAAGGTACACAAGGAGGGGGTTACTATGCGCCCGATTGTCAGCAACATTAGGGTACCTACTTAGTTGCTGGCAAAATATGTAGCTGACTTACTTAGCCTCTATGTAGGTAAATGTCCTCACCATATCCGTAATTTCGTGGATTTCGTGAAGCGTCTCGACAACTTCAGACTGAAAGACGCTGATATCCAAGTCAGCTTCAACGTGGTTTCACTATTCACCAGGGTGCCTCTACGAGAGTTACTCGAGCATATTGGGCAGAAATTTTGACGAGAAGACCACCGAACTCTTTAGGCATGTCTTGACCTCAACGTATTTTCTGTTTAATTGTCAATACTGTGAGCAACGGATGGAGTCGCAATGGGCAGCCCACTGCTCCAGTGGTCGCGAATTTGTACATGGAGTACTTCGCGGAGGAAGCCTTGGCGACATCCAATTGGAAACCTACTTCTTTCTTCCATTATGTCGAAGACACGTTCGTCGTCTAGCCCCATGATAGGGACAAGCTCCTGGATTTCCTCACACACCTCAAATCCATACATCCGAACATCAAATTCACTATGTAGACCGAAGCAGAAGGAAGATTACCAATCCTTGACGTCATGGTCAAGAGAAGAGCTGATGGTACCTTGAGCCACGGTATGTACAGGAAGAAAACGCACCCTGGACTGTAACTGCATGAAGACAACTGCCACCACCCTTCTCAGAGGAATGGAGTACTAAAA
The DNA here is from genome assembly GCF_023897955.1 of Schistocerca gregaria. NCBI lineage: Eukaryota > Metazoa > Arthropoda > Insecta > Orthoptera > Acrididae > Schistocerca > Schistocerca gregaria. Next base: position 668,194,601 of record NC_064922.1, read on the forward strand.
ACACTAGTACACAGGGCCCGCAGCATCTCAGACGCAGAGAATCTCCTCCAGGAATTGGAACACCTCAAAACTGTGTTCCGAAAAAACGGTTATTCAGAATGGCAGATTAGACGCGCTCTCCGCCCAACCACCACAGCGTAACCTGTGGAGCCGGATGAAGTCACTGAAGAAGAGGTAGCCAGTAAAATGGCGCTGTATCGGGGAAAATCTGCCGTATATTAAAGAAACACCGAGTTAAAACCGTCTTTTGCCCTCGCAATACAACACGGGAATTACTGGGAAGTATGAAAGATGACCTCGGTTTGAGGAAGGCCGCGAGTGTGGGAAGACTTATATCGGACGAACAGTACATACCATCGAAGATCGTTGCCGAGAACATCAAAGGCACACTCAACTGAAATATCCAAATTAGTCGACGGTAGCAGAGCACTGTTAGTCCGAGAAACACGAGATGGATTATGAGCGTACCAAGGTCCTGGCTCAGACGTCTAAATATTGGGTGTTATAATGATGGTTATCGAAATTCGCACCAGGGAAGATCTTATCAACCGAGATTTCGGCTACAAACTCAGCAAGGCTTGGGACCCGGAACTGAATGTAATTAAGAAGACTCTCAGCAAGAAGTACGAACTGGCGACCAGGGCGGACGCAGCAAGCACATCAACGCTACAACAGATTCCAACGCCCACGTCTTCGCGACCGCGGGAGCTCATTTCGTCAGCGCACCTGACGATGGCGAAATGTCTGATCGCCGAAATATTGCGCTCGTTGGACACTATGAACTGGCAGTATACCCATGGACTGTTCGAGCAGCACATACGCCGGAAGAAACTGAAGAATCATCAAATTTGACATAATTAAATTTAATTGAGTTTCACTTTTTTAATACTCAGTCACGCTTACAATAATCTTGGTATCAGTAAGCCACCCCAGATATTAATAATACACGTGGTCATTTTATCTATCACCCAAAATTCACACAGATACGGAACGCTATATTATAGGACAATGGCTATTTTCAAAAGTCACTGGGAATTTAGTTTGAATTACTGATCATTTTATGTGTCAAACTTAAAGTTTCGTGTTGCTGATGGCACCGAGCGTTGTATTCTTAAGTAGAGAGTGGGTGCCGGGAGACGAAGGGACGTTTAGTCGGTAATAACAATGGTGGGATACTGTCATAAACACAAATGTTGGTGCTGCTCATTAATATTATGCAGTGAGATAAACTTTTGTTTTTCTTCTCTGCTCAATGCAACCTGCAAGTGTGGCCCATCTCCTTCTCTGCTACTGATCTGAAAGCCGTTAAGACACAAAGTAGTTACAGACATGTCAGTGGGGACTTATTTATACCAATGGAGAAAGTTGAAAATTCGTGCTAGATTGGGATTTTTTTTTTTAGTTCGTAGACCTGTTGCACTTCAATGTTGGCCCCTAACACCGCTGATACTCTAAAAGCGTATGTAACCTACAAACAAAAACCATAGCGAGTGCTCCCGCCACTTTGACCTTTAAAGCTAACAAGTACGGATATTTGCCGCCACTTGAGGCTCCACCCACAATCAAAAATGAAGCACGTCAGTGAAATTTTTTTAAAAAAAAGAAAAAGAAAAAGTAAAAAAGGATAAAAGAAAGGGTGCAATACTTTTATCACGTTTTATCTTTCATTTTTTATTTGTGTTTTTAATGATATTTTCTTTTATTTTTAAAATCTTCTTCGGAGGATATCCACAGTAGTCAGACGGTGGGATAACCAGATCGTCTTCCCGCTCAGGTTTTAACACTCTATAATTAACGTTGATGCCTCTCGTCACCCCATCGTGTGCTATAACGTCAGTCTCTTCTCACGCCCAGTTCACCACAATGGCCTGAACTGATTGTAAACGACGACCACAAGTAATTCGTAAAGAGCGAACCACATGACGCCTTGCGCCGTAAAACCTTGTGATTGCTCGTTAATTAGTGCCAAAAATCTAACAACTCTACAACGCCCTCAGTAAAAAAAGTATGACAATGTTATACTTTTAACAGGTACCGTGGCGTTATGACGAGTAGCAGGATAGTGAGTGACGTCGTGATGGATCAGTTCGGAGGGCTCTACGTACTGAGGCGTCCGTCGCAGCAACAATGCCAATGTGCGACGGGTGAAGAGCCAGCAGCCGGCAGGCATATCACAAGCGAAACGGTTCATCTGGGGCAGAGAGGGCAGGATGTATATCGTGTTAACGTTGTTGATAAGGGCGCCCTCACTGGCTAGTGTATGTTACTCCACACCCGCGTTCAGGCAAACGTCGGACGTCGGCGTTCAATCACATTAGCAGGCAGTGTCTGTTGAAGGAAGCGGTAGAAGTCATTGGTTCTGAGAGCCCGCGTAGTCGGCAGGATATCCAAATAATAACTATCCAACAGATACCTCACGTGGGGCATATACGTGCGAATGTGACAGGAATTGGCGGACAGAGGGATTGAGGGGCCACCTCCTCAGTCAGTGTATCAGTGAGAGTGTCCTTGTCTGAAGTACACAGGCATACCTCGTTCGCAGAAAGAGAGCGCGAACCCTGTTTTGTACTTTTATCTTTCCTATACCGTCCGCAATGTCAATGCCTCTTAACGGGTCTTGAACACCCTATAATCGCTGACGAAATGACCAAAGTACGCTTACGCAAGCACCGTAAATGGCACTGAGAGAGCGTGTGTGTAATGATTAATTTCCAGGGCGAGGTACACGTTGACAAAATGTACCCGCAAGATCAAGCCAAGTGTTAGAAAGATATGAAGACGTACTTCCGTGCAGATCATATTAAGTATGCTGCACGCTTCCACAGAAGGTCACTCCCAAACATTTCATCGCCGGGACCTTCGTAATGGGTACTGGCGTACTGATATTCAGTCCTCTTCCCACATTCACGTAGTGCGACTTCCGCATGGTTGATATGGCTCCTAGCCACCTTGCCATAGTGCTGAAGCCACGCGATCGCCGTATGTATATCTTCTGCCGACCTCGCCAAGAAAACTACGTTGTCTGCGTAGGCACAACATTTAAAATTCACATTGCGGAGACGGAAGCCCTTATGGTTTTGGGTGGGGTATTACCATGAGCTCCAAAAATTCGAGGCGGAATGGGGGAGGGGGATGTGAAAGTCAGGATCGAGGAGTTCGCAGCATATCAGCCGCCAAATTTCCCCCATTAGGTCAGAAAAATGCTGTAAAATAGAAGCGGAAGACCGTCAGGTCCGTGGGATTTGTTTTTCAAGCTCCAAGAAAAGGCCATGTGCAATTCCTCCAGTGTGATGGACTCTAAGAATGTATCGTGTCCTTGCCGTAGGTGGCAGGTCGCGCAAGACGTCTTAAATGTCAGTGTCAGGCCCTTGACCTGCCAAATAGAGAATGCGATAATAATCTGTGAAGACACGGGAGATGGAGATATGTGTTTCTGCACGTTGCCCGTCCGCCACAGTAACTGCCGTGATGGGTCGCCTCTTGCTATGTCTCCTTTCTCTGATGATGAGATAGAGAGAAGCACGTTTCTCTGGGATATAATCTTTCATTCTCGTAATAGCCGCGTGCCTTCCAGTCTGGTAGTCGTGATCTGCAGAAACTGTTCCTGTATCAGGTGGACGAAAGTTTGGCGCTCTGGTCAAGGTTGTTGCGATGCTAGTTTCCTCAAGACCGTGCAGTAAAATGCAGATGTCGAACGTTGCTTTAGCACCCTGTTTCGTCCATACACTATGGGCGTGTGTCGAATAGCTGGTTTGGCGCTGTGTGCCCACGCATCGTATCGTAGAATCGTAGGTATGACGTCGTCGCTCATATTTGTGCCAGGTATCAATGACGGCTGGATGACAAGCCTCTTTCCGGAGAATTCTGACGTAAACAATCCAAGGTGCTCCACTACAGCTCGTCAGTTGTCGTGGTAGGATCGCGGCGTAGATGAAGGCCAGATGGTCTGTGAATACAGAGGGCCACAGCTCAACACGGACACCGACTGCCCGAAGACCTCGGGAAGGATAAATCGTGGCTAGTGGAGTGTGTATATCCGTATCGGTCACCATGGATTGCTGTCCTTGTATCGTACAAAGCGAGGTCTCTGACCGTCGCATGAAGAACCGGACATGGTACATGATGAGGAATCTGATCCTTTGGGCTTAAGACGCTGTTAAAGTTTTCACTTACCAGGAAATGATCTGTAGTGCATTGAAACAATGAAGCGAACTCATTAGAGTGTTATAGTGTTTGCTCTCGGCGCTTTGCATTACCAGAAGGGGCATACAGATTCACAAGGCGGACAGCACCGATGATGAGCGCAACGCCTCGCGCCGATGCCAAATATTTAATACCCGTTGTTTTTATGCCATCGCGTACCACCACCACCACTATCGATAGTTGGGTGGACGTAAGGTGTGTATCCATAAACATTCAGGTGCAGATCAGGCCATTGACACCGGCTGTACCAATCCGATTTAGCTGGGCCACTGGATAGTACGATAATGTATCCAGCCGTCGTTTAAGCCAGTAATCACCACGTCCCCTCTCTGACCGCCCCTGTCACTCGCAAAATATGTATCACTGATCGGTTGCGCTTTCCGTCCAACCATTCGCCGGCAGGGGCAATTACGTGGTCACTCGAGACTGACATATGTTTTTCCATCTCCATCTGGCACATCCAGTCACCAATCTGGAGCTGTGGCACGTTACGCGATGCATGACGTTCATCTGGTGTCTTAGCGGGAAAGTCTCCAGCTCGCTCGTCAGTAGGTTGAGTATCGTCAAACTGTCTTTGTCCTTGGGCGAACGTCGCCAGCAGTGAACGAGGAACCGTTGCAGTAGTGTCAACAGTCCAGGCAGCAGAGGGGTTGTCCTCACCTTCCAGCAACATGTCAGCATTTTGAGAAGCGTTTTCTGCGGACATCATCCTCTCCTTTCGTCGTTTGGGCGACTTCTGCTTGCGGGGACGTGCGTTCGTGTCCTGTGGACACGGCGAACAATAGGCACCTCCCGCATCTCCGTCTCCAAGCTCGAATCGATCTCCAGCTGCTCTAGTATCTAACACGGCTGTAGTGTGGACATGGTCACTTTTGCCTAGCACGTCGAGGTTCCGAAGCAATCAGTAGCGTCGTGGGCTCAGAATCCGGGCCCGCGAGGCTCAGTAACTGGAACAGAACAACGTCCGCTTCCTTCATATTCCTCGTTCCCACGACGAATGTAGTAGAAGCGCCGTAGGTCGCGATGTAGGTGACGTGTCCGCACGTGGTATCTGGGCGAGGCGTCTCTTAAGGCATTCAGAGCGAACATGCCCCTCCTTCCAGCACCCCGAACAAGTCCGCGGTTGACCGTCAAGATCTATGATCCCTCGACAGCCACCAACGGTCACCTAGGACGAGATGTGTTTGCGCCGTTCGATTCACACCTGACGCACTCCGTACAGAACAAGATACCACTCGAACGTGTGCCACTCTTCTTCCATGTGACTTAGTACTTCCCCGTAAGGCCTCAGCGGGTCCACGTGCAGCGTGGCTGGAACTTCATACGGTTCGTACGTTCCGAACTCATAGGCCTGTATGGTCGACAGTCACTACACTCACGTTGCCGTCCGAGTGGTGGAAACGACATCCATGGGTGGAACGGTGAATAAGCCGTTCGCCTGCTGCTTCATCGACCAATTTCAGGTAAACTGTGCTGGAGACAATCGAAAGATGTATACCTAGGAGTTCCTGTGGATCGAAGTGCATTACTTCGCTCAGGAAACGTTCTACTTCGTATGCCTTAGGTCTTGCGTGTTGGACATGGAACGTTAAAACGTAAATTTTAACGTGACCTGTCTGTACGAAACCGCCATCGCCGTTCGAGTACAATCACTACCTGCGCGAGTCAACGGCCCGCTCCCGTAGCTCCGCACAGAGCCCCTCGCATGTCCGCTTCTACTGACAGCCGACTGATTCGAACTCGTGTCTGCTGCTTACTAGGCAGATGCTGTGGTTACTAAGCCATCCGGACTCAATCGACATCGCCCCTACACGGAGTACTCTAGAACGCCTCCCGTCAGATCCAAACTCATTACTCGCGGATTTTACTGACTCCCGTGAGAGTCCGAGCCTGGTGTGTATCCACTTGGAAGAGATCAATGACCGTCTTTCCCTTGATTATACTTAGGCGCTGTGTGATCTTTCAGACATGTCCTACAATGTGGTGGGCTACAACTATTTGATTACATGGGTAATAATCATATCTAAAGTGCATTTTGCGTATAACGCTTGAACTATATAAATACACTACTGGCCATTAAAATTTGCTACACCAAGAAGAAATGCAGATGATAAACGTATATTCATTGGACAAATATACTAGAACTGACATGTGTCTACATTTTTATCCAATTTGGGTGCATATATACTGAGAGTCCGCAAAGCTCGTGGTCGTGCGGTAGCGTTCTCGCTTCCCGCGCCTGGGTTCCTGGGTTCGATTCCCGGCGCGGTCAGGGATTTTCTCTGCCTCGTGATGACTGGGTGGTGTGTGATGTCCTAATGTTAGTTGGGTTTAAGTAGTTCTAAGTTCTAGGGGACTTATGACCATAGCTGTTAATTCCCATAGTGCTCAGAGCCATTTGAACCATAGATCCTGAGAAATAAGTACCCAGAACAACCACCTCTGGCCTAAGAACGGCCTTGATACGCATTGGAATTGAGTCAAACAGAGCTTGGATGGAGTCTACAGGTACAGCTGCCCATGCAGCTTCAACACGATACCACAGTTCACCAAGAGTAGTGACTGCCGTCCTGTGACGAGCCTGTTGGTCGGCCACCATTTACCAAACGTTTTCAGTTGGTGAGAGATCAGGGAAATGTGCTGGCCAGGGCAGCCGTCGATCACTTTCTGTATCCAGAAAGGTCCGTGCAGGACCGGCAACAAGCGGTCGTACTTTATCCTGCTGAAATGTAGGGTTTCGCAGGGATCGAATGAAGGGTAGACCCATAGTTCGTAATACATCTGAAATGTAACGTCCACTGTTCAAAGTGCCGTCAATGCGAACAAGTGGTCACCGAGATGTGTAACCAATGGCACCCCATACCACCACGCCGCGTGATATGCCAGTATGGTGACCATCATGATACTATAAACAGAAACTGGATTCTTCCGAAAAAAATACATTTTGCCATTCGTGCACCCAGGTCAATCGTCGAGTACATCATCGCAGGCGCTCCTGTCTGTGATACAGCGTCAAGGGTAACCGCAGCCATGATAGTCCATGCTGCAAACGTCGTCGAACTGTTCGTGCAGATGGTTGTTGGCTTGCAAACGTCTCCATCTGTTGACTCTGGGATCGAGACGTGGTTGCTCGATCCGTTACAGCCATGTGGATAAGACGCCTGTCATCTCGACTGCTAGCGATACGAGGTCGTTGGGATCTAGAACGGCGTTCCGTATTACCCTCCTGGACTCACCGATTCCATATTTTGCTAACAGTCACTGGGCCGGGTGGAGTGGCCAAGCGGTTCTAGGGGCAACAGTCTGGAACCGCGCTACCGCTACGGTCGCTGGTTCGAATCCTGCCTCGGGTATGGATGTGTGTGATGTACGTAGGTTAGTTATGTTTAAGTAGTTCTAAATTCTAGGGGACTGATGACTTCAGACGTTAAGTCACATAGTTCCTCAAAGCCATTTGAAGCATTTTTGAACAGTCATTGGATCTCGACCAACGCGAGCAGCAATGTGGTGATACGTTAAACCGCAATCGCGACAGACTACAATACGACCTTTATCAAAGTCGTAATCGTGATGGTACGCATTTCTCCTCCTTACATGAGGCAACGCCGGTCAATTGCCGTTTGTGTATGAGATCTCTGTTGGAAACTTTCCTCACGTCAGCACGTTGTAGGTGTCGCCAGCGGCGACAACCTTATGTGAATACTCTGAAACGCTAATAATTTTTACATATCTCAGTATCTTCTTCCTGTCGGTTAAATTTCGCGTCTGTAACACGTCATCTTCGTGGTGTAGCAATTTTAATGGCCAGTAGTGTATTTTTAAACTTTATCATTATTAACTGGATGTGCCAGATGGAGATGGAAAAAAAATATGTTAGTCTCGAGTGACCACGTAATTGCCCCTGCCGGCAGATCCTTGGACGGACAGCGCAACCGATCAGTAATACATATTTTGCGAGTGACAGGGGCGGTCAGAGAGGGGACGTGGTGATTACTGGCTTAAACGACGGCAGGATACATTATCGTACTATCCAGTGACCCAGCTAAGTCGGATTGGTACAGCCAGTGTCAATGGCCTGATCTGCACCTGAATGTTTATGGATACACACCTTATGTCCACCCAACTATCGACAGTGGTGGTGGTACGCGATGGCACAAAAACAACGGGTATTAAATATTTGGCATCGGCGCGAGGCGTTGCGCTCACCATCGGTGCTGTCCGCCTTGTGAATCTGTATGCCTCATCTGGTACTGCAAAGCGTCCAGATCAAACACTATAATACTCTAATGAGTTCCCTCCATTGTTTCAATGCACTACAGATCACTTCGTGGTAAGCGACGAAGGAGGCTTGTCTGTTGTAGGTACCACACGCAAGGCGTCTGCATTGTATGTCCGGCGCATGACACTGATTGCTACTGGTGAACTACCTACATCACGATTCTTCATTCTCAGAGGGCCTGTGAGTCTTGTTTGGCCTTTGACGTAGGTTGTATTTATTTCGAATGGAATTTTGTACTGCAGGAGGGCACCAAAAGTGGACTAGCACTGGAAAAAAGGGCATCCTGGCCAACAGTAGTCTACCAGTATCAAACATAAGCTTTAATTTGAGGGAGAAGTTTCTGAGAATGTACGTTTGGAGCACAGAATTGCACGGTAATGAGACATGGACTGTGTGAAAACGAGAACAGTAGAGAATCGAACCATTTGAGACGTGGTGGTGCCACAGACGAATGTTGAAAATTAGGTGGACTGATAAGGCAAGGAATGAGGAGGTTCTGCCCACAATAAGAGAGGAAAGGAATATTTGGAAAACACTGACAAGGAGAAGGGAGAGGATGATAGGACGTTAAGACATCAGGGAATGACTTCCATGGTACTAGAGCAAGCCGTACATGGCAAAAACTGTATAAGACGACAGAGATTGGAATATATGTAGTAGATACTTAATGATGTATGATGCAAGTGCTTCTTTGAGATGAAGAGATTGGCACAAGACTGGAATTTGTGGCGAATCGCATCAAACCAGTCAGAAGACTAACGCATGATGAAAAAACGGAAAAGGAAATGAAAAACGATCTGTGTGATATAAAATGACTTACACAAAATATAGGGATCTGTATCCAGTGTTCTAATTTTCTGCAACGTAGTAGGCGAGCGTCGTTTATGTTCTATTAAGGGACCCTGTTCCAGTTCAATAGGAAACGATCAATGGCATTCCCCAAAAGATGTATGACGATACACAAAAACATGCCCAAGAAAGAGCAGCGTCCTCGAAGCTGCTTAGTTTGAGAAATTTGCATTTGTCTTCAGTTAAGCCCATAACTTAATTATGACAAAACCCAACAGCTACTTTTATTAAGGGGTCTTCCTCACTTCGACGCGGGAGGACCACCACGTCATCGTCACACGTTCTAGCAGCGAGGTCCCCTCCCCTCCCGTCCCCCCACCCCCCATCCCCTGCCCTGAGAGTTTTAAACGTGACAGGTGATCAGCACCATCAGCACCTAGCCGCAGTAACGGTTCAAGAGGCAGGACAGACAAAACCACAGAGAGCGGACTGCCCTGAGGCGTTCCTCGAAAGAGAACAACCGGCGCCGGCCGCTGTGGCCGAGTGGTTCTATGCACTTCAGTCAGGAACCGCGCTGCTGCTACGGTCGCAGGTTCGAATTCTGCCTCGGGCATGGATGTGTGTGATGTCTTTAGGTTAATTAGGTTTAAGTAGTTCTAAATCTACAGTACTGATGACATGAGATGTTAAGTGTCATAGTGATTAGAGCCATTTGAACCATTTGAGCAACTGGGGCCGTCAGCCGTCCATTGACCACCACTAACGCTGCAAATTTCTTGAACAATTCAGAAGTAAAGATACATGCAGGAGCGGTAAATCAAAGAATCGCCAAAAAGTGATTGAGATAAGCGTGACAAACGCGATCAAATATCTTAGAAAAATCTAAGAAGACAAAAGCGCAATGATTATATATAACAGCCGCAGCCGAAACAAGTCCCTGTATTTTGCCACTGGTGTCAATACTGCACGGCCAGGGAGGCAATATTATGTTCACGAATCACACAATCAAGTGATAAGAACAATCCGCTGTTCACAGCCCGTGCAACACTTTTGTAATCAAAAGAGAGTAGCGAAAGGTGACGAAAATCAGTCGCTTTTAAGTAGCCATGATACTTCGGAATGAGAATAATTTTCCCCAACTGGAACTTCGCAAGCACAGTTCTCCCCCTGCTAAATCTCGTTTAAGATGGAAGTAAAGCGAAGATACGCCACAACTGACAATAAAAATCTTTCAGAAACACTTCATCCTCCTTAAATCCCACTATAAACACAACGCTGTAGTCTGGTCCTCAGAGAGGCTTCACATGCTTATGCATATAACTCACGAAGAACGATATAATAAGGCGCATACGTGTTCGGAAATTCTCTCACACTTGAAGCACAATAGCACATCAGCATTTTTCGGATTCTTGATTTTACTTACTCAGACCACCATCCCAATAAGGATGGATAATGCACTACCTAAAGCAAGAACCAATACTCCGACAGGACACCAGTCGCGGTATCAACAGACGGATCAACAAGATCCACTGAGCACGATAGTGTTTCGAGGTTGTCAGGAGCTCAGTGATCAGCAAAAGGCGCAATAATTATGACGGCTACAAGAAAATGATGACATGAAACACTAGACAAATAAAAGTTGTCATATCTGTTTCTAAACGCCGCAGTAAAAAAAAAAAAAATTGAAAATATATCACGCACAACATAGGAACCAATTCATGCCGATCCCATTACACCACCCGGCAGAAGGTTCCGTGGATTCTTGCACAGAAGGTAAGGGAGCTCCTCTCTGTAACATTTTGAGCTGACAACCATTTGACCAGATAGTTAAAATGGCTCTGAGCGATACGGGAGTGCTGAGGTCATCAATCCCCTAGAACTTAGAGTTACTTAAACCTAACTAACCTAAGGGCATCACATATATCCATGCCCGAGGGAGGATTCGAACCTGCGACGTAGCGGTCTCGCGGTTCCAGAATGTAGCGCCTAGAACCGGTCTGCCATCCCGGCCGGCATTTGACAAGAGACAGACAGTGCACAAAGCAATCAGGGTAAATTCAAATTGAAGACAGCCAATCCTGTGGCCAGAAATGAGTATTTCAATTTAAGTGACGGCAATACCTTGACGATCAAATAGAGCAGTATCCGTCAATCTTCAGGCGTTGCTTTAAAAAAGTTCTGTGACCTGAGGAGAGAAAAAGTGGTAAACAATACTTCATGCTAGAATATAGTATCAACGGAAAAACCGTTAATAATCTGACGCATAGCAGCGAGACGTAACTCAGATTCAATGCGATTGACATTCAAAGTAACAAGGGTGTATGCCTGAGTTATCTTCCAAAGTGACGCCAAGTTAAATTCCATCTATGCCACATCCCAACCATCAAGCTATTATAGAGTTTGCAAAAACTGACATAATGTCTTATGGGATAACAGCAATCAGTGATTTTATAATGTTACTTAAAAACCGTCTTGATTGCAAATTCTTTTTTATTCATGTGACCGGTTTCGGTTCATTCAGAACCATCATCAGATCTGTAAAAATAATGATACTAATATACTATTTCATTGAAGCAAATCTTTTTCATCCTATCTAATCAACATCAAATGTACCAGAGCGTACCTGATATTTCAGTTACAGGAGTAACCCGTCCAAATTCAGCAATTTTCACATGCTACGTCACATAAAATTGGTTGGCAGCCTGCACGTCATTTATATTAATTATAACACTATTACCGACAGGTGGCATCTGGTACATATACAAAGGAGATAAAAACGATATCGAAAATTTAGCACAAAAAATGAGCTCTCAACACCCGAAAATTAGATTCAAAATGGAATTTGAAGAAAACAACCATATAGATTACTTAGATTTAACACTAATAAAGAAAGATGGCAAGTATGAAGTTAGCATATTCAGAAAACCTACGTGTACAGATCTCGTTATCAATGAGCGCTCTTGTCACCCACCGCAATACAAATGGGCATATTTTACTTCGATGGTATACAGGCTACTAAGGTTGCCACTAAGCCAACAGGAAGTAGAAAAGGAGTTAAGTGTTTTAAAACAAGTGGCCGTAGCGAACGGATATACCTGTAAGCAGGTGATGAATATTTATAGGAAGATAAAGAAGAGGCAAATGGAACAAATAAAAGGAAGTCAAGTAGCAGTAAAGAGGAACAACAAGAAAAAATATGTAGCTCTCACTTACAATGGAAGAATTACAGAAAAAAAATGAAAGATGCTTTTGTAAATCCGACGTTAAAATAGGGTTCCGAACAAATAACATGTTAAAATTGATGCTCCGGCATAGAATATGTAATAGTAGGAATAAATTTCAAGATTCAGGTGTGTACAAGATCAAATGTAATAACTGCTGTAAACAATATATAGGGCAGACTGGTAGGAACTTTGAAACCAGATTCAGGGAGCACACCTACTCTCAAAACAAAACAGCTTTTGGGACGCATATGGCTGCGACAAAGCACTCAGTCACGAAATTGAACACAATTTATACATCCTGCATAGAGCTCATAAGGGACGGTTTCTTAACATTTTGTAAGAAATTGAAATATACACCCACAAAAATAAAGATCCGGATTGAATCCTCAACGAGCAAAGCGAATTCAATCATAACGCCTATTTTAGCATTTGTGACGACCTACGAAGATGACAACTGTTGCGTGTGGGGATCCAGGCCGAGGGTGAGAGATTGTGCGCGGTGGAGAAGCCGGAAGACGCGTGCAGTGCCTGGCGTCGTTGACGGGGCCCTCCTGTGCGGCCCTCTTGCCCGCGGCGATGGACATCAGACGACTGAGCGGACCGCGGCACAACATCGAAATGGCGGGAAATACGGAAGCAGACCGTAGAGGAAAACAAGTTCACACCATCACCATAAATATATAAATCGCCCTGTTTTTTAGATCGTATAAAAATGATAACTTTACTGGTTTTTTTAATGCTGACAAGTACAGATTTTAACTTTGACATCTACATATTTTAATTAAGTATTTTTAATTAAAAAAAGATCAACTGAATACAGTATGTGCAAATGGAATGTAACAAATGTACCAGACGCCACCTGTCGGTAATAGTGTTATAATTAATATAAATGACGTGCAGGCTGCCAACCAATTTTATGTGACGTAGCATGTGAAAACTGCTGGTTTTGGACTGGTTACTCCTGTAACTGAAATATCAGGTACGCTCTGGTACATTTGATGTTCATTAGATAGGATGAAAAAGATTTCTTTCCGTCAAATAGTAAATTAGTATCATTATTTTTACAGATCTGATGATGGTTCTGAATGAAACGAAACCGGTCATATGAATAAAAAAAATTGCAATCAAGACGGTTTTTAAGTAACATTATTATATAGTTTATGTAAGAGATCCTGGTAGGGGACTAGTCCCACGCACTGCACAAACCTTAAACCGCGATTTTTTGTACGAGATAGCGTGATCTCTTTGGACACGCTGTGTGCGCCTGCCGTCAGACAAAACTACCTCAGCAGTCAGAACAGTAGGGGGATCGAGTACAAGATCTGAATAAGCCTGCTCTGGGCCACGAAAGGTAACCCGTTCTGCAGGGCGATCAGCCAACATCACACACAGGGACGGAGCAACATGCGTAATGTGCGACTAAACTGAAGCAACCAGGTCGACTCTTGCACGATGGAACTTAATGGCTGAAAGTTGCGTAAGCGAAGTGCCTTTGATAATGGTCGACTCGGAAACAGAGAAGCGTCGCTGTTTGCCATTCAGCCCTATAAGTTTGGGGGCAACTGAAAGAGCCCGTAGAGTAGGGCTTCCTTGGGCACACTCAACACATACCTCAACTTCCTGATACACCAAAGACCACGGTCAAAACCCCCACATACATTAATCTCAAATCCTCTCTCAGGAAATTGGACTTTACTGCAACACTTCAAATTGCACAATCCACGACTACAGTGCAACGGAGTATTAATAGGACAAAAAATGTAAACAACCTGCCCGAGAGATAAATACTCTGTAGAATTTAAGCAATTCCGTGCGAACTCGACAACATTGATGTCCAGACTGTATTAAGATAATGCAAACAGATAATTATTCCATATTGGACACTGGAAGAGAGATGTTCTATGTCGGATTGAGTGGAGATTGTGGGCAGCCGCCATTAAGGTAGGAATCTATGTTTTATGATATTGAAGAAAATAAATACAATCCTGGGAATTGGAAAAAAGAACACATTGATACCGGTGTGTCAGACCCACCATACTTGCTCCGGACACTGCGAGAGGGCTGTACAAGCAATGATCACACGCACGGCACAGCGGACACACCAGGAACCGCGGTGTTGGCCGTCGAATAGCGCTAGCTGCGCAGCATTTGTGCACCGCCGCCATCAGTGTCAGCCACTTTGCCGTGGCATACGGAGCTCCATCGCAGTCTTTAACACTGGTAGCATGCCGAGACAGCGTGGAGGTGAACCGTATGTGCATTTGACGGACTTTGAGCGAGGGCGTATAGTGGGCATGCGGGAGGCCGGGTGGACGTACCGCCGAATTGCTCAACACGTGGGGCGTGAGGTCTCCACAGTACATCGATGTTGTCGCCAGTAGTCGGCGGAAGGTGCACGTGCCAGTCGACCTGGGACCGGACCGCAGCGACGCACGGATGCACGCCAAGACCGTAGGATCCTACGCAGTGCCGTAGGGGACCGCACCGCCACTTCCCAGCAAATTAAGGACACTGTTGCTCCTGGGGTATCGGCGAGGACCATTCGCAACCGTCTCCATGAAGCTGGGCTACGGTCCCGCACACCGTTAGGCCGTCTTCCGCTCACGCCCCAACATCGTGCAGCCCGCCTCCAGTGGTGTCGCGACAGGCGTGAATGGAGTGACGAATGGAGACGTGTCGTCTTCAGCGATGAGAGTCGCTTCTGCCTTGGTGCGAATGATGGTCGTATGCATGTTTGGCGCCGTGCAGGTGAGCGCCAAAATCAGGACTGCATACGACCGAGGCACACAGGGCCAACACCCGGCATCATGGTGTGGGGAGCGATCTCCTACACTGGCCGTACAACTCTGGTGATCGTCGAGGGGACACTGAATAGTGCCCGGTACATCCAAACCGTCATCGAACCCACCGTTCTACCATTCCTAGACCGGCAAGGGAACTTGCTGTTCCAACAGGACAAAGCACGTCCGCATGTATCCCGTGCCACCCAACGTGCTCTAGAAGGTGTAAGTCAACTACCCTGGCCAGCAAGACCTCCGGATCTGTCCCCCATTGAGCATTTTTGGGACTGGATGAAGCGTCGTCTCACGCGGTCTGCACGTCGAGCACGAACGCTGGTCCAACCGAGGCGCCAGGTGGAAATGGCATGGCAAGCCGTTCCACAGGACTACATCCAGCATCTCTACGATCGTCGCCATGGGAGAAGAGCAGCCTGCATTGCTGCGAAAGGTGGATATACACTGTACTAGTGCCGACATTGTGCATGCTCTGTTGCCTGTGTCTATGTGCCTGTGGTTCTGTCAGTGTGGTCATGTGATGTATCTGACCCCAGGAATGTGTCAATAAAGTTTCCTCTTCCTGGGACAATGAATTCACGGTGTTCTTATTTCAATTTCCCGGAGTGTACATATAAAAGCACGAAAGGAGTATCAGGTGAGTCGAGTTCATAAACCTTAATCATTTTAAAAGAAATATTCAGTGATTATAAATACGCATGTCATTCGGGACTGTTGTGTGGTTTGATGGTGTGAACCTGCACTTTCACATGGTTTTGTGTTTCGTCGAGAATATTTCTCCGGAGACCTATATAATTTCACGAACAAAAGTTGGAGGCCACATTCCATACACACGAAACAGCGTAGCACTTGGCTGTACCGACCGATTTCCGTAGAGCGATAAATTATCTTTAGCGATTTCAGGTGGGGAAGTTCCAGCAAGGAGACACAACGAGATCTGCTACTACGAAACGCATTGTATAATACCGAGAACAGTAAGTAACATAGACTTCCTAACAACCGCAAACATAATTAAAAGGACTCAACTTAAATAAAAGGAGCAAACAGTAAAAAGAAGTCACTAAACTAAACCAAAAATAAAAATCAATGATAATACGGAATGACATTAAAAAACGCTCATTAAATAATAGAGAAAGTAAAAATAAGAACTTTAAATTGGCGTCTGAGTACAGGACGGCCAACAATTAAGAACTGTGGTTGTATATTGTGTGTATTTACTAATCGTTTCACTGTGTGTGTTCCATGTAGGCTGAGCTTTGGTACAGTTTGGTACGGTGAGCAGACCAGTCACGATCCCCAGTCACTTCACACCGCTGAAGGCTGTATAAGGCAGGCACACAGAAAAATTTCACAACCTTTACTAAATCTGGTGTATATGTAGGAAGAAATGAATTTTCTCGGTCTGTAGAGGAAGAGGTACTTGGATTTTTCATTTATTTTCGGTATTGCAGAGGTAGATACAGGAAATATGTGTTCATTCTTGTCAGGTATAATTTCATGTAATAGTGTATTTAAGTGTGAAACTCGTTAGGCATTTTGTGTGTTTTTTGAACTCTTGTGGCAAAAACTAGAGCCCAAGTAAAGATGGATCAGAAAAAATTTCCAGACGTTCATGAAATGAGATAATTCTGCTGTAGAGGAAATAGCAGCTTCGTCTCAGCAAGAGACAAACCCCATGGCTCAGATTTTAGAGCGACTGAAACTTTTTTCTGTAGTGGTACAGGCTCTATCCCAGAAGCAGGATATGTCACAAAAGCAAACTGCCATATCAACTGTAGTGCAAACCTTGTTACAAAAGCAAGCACACATGGCACAAAAGCAGTCTGACATACGTCAGAAGCAGACAGATATGTCAGTGGTTATTCACTCGTTAGTGACGCAACAACAACAGATCTCAAATGAGATAACAGAATTGCGCGAGGCCCAAAAGCAATTTCCTTTAGAGTTACAAAAGATTACACAGGAAATGCATATTATAAAATTGAAACAGGAGGAAATGGAGAATTCCGTTAGTGGAGTTGACAGAAACGG
This sequence comes from Schistocerca gregaria, assembly GCF_023897955.1. NCBI lineage: Eukaryota > Metazoa > Arthropoda > Insecta > Orthoptera > Acrididae > Schistocerca > Schistocerca gregaria. The sequence continues at coordinate 668,211,922 of NC_064922.1, forward strand.
TAACAAACATAGCTTCTGATTGTGATAAACTCATATGCAAAAATTTCAACGAACAACGACAGGAAATTTCCAGTAAGCTAGACGAACGGGAATGTGCGAAAGAGGATCAAGTGATGCGCTGTGTGGATGCTAGTATCCAAGAAGTGGTGAGCAAATTGCCGATCGAAAATTTACCCATTGCTGAGAGTATTAAGGAAGACTTAGAAAGGAGGTGGCCGCTGTGGCCGAGCGGTTCTAGGCGCTACAGTCTGGAACCGCGCCACCGCTACGGTTGTAGGTTCAAATCTTGCCTCGGGCATGGATGTGTGTGATGTCCTTAGGTTAGTTAGGTTTAAGTAGTTCTAAGGTCTAGGGGACTGGTGACCTCAGAAGGTAAGTCCCATAGTGCTCAGAGCCAAGACTTACAGGACGTTAAAGATCAATTAGGAACTAACTTTAAGCAATGGAAAGACGAAATAGTTCATTCTGTGGAAAACATTTCCAAAGACCTAGAACAACTGCAAGAGGCAGTAAAGGAGTGCCGGAATGAACTGCGTGAGGTTGAACGTACTCAGAATTCATCACCAGAATCTGGTTACGGGAATGGACATACTTCGCATCCTATGAAATTGAGTTCTAACGGAATGCTAGCAGCGCCGCCCAACAACAATGTTTACGCTGCGATGTCGATGGAAAAGAAATTGCTTAAACCCAGACAATTTCAACTGTTTTCACCCGACAGGAAGTTAATAAACCCTGTAGTGTTTGTACGTGAATATCGAGGTATATTACCCAGGGCAGGAAGAGGCATGGACGAAAGCACAGAACATAAGTTATGTGTCAGGATACATTCAGGGTGACGGTGAATTGTGCGCTACAAACATGACAGACACATGTGAGATCTGCGAAGTGTTTGAAAAGGCATTTTTGGTGAAGTATTCGTAGTGAGGCGTACAATAAAGTTTACGTAAGGGAATGTTTAATCCTGACCCGTTCTGTATAAAGACAGGCAACCTACGCAGATCTCGACCGCTGTGGCCGAGCGGTCCTACGCGCTTCAGTCCGGAACCGCTCTGCTGCTACGCTCGACGGTTCAAATCGAGCTTCGGGCATGGATATGTGTGATGTCCTTAGGTTTCGTGACGGACTCTTTTTTTTTTTTTTTTTTTTTTTTTTTTTTTTTTTTTTTTTTTTTTTTTTTTTTTTTTTGCTTGTATATGAGGAATCCCGCTGCGAAGTCCGAGTGCGCGAGTCTTTCCTCATCCTGTACGTATGATATGCTTGTAACTTTCTCGAGCACAGCTGCAAATTTACTTTAATGTTTAATATCTGTTCAGAGAATATCTAACATTTACGTATTTCATGGTGTTATTGAGTCTGCAACGACAACACCAGAATACAAGGCGTGAGAATGAAGTGCAGTCCCTAATAGTGATTAATTATTAAGATAAGTGTAAAAAAGTTTTCGAAACTGTTACAGAAATGATTAATAAACTACACATAAGGAAACTGGATTCAGATTGTTTCCGAGTGTATAGCTGTGTTACATAAGCTGGTAAGGATACTATTGTATTTTTGCATGACATTTCGGCTGCTATAGCTCCTACATAACTACAGAGGGCCTGATGATGGCTTGATGGAATACCGAATTCTTTGATCTCTGGAATGAATTAGAGATGAAAATACTAGTCTTAGTTTCATGTATTGTTGTTTATACTATAATCGCTATGTTAAGCTTACAGTGGGTGGGTAAGGGGTACACCGATGACCCATTTGCCAACAGCACTTTCCTCTAATGCCTACATTCTGACTCGAGTCACCGGTCGGAGTGGCCTAGCGGTTCTAAGCGATACAGTCTGAAACCGCGCCACCGCTATGGTCGCAAGTTCGAATCCTGCCTCGGGCATGGATGTGTGTGATGTCATTAGGTTAGTTAGGCTTAAGTAGTTCTAAGTTCTAGGGGACTGATGACCTCAGAAATGAAGTTCCATAGTGCTCCGAGCCATTGAACCATTTTTGAACCATTTGAAGCAGACTGGAGTCGTGATCCTTAAAACATCTTCCACGTGCTGAAGCGCAGTGCTGTATACCGATCCTGCCTTGGAAACGGTTAAGTGGGAGATGTGTTAAAGAGCTGGGTAGTGACAGATGGTAACACGAGACTGAACGCGCACGTAGTTTATATATCAGCCGATAGAGGACAATATTGGATACGGCACTGATTTAGTTTCGATTGTGTCTAGTAGAGTGCACTAAAGTAATAGAATGTTTTCCATAAAATTTTCTAGTATTTTCATAAGGAGTTATTGTGTCCTTTTGTGTATGTAAAATGTTATAAATGTGTTTTAGCAGTGTGAATGAGGCGTGAGTGTGGTGTAAATTTAATGTGAAGATAATTGATAACGAGTTATGTAGTGGGTCTTAGTGTGGGAACATTTCGACGTATGAATGTGGACGAAGGAGGTTTTTGTAGAATAGATTTGTAAAGTAAGTTTATGGTAAAGGGAAAGTTAATTCAGATATAAATAACAATAGTAAATAACTTTATGCGTAAACAAAACTTCAGAATATTAGATAATTACGTCGTTAAAAAGTGCAGTAGTTAGGTTTACTATTTTGCGATTGGTTGTTGATGAAAAGCGCGGACGAACGCTTGAGAATGTTGTTTTGCTATTGGCTGTTGAGTAAACTGACCAATGCTAAAGAAATATTCTTCGCGCGCCTTTCTCTGCTACTAGGGAAGACTTAGGGTGTTCTAGGGAGGAGTCGGAGCCTAGCCATGAAGCAGTTCGGACTTGTGTAGTAGTAGTTCCGATGGGAATGATAAATTGCCGGATACAGCAGTGTTTCATACATCAAAAGTACTGTACAGTGACGGCATAATTATTCCGATGGGTGTGTAGAAGATTCGGAATTTTTAAGTGAATTTTGTGACGAGAAAAGACATAAAGTCCGGATGGCGCATTGAACAGGTCGGTCGCTAAAAGCTATGACAGCATTGGGTACCCACAGACTTAATATTTGGCGAGTATTCTCAACCAAAAACAATACGTATTTTTGTAGCTATTACGTTTTCGGGAAATGCAACACCATAAACTTGCTAACGCGAGGGAAAGGGATTGTGAGTCACTGTGTTAAGACTAGCATGGGCTTTGCAGTGATACTTGTTCACCCAAGTTTCAGAATATATTAATTAAGGAACAAATTTCCAACCTTTGATTTCGAGTGAAAAGTTTCTCCCGAAACGTAGATTAGTGATTTTAATTGCAGCCAGGTTCACGTCGAAGTAGAGTAGGTTTCGCTCGGCTTCCCTACTGATGATCTGCTGAGGCAATGTTCACAGGTTGTAACACCATGTGTCTAATACTCTACTGTCTTATTTTGCTTTTGTTTTATTTAATGTTACATCGTTGAGCTTCTGTAAATGTATGTGATTGAATCGATAATGAAAAATTGTATACTCCTTTCTTTGTAAAAACTTTGATGTCATGGTTTGATTCTATGCAATGTAGTATATCTGTCATTTAAATTCTTTGTCTCATTTGGAGGGAGACAAAACTTACTGTATAAAATTGTAAGTTGGGTTAAATTATTTTTTGTTTAGAACTACCTATATGTGCAAATGATATGTTTTGTTTAAAGTGTTTGTTTACTGTTATGTAAACTGCTGACCTTCGCTTAGGATTCTTAATTAGTTTGTATGAAAAAGGTGTAGTGGTTCCCCTCGGCAACGGAACTGTGTAGCGCACGCAAATTGTGGTTGGCCTAGGTAGAAAAGGTGGAACCAAGAGTCAGTCGGGAACGAGCTATCAAAGTTGCATAGTGTGTTGGTTCCGAGAGAGGCTTTTTCTGCCATTTTCCAATGCCTCGGATGGATGGATAAACAGCTGGAACGATTCTGGAATTGGTATCCATCATCGTTACCAAGAAGGGACAGAGTCCAGAAATTCTGCCCAAATCCATCTACTAACATGCAGTTACCACCACATTGCGCAAGCACTGTATCGGAATGCTATAATAATGTACAGTGGAGGATCAGCTTATTGGATGTGTTAGTGTGCTCAAATATAAGGTAACTTATAACTGAATTCATGTACCTACCTTGCTTTTTCCCTATCACAACACCTTTCAGGTTCCTCTCCATTTAAACTATGATTACCGAGTGTCCTAGTTTGTGGAAAAAATTAAAGTCTCAGAACATTAAATAATCTTGTTTGATCTTTGGTAAGAAAGTAGCATTCATATTTAGTGTGGATTTAGTAAAATTGTGGGAGGTAGTAAATGTAGTCTTGTGGAAGCCTCCCATGGATGGAAACAGTCTAATTTAAAGTTTTGTGGAGTTTCAAAGTCTCCAATTTAATCATTTACTTGCAAGTTGAAGACTGTGGTAATAAAGACAATTTGCAGTTTCTTTTAAAGATTGAAAGCTCTTAAAACTGAGGCTTATAAAGTTTTGCTTAGTAAATGATCACGTTGCTGCCTGCAGTAAATTCTAAAAGGTGAGTCAGTTTCTTGCAATTTTGTCAACACTGTGTTTCACTGTAGTAAGAGTGGAAAACTGCAATCGTAGAAAATTATATGTTCATGATTGCTAAGTGTTTGACTCTCTTGTGTATTGGAAGTGCATATTAATCGTATGACAGGATTCACAGTTTGTCTATTGTGCTAATGCTAGGTAACAAGTAACGGGTAGACCACTATTTATGAAAACCATAAATTCTTTATTCAAAAGACAGTATGATGCAACCTGTTAGTGGACTCCAATTAACTTTCATTTTAAATAGTAAAGTACTTAACTGAGGGAGACTTTACCTATGTCCAGTTTATGATCCTGCGGTGAATATTAATAGTAATGTTACAAAGACCATTCAGTTTGAACAAGCCCTGAAAGTAATAGTTGTTTCGGTATCTGTTATATATTTGCAAATAGTCTGTGCTGCTCTAGCTATTAGCTTCAATCTTACAGTAAACATATGTAGGCGTCAGAGTTCATTGCACTCCCGTGTGGCCAAGTCTATGTTGTGTTTGTCCGTTAAAGTTACTCGTACCTACTTTCTGAAACGAGAACGTTAACCTTCCTTTTGTCTAATTAGGCAGGCGACCGTTTTCCTTATTCTTTAAACAGTATAGCTAGTCAAAAATATTGTTTATTACTGTTCAAATATTTCCGTAATTCTGACTTTCACTTCGGATAAGCCAACTCCGTTAGGTGCAACACGGTCAACATAGCAAAATTCCTTTCGGAGGGTGACACTGCTCTGTTGCTTTATACCATAATTGCTTTAACAAGCTAGTTTTGTTTCACTACCTGCCTTCGACTTCAAGGTCATGGTATAGCAGTAGCAGACGGTAGTGTTATAAGGTCGGTGCAGGTTCGTCGTAAAAAGGGACGGAAGGAACCGTGCCGCCGCAGTGCCAAGTAGGTTTGAGAAGGACTTTACAAATCCACAGTGAGTACACCTTTCCGTATAGAATGATACGTATCTCTAGGCTTTCAGAAGATCATTGTGTGACAAACACAAGACATGCAGAAAATAGAAACAATGTGGTGGATAGAGTGTCTCTCCAAGTTTTACCTCCATAACAGGCTCTCTGTACGTGCACCGTTACTGATGCGCAAAAGTCAGTGTGTGCTTGGAAATCACTGGCGCCATAGCTCCCCAGTTTGGATCTCTGTTTACTGGGTGGCTTGTGCAGCTTCGTCACGGTGCGTATTACTAAACTGAACCTGGAGAGATGCTCCATCCACAACTTTTTGGTTATTTTCTATACGACGTGTTATCCTCATGTACTACCTTCTGGAATCCCGGGGTACTAAAGCGTTGCCCTGTACGGACTGTTGATCGCCGTGCAGACGGTAGTGAGCGACTTACTTGAAGTAGAGGAAGATGCAGACGGCGACGGAGAGGGCGACGAGCGACAGCGTGTAGCCGGCGTAGTAGAGCGCCGTCGCCACCTCGACGCGGTCCGCGGCCGGCAGCTGGCTGAGGTCGCGGCACAGCGAGTAGTTGCTGTAGCCGTCCCACGTGCCGTTCGCGTGGCACCACCGCGACGCGTTCTCTGCAACAGTGGCGGCCGCCAGCCGCGCTGTAACACTAACAGCACTGTCGAGAGCAGCTGCCTCCGTAGTAATCGCAAGAGGGATCACGATTTTTTTCCCTTTATTGAGTTTCCATTCCCCCTGAAGGGGTGATGAGGATCAGAGTTGATAGGAGGGATACATAGAGGGAGAGAGGGCTTCATCTGGGAGGGGGAGTTGATAGAAACCACCTTGGAAAAGGAGATGGAGGGTGTAGAGATGGAGGGTACGTGGGACACAGCAGTGAAGAAGTGGCAGGGGGCGGGGATGGGAGAGGAGAGGAGCAACTATGGGGTGAGAGGGATCAAGGCAGCGGGTGATGTAGAGTATGTGGATATGTTCGAGGAACAGGAGCACATGGGGGAAAGGAATGAGGTCATAGTGGATCCACGTGAGGGACGGGAGGTGTATACGGAAGGCGAGGCAGCAGCTTAGTACGCTGCTCTTCAGCCTACATAATTTGTTTTAAAAAGATCACGATTATAAATAACAAAAGTTGGCGATAAAATCGGTGACTTAAAGGTAAATTGGCAGAAAATTGTGGAACTTAAAACATAAAACAAAGGGTCGATGCCAATAAAATACACAGGAAGGAGAAAAATGATAGACAGACAATTACAAAACACGGCGACAGTCTGGTTTCTGTTCGTAAGAGATATAAAATTCACACCCAGTGACAGCATGAGTTCTGTTCGCAACTCTTTGGAAAGATGCACAACACTGAACACTCACTTAAACACCACACTAAAAAGTTGGCACAATTATGACATACCCCAGCCAAGAGCAGGTAGGGGGAAAATGGACAGATGATGCAAAAATAAAAAAAAGGAGGAAGGAGAGGAAAACCTAAGGGGGGAGGGAGGAAAGGAGCCAATGGAGGATGAGCACCCATAAGAGGGGTGGGGGGTGCTGAGCACACACGACAGTGAGTGGGGAAGGCAGAGGTGGAGAATACAAAAGGACTTAGGGGTGGGGAGAAGGGAGATAGGGAGAGGTTAGGTGGGAAAAAACACAGGATGGAAGGAGGGGAAGAGGGAGCCCAGGAAAAGGATTGAGGAAAAGAGGGGGACGAGGATCACAGTTGATAGGAGGGAGAGATGGTGGGAGAGATGGCATCATCCGGGAGGGGGGTTGATGGAAGCCACCTTTGGAAAGGAAGGGTGGAGAGATGGAGGGTAGGGGGAGACAACAGTGAAGATGTGGCAGGGGGGCAGGGATGGGAGAGGAGAGGAGCAACCAGGGGGTGAGGGGGATCAAGGTGGCGGGAGGTGTAGAGTGTGCAGATATGTTCGAGGAATAGGAGCAGCTGGGGGAAAGGAATGAGATCATAGAGGATCCGCTTGGGGGATGGAAGGCGAGGCGAAGTGCATGATGCTCAAGGATCTGGAGAGACTTATAGAATTTGGGAGGGGCGGAACTTCAGGCGAGACTGGCATAACAGAGGATGGGATAGTTTAAGGATTAGGAGGTGCAGAGGATGGTAGATGGGTGCAGGCAGTTGTGGGCTTTGGATTGGATGGAGCAGAGATGAGGAATCCAGTTGAGGTGATGGTCAATGGTGAGGCCAAGGTAGGTGAGTGTGGAGGTGATGCGGACAGGATGGGTGCAGATGGTAAGGGAAAAATCCAGGAGCCGGAAGGAGCAAATAGTACGACCTACGATGATTGCCTGGGTCTTGGAAGGATTGATTTTCCGGAGCCACTGGTTACACCATGCGGCAAAAAGGTCAAGGTGATTCTGAAGAAGGTGTTGGGACCGTTGGAGGGTAGGAGCGAGGGCGAGAAATGCGGTGTCATCAGCATATTGCAAGAGGTGTACTGGAGGGGGGGGGGGGGGTCCATGACTTTCGACCTCGCCCATAAATGCAAAGCTCTGCAAAACCTAACCTAGAGACTGATATAATAGCCCCTTAAATATTAAATACTCGTTGGAAATGGATGAAAGTGCGGGAAATCTTGCCAGAGGTCACGCATTCCAGAACACGTGACATGAGCACAGCGTAAATATAGCGCCAAACCGGACTGGACCTGCAACACAAGGAAGCTGAAGGAACGGGGAAAGGACAGGGTGTGAAAACCAGCTGCAATGCACTCTAGTGGTGTTCTTCGTTACAAAATAGCTCGGAGACAACAGGTGGGTGACTTCATACGAAAAAGAGCCGTTTCGAACCTGAGAGAAGGACGGAGTATAACAAGTGTGGCACAAGAGTTCGGTATTGTTCACAGAAGTGTTACACATTCGTAATGAGCGTTTCTAGCTGCAGGTACTGCTGCACGAAAGAGAGGAGATGCTCGACCACGGTCAATTACGCCAACAGATGAGCGCTACGTTGTGCAACTGGCAGGAAGGCGACAAGGGATCCACGTCAAACAGCAGAAGCAATTGCATTAACATTTAACAGGACTATAAGGCACGCTATCTCACGTTCCACAGTGGCGCAGCAACTGCATCGGAGTGGTCTCTTTTCCCGATGACCAGTCTGTCGTGTTGCTTTGATACCCACGCAAAGGCGCCACCGACTGCCATGGTGTCAAGATCGTAGGAACTCGATCAGTGGGGAGTGGGATCTCATGTCCTTTTGCGTTGAGAGCAGATTCGATCTGAGTGTGGTTCTGCACGTACCATAATATGTCTCCAAGTGGGAGTACAAACCCAGGATAGCTTTGGCGGCCCAGCGGTTATGATGTGGGGAGGCATAAGTTGATTAGGAGTACTGATCTCAAAATATTGGAACACGGCACACTCATAAGTCAATGTTATTGTGACACTGTACTCCTTCCCCATGAGCGTCTTTGTAGGAGTGCATTCGGCTGTCACTTCATTGTAATGGGTCACAGCGTGCAACTTCATCGAAAGACTGTACCACCTGTTCCCTCCAACAAGTGTGGAATGTGGTGGGGAACGCAATGCAGCATACGAACATGCAACAACGATCATCCGTCCGCCCCCGGTAGCTGAGTAGTCAGGGCGACAGAACGTCAATCCTAAGGGCCCAGGTTCGATTCCCGGCAGCGTCGGAGAATTACTCACCTCAGGGACTGGCTGTTGTGTTGTCCTGCTCATCATCATTTCATCCCCATCGACGCGCAAGTCTCTGAAGTGGCGTCAAATCGAAAGAATTGCACCCGGCGAACGGTCTACCTGACGGGAGGCCCTAGTCGCACGACATTTCCATTTGACGATCATCCACTACATGACAGCAGCGCTGGCAGAGGAATGGAACGTCCTACCGCAAGAAGTATTTGCCAAAGTTGTGGCCAGCACGGAAGCACGTTACAGAGCATGCACTGCCGTCTTTGGTCATCAGTCTGACAAAAAACGTTCGAGAATTGTGTCCCTCCTTTTATAATGTTCAGGGGGCCACCATAGGTCTCCGTAACTTGTGTAATTATTATCTTTGAGTAGAAGTGTAACTTATTTCTATCTCAGTACCCAATTCTTTCAAATATTCAATCTTTTAGAACAGCTCTGTGTGGATGGCACCATTTCTTCGAGCTGTGTTACTTGACAGTGAAACATAATGTGAAAGCCACATCCACGCTTCAGTTTTGCACACCGTTGTATACAGTGCTTGTTGCCAACCTCACCTGTCATTATTGTATGCGATGAGTATCTTCGTTGAGCATATCGATACTTTTAAACCAATAAAAAGTGATTCTTAGCGCAGCGTGCTAGAAGTGCCTTTCTTCACATTTGGGGAATGCCGGTCAGATTCACAGACAGGGTGAGATCACTAGTCACTCGAAGTACATCCAACGAGGCAGCACCATTACACGGATACTACTTGCGCTTCACAAGGTGAAACCGTTGCGGCCAGGTCAGTGTGTGCAGAGAGTAGTGTTCCTTGCCTGATGTGTTATAATTTTCAAGACATTCAAAGTACAATATTTTGTAACAATTAATAATCATTGGTAGAGCACTTGCCCGCGAAAGGCAAAGGTCCCGAGTTCGAGTCTCGGTCGGACACACATTTTTAATCTGCCAGGAAGTTTCATACCAGCGCACACTCCATTTCAGAGTGAAAATCTCATTCTGGAAACATCCCCCAGGCTGTGGCTAAGCCATGTTTCAACTATATCCTTCCATACAGGAGTGCTAGTTCTGCAAGGTTCGCAGGAGAGCTTCTGTAAAGTTTGGAAGGTAGGAGACGAGATACTGGCAGAAGTAAAGCTCTGAGTACACGGCGTGAGTCGTGCTTCGGTTGCTCAGATGGTAGAGCACTTGCCCGCGAAAGGCAAAAGTCCCGAGTTCGAGTCTCGGTCGGGCACACAGTTTTAATCTGCCAGGAAGTTTCATATCAGCGCACACTCCGCTGCAGAGTGAAAACCGCATTCTGGATTATGGTTATTGTTTGCCGTACGTGGCTATCTCAGATGATGTGCATTTCACAGTCACTAATAACTTAGGACTGATTTTTCTTAAGCCTACTCAGAATCTCAAACACTTTTAACATAACCAACTGTGGAATTTGCATGAGCGAAGTTGACAACCTCGTCATCTGTCGAGAACAGATATTTTTCATAACAGCTATAATCCGTAACAGAGTTAACGACCCACAGAAGTACATTCATGTAAAACGGAGCAAGGGGAGGTTAGGTGCCCTTCTCCCTTTATTACCAGCCCAGACAAAATAGTAATCATTATCGCAAAACGAACTCGCACACTGCACAGATGCGCAGACGGACGTGTCGGTTTAGTATCAGTTTCAAGGAAGCCAGACCATGAGATGGGTACTGACTAGTAACAAGTCGGCCCAGAGACATTTGTCGTGAAATCTTGAAATTGCTGGGTGCTTCAAAAATATTCATTCAATTTCAGATAACTTCGTATGAATAAAAGCAGAATGAGGTAGGTGTTCATTTATTCACTGAATTACAAAAATATTTTTTTTTTAAAGGATGGTGTCCTTAGACGTAGACATTCATTATCGACCCACCATTCCCAAACCCTTTAAAAGAGTATCTAGTGCCGTGAGTTCAGCCGCCTTAGAGATCCGTGGTGCACTGCGAGAAGATACATAAGCTTCTTAGACATAAGTAGGAGCTGTACCGTACTTTAGACGCAGATGATGCAGCTCAGTTGTCACTGAGTTGTACCTGTTGCAACATGAACGGCTAAACACGTTTTGTTGCTGTGTTATAGTTACAAGAAGCGGCCACTTGCCAAAGTAAACATAGAGTCTTATAAGAAAATTAAAATTCAACCAAAATATGTATCTTCACTGGCGTAGAAGATATTTATGGGATGGACAATGATATGGAAACAAAAGCGCAGCGAATTACCATACCTAATACAATGAAGAAAAAGTGTTTTCATTGAAGACGTGTTCCAGTCGTCTCGGAAAGGATAAATACAGGTCTTGTAACGTTCTCAAGGGAATCATACCATCTTTCCCGCAAGTTAGGATAATGATGATGGAGGTAGATAGTGATCAAGCACCTTTTTCTCCAAAGTACGCCATATAGGCTCAATAATATTGGGCCCCTCTGTCCGTATTGGCCTGAGGAGAAGCTACAACGCACCTTGCTTACAAACCTAATGCTGCACAGTGCACAGTCTGTGAACTGGAGCCGTGTCGTCGTGGAACACAGCACCACTATTGTGGAACAAACGTTTCTTCATTGGTAGAATCCGATCAGCCAAAATGGTCACACAACCCTTCGCAGTAATGCAGCATTGTAGAGTAACCATGGGGCCCATGGAGCCCCACAATATGACTGCCGAAATCATCACCGAACCCCATCATGTTTCACTGCTGGGACGTAAACTTAGCCTGAAGTTGGAAATGGCGTAAAACAAGCCTCATTCTACCAAACGACGTTCTTTCATTGCCCAATAGTCAAGGTACTTTGGCACCAAGTTTTCCTGTTATGGGTATTTTCATTACTTATGAGCTGTTTCGGAATTCCTGATCCTTGCTCACGGAGATCCCTTCGGGTTGATTTAGTGCTGACAGTCACGCGAATGCCACATTCAGTTCTGTAGTGACTTTTTCAGCAGTCGTCCACTTCTTTCTCGTTACTATTCGTCCTTCGGCATTACTCAACACAGGCTTTTCTTCGACGGTTTGACTTCGCGGATGATGTTTTTCCGCTTCCGCTGTGTGAGGTGTAAATCTTCGATATGCTGTCTCTTGAAACACCAAACACTGCAGCTTAGTTACAGAGGCACCTGTCATATGGGCACCGACACAATATCCACGTTCGAATCTAGTTCACAGATAAAGCACTCACAACTTCACAGAACACTGTTCTCACCGCGGCTGGCACCAGCAACGTAACGAGGACACCGAATAGGTGATGATAGTCGTCAAACAAAACAGTGCTACTTGCAGGCTTAGCATCCACATAGATGTTCAAGACACATTCCTCATGATGTTTTCATGTTTTTGTCCAGTCCCTGTAGTTTAGCAAAGAGTGATGAATTTTAAATATCCAATATTTTGTCGTGCGCCGCTATTCTCCTTGCAAGTGAAAATATCGGCGTGAAAGTCGTAACATGCCATCTTCGTAGTTTAGTTACCACCGTGTTTCGCTGCTATGCGCAGGTTTTGAATTTGACTCCTGGTACTCCCATGGACTTTTCCTTGAGTGCTCTAAGTGTCAGTTCAGGAGCTACTTGAAAGAGACGTACCGAGTGCAAGATCAAAAAAGCCAGCGACGCCCGGGTGTGCATTGTGCTGGCCACACGCCTCTTCATACAGCATGCAGTGACGCCTTTGGCAGGAGATAACACGGCTGTCGGTGGTCCCGTCTGCCCCATCATAGACAGAACGCGGAGCCTAAAGTCGTGATGATTTTCCTGTGGATATTCTAGAATTGTGAATACGGGAAGTAATCGCTTGTCTGCGAAGCTACCTGCCTGGCAACCTAATAATATTTACAGATTCCAAGTAAACTACACTCTACAAAATTGTTAAGGCTTACGTGGCCATTTGTTGACAAACTGCCTATTGGCATCTATCTTGGGTCCTTCGGCCGACGTTCATCTAATGATTTTAGTGACGTTTCGCCAGCACGAGTGGCTGGCATTGTCAAAGTTTCACCCTCCATTGCCGGTGGTGAACTGGAGCCGAGCTCGCGGCCGCAGACTAAATGTACCTGGCGCGCCAACGTCCGAGGGCTTCTCCACGGTCATTTCCGGTGCGGTTCTCCTCTTGCTACCTGCGACGGTCGTTCGCTGCAGTACGGGAAGCCAGGATCCGTTTACCTTAAGGCTTTCTTCTTTTTTGTTGAAACAGTTCGCGTGTTTTTGTACTTCTACAGCTTCTCTGAAACAAGCGCGTGTGATAGTGCTTCTCTACAGCCAGAACTTCGGTATCGGTGAATTTTATTAAGTGGTCGGTCTCACTCAGTGCGTGCTCTGCCACGGCCGATTTCTCCACCTACCCCAACCTGCAATGTCGCTTATCTTCTTTGATCCTGGTGTTGATCGATCGTCCAGTCATTCTAACATAAACTTTTCTGCATGTGCATGGTATACGATATATTCCCGACATTGCAAGTGGGTTCCTTTTTTTCCTTTTCCGGTCTACGATACTCTTTAATCTTCCTTGTCGGTTTGAAAATCGTCTTTACGCCAGGTTTGCGCACTATACGGCCGATTCTGTCCGTCACTCTGGGATTGTATGGCAGAAAGGCCGTATTCGACATTTCTTTTTCTGATTCCTTACTTCACCGAGTGCTTGGCTCTGTTACACTTCTAATACAATTTGTGGAGTACCCATTGCTCCTCAGAACACTTTCCAGATGTTGCATTTCGCGCCTGAGGTGCTGCGGCCGACATATTCGTCCTGCTCGCGTTACGAGCGTATTAATCATGCCTCTTTTCTGGCTCGGGTAGTGGTTTGATAGTTTGTGCATGTATCGGTCCGTATGTCTTGGTTTTCGATACACGCTGTGTCCCAGGTTTTCGCCATCCCTTGTGACCACCACATCTACAAATGGCAGTTTTTTGTCCTTTCCTACTTCCATGGTAAACTTTATGTTGGCAAGGAGGCTGTTCAAGTGTCTTAGGAAGTCGACGAGCTGTTCTTCACCATGGCTCCATACAACGAAAGTATCATCGACGTATCTGTACCACACCTTAAATTTGCAAGTCGCTACGTCCAGTGCCTATGCTTCGAATTTTTCCATGAAGAAGTTGGCTACCACTGAACTAAAAGGACTACCCATGGCGACGCCTCGCAGCTGTTTGTAGAAATCGCCATTCAGCTGTTTGTAGAAATAGCTCGTGATGAAACATGCATGTAAGAGCTTTTTGATGTCTTGCGGGAAAGTGGAACCGATGTGCTCCAGAGCGTCACTTAGTGGCACTTTCGTAAACAAAGAAACAACATCAAAGCTGAGCAGGATGTCGTTTGGTGCAAGTTTCGGTTTCTTCAGCTTCTCAATGAAATGTCCTGAGTCCTTTATATATGTGTCGGTTTTCACCACGTGTGGCTGGAGCAGAGAGGCCAAGTGTTTTGCCAGTTTATACGTTGGGGAGCGAGGTTCTCTAACAATCGGTCTTAATGGAACGTTGCTCTTATGGGTCTTGGGAAATCCATATAGCCGAGGTGGTATGGCTTCTGTATTACGTAGGTTTCTCTCTATGTCTGCCGGCAGAGGAGACGCCTTAATTAATCGATTCGTATTCCGTGTGATACGCTGAGCCTCATCTGCGCTTATTTTTCGGTACGACTTCGGATCTAATAGGTTTCGGATCTTTTGCTCATAAACTTCGGTCTTCATTAGAACGGTCGCATTCCCCTTATCGGCAGGCAATACCAATATACTCTTGTCGGCGTTGAGATTCTTAATGGCTTGTACCTCTTTTTTCTTCAGGTTGCAAGCTGGTGGTTTTGCTCGGCGCAGTCCTAGATAGAAGCCAATAAACTACACCCTGTAAGTTATATACAGGGCAAAGAAAAATTGGTACACTGGGTCTTCGCAGTGCGATTCATCGCGTACTGATGATACAAAAATGTCTTTCACAAAACATTTTCCTTCGTATATTTCCGGCAGTAGATGGACGTGCAAGATTGGCATTCTGGCAACACTTTGATAGTGTTTCGGGTTAAAAAGCAAGATGTCGAGAGTTCAGTTCTGGGTCGAGAAGCATTTGTTTTCATTTGCCAGTTTCATTCATCCATACAATACTGTGCTATACATTGTTTCTTTAGCCCTTTACATAGAACAGTGTACTATGACGGTTAATTTAACAAAAACGTTGTCAGACAAGTCAGAAACAGAAAGCTTAAACAAATGGGCTATCGTAGGACAGAATAACTACAGGAAAAATATCTGTTTCGAGGTGTCAAAGATGACTGCACAGTTTAGTAACTCATGCACTACGTCCGCTCAGATGTAACACATTAGCAAGCAGTGACAATAATAATTTACAATTAATGACGACATGACGTTTGTAAAGGAATACTTTGACCTCAGAGTAGATCCTCCAAGAGGCCCCCTTGCCCGTCCAAACATTGGGCGACTATCAGAATCATAAAGGTCTGGACTCTTGGTAACATAGGTGCATCCACAGATAAGAGAGCAACGTGAACACCCTCTTTAAGATCTTCCACGTGTGTCGGACTAGTAGAAAAAACGCGCTCCGTCAAGTGTTCCCATAAGAAGAAATCCAGGGGTTTCAGGTCAGTTGAAAGTACAGGCCAAATAACTGGGTCTCTCAGTCCGAGCAATTTCCCTAGAATCATTCTAGCCAAATGCTGTCGCACATCAGTTCCAAAGTGTGGAGGTGCACCATCGTGATGGAACCATAATCTCTGACGAACGTGAAGCGACATCTTGCATAGCGTCAGGCAAATAGTTTGAGAGCAACGCGTGATACCTTCATGCAATCAACCGGCCAGGCAACAAGTGGGGACCTAAACTCCTGCCTCCCAATATTCCGGACCTGACGTTGATACCAAAGCGATCTTGATATCCCCCGTCACGGATGACGTGTGGGTTAACATCACACTAGTGGTGGACATTGTGCATATTGAAGACAGCCTCACGATTGAACGCTGCTTCATCCTAGCATATTTCAGTATTAATGGAGTCGTTGTTGGAACCATTCACAGAACTGCATCCGCAAACGGCGGTCCGCAGGATGCAGGTGTTGGGTAAATGAATAATAATAGGTTTGCATCCAATGCTAGTGCAGCACATTGACGATGGTACGTTGCGAGACACGTATCTGATTGTTACGTGTGATGCACTGGGTTCTTGGTGCATGACCTCCAGAACAGTTTTCTCAGTAGCTGCAGTACGGCGAGTCCGTGGACGACGAAATAGATGATGGCGTCCAGGATATCTAGAAACATATTCACGGGCGGCAATAACAGCTCACTTATTAGCTGCACAAAAGACTAGAAGAATACCCACACGTTCATCGCCTGTGTATGCCATACATGTTGTAGCTGTTTTGGAATAACACAAGAAGAAAATACGATCCGTGTACTAATGTGCATTGAGTTTCACTTGTGAGTTAGGCAACTACT
Organism: Schistocerca gregaria; assembly: GCF_023897955.1. Lineage (NCBI taxonomy): Eukaryota > Metazoa > Arthropoda > Insecta > Orthoptera > Acrididae > Schistocerca > Schistocerca gregaria. The sequence continues at coordinate 668,228,466 of NC_064922.1, forward strand.
CCCTGTCTGGCGAACTGCGCATGCAGTATTGACACGTCATTAGTTGCTGGGTGCTGTTGCACCTAACGCGCATCACCTCTCTTACAGCTTTTGTTCTATTTTATTCATCCCGACACTGCTGCGAAATGTTCGTTTTCGAATTACGCTGTTTCCCTAACGGTAATGGACGTGATGTTTCCACATTTCCATCGACGATAGTACTAATAATAACGATAATGTTAATAACAACAGTAACGCATGGAGATACTCAACAGCTGGTGCTTACGAGACTCACTGCAGAAAGGCATAATCAGTGGTTCCATGGTGGTTATACATACAAATGGTATTTGCAATTGTCAGGCCCTCATTAAATGTAATAAACGGAAATGTAGAAACAATAATAGCTTATTCTAATCGACGGGATCATGGGGAACCGGTACGCAGAAAACCGGTTTGTAATCTAGTAGATGCAGTGGTGGGAAATAGTTCGCGTCAACGACTTGCAAAAGGCTTTTTTCAAAGCTGACCAATGAAAACGATTCTACTTCCATTTCTGTTTTCAAAGTGCGTAAGGGCGAATTTTTGTTTGTAGAAGACGGACTACAATTGCTGTATGGCGATTAAGATGCTATTTATCGTACCACGCAAACTACATTTAGCCAATAGAAATGAAAATGCTTCCATCAAACTCCTTCCCTCGACCTCACACATGCTAACTCCAAACGCAATAAACTATTCCAAGTGCACAATGCTACTCGTTTATGCTTACAGAAGAAGTTGTGGTACATGTCATTACAATGTTACGCGACTGCCGATCTGAAATGTCCAATTACTGCCAGAAATATGCATACGATGAAATTTTGTGACAGAAATTTTTGTATTGCTAGTATACAAGGAATCGTGCTGAGAAGTCCGAGTGCACCGAATTTTTCTTCACCCTGTATATCTGGGGAAGTAGGTGCCTATTATGAATAGGTAGTACTCTTGTGGTTGTTGACATAGTTCTTCAACGGCTTCGAAGTTTTATTTTTAGGGTATTAAAAAATTCCCCTTCCATGAAACTAACAAGAATCGTCGACGTCGTCGACCACTCCTCCAACCCCCCTCTCCCCCCACCCCTGTTCACAATCTAGTTGAGATTCTTCGTACGCTCAAAGAAGAGGTGTGTTAGATAAATAGTGGTGCAAATTTCTGGAGTCGCTTGTAATATATGAACCACGTCATTCTATAACGAAGTTACGAGATATATTACACGTTTTGGATAAGTGACTAAAACATGAAAAAGATTGAAGCAATTTAAATATGAACAAAAGTAACATTACTGTTTGAAGAAGGAGAAATACCGCCATATTCGCTGTTGACTGTAGATATTATTTATTTTACTAAGGCAAATTGCGCCCTTTGGGCCATTTTCATGTATACTGCAAAAGCTAAAAATAATACAAAATTGACGCACAGAGAGTACTTGTATATACAGAACTAGACAAACATGTCACGTAGGCAGCTGTAAATTACAAAAATGTTGCAAATAAAACATCACTTACATTTTGCTTCACACATGTCAGATTTTAAAATCCTTAGACATGTGTAAATGTCATGGTCAAAAACAGGAATTTTAACTGTAGATATACAGTAGCACCATAAGAGTTTGAAGCTCTGTATGTCGTGAAAATTACATGAAACATTAGCAATGTTAAAATAATTTACGTAAATCTTTATAAAACGCTGTTATAGCACACAGATTACACATAAACTAAAGCCGTTGGCGCGGAAATGCATTCACAAGTCAATGCTGCCTGTACATTAATGTCACAGTAGTGACAGAATAAATCAGTTTGCAAGATCAGAGGTATATAGAACAGAATGAGGTCGCATGGACAAGCTGGCCGGACGTTGAGTGACTGGTTTAAAAAATGTATTACGCGGTACCTCCACGTTCAGTAAGCATTTCGATAAGAATAAACATACTGTGAGCAACATAGATTCAGCCCACAAAATACTGAATACAGTTGTAATGTCCTCACAGCAAATACCCTCAACCACGCACCAATTAATCATTTTCAATCAAACCATCCACATTCATTCACTTTGGAAACGTTATCTGATCTGATTTTCTCGTAATATATGCCGCGACAGCTCGTGGCCGCCCAAGTATTTTCTAGAGCGTTTATTCTTTGAGATAACAGAGATACGAATATGCATTCTCCATGTTTGTTAGAGTGGTAACTAGGACAGCTTCTGCAGTACCTGCTGAGGGATTGGCGTGTTTCGGAGAGATACATATTCTGCTTTTCTTCTCGCTAAAGCGAGCCAATTAACATTTGTGCCGTTGGCGGCTTGTTTTGAAGAGAAAGAGACTGTAAAAGGAAAATAACTAAGACGTGGAATCACCGGAGATCTCGACTTGTAATGGAGATGGATTTAATACACGATTTCCTCCATAAATAAGGTTTGTGACTTTTTTGTTCTGGAGTGAATGAACGAATGAGTTTGTTTTCTGAATCATTTGTTGATCACGTTGGCCCTGTAATTAGTGGGGAAGTTTCCGCTGTGTCGAAGAGAGCCAGCAATCACTGAGTCTGTGTTCAATCGTCCAAAAAGGCTTCGTACACATCTGGAATTCTCAATCTTTAGGAAATAGAGCAAATTGTCCAAAAGATTGATTCTCCCGACTGACTGCAGTGTTTAACAGTAATAGTAAATGTAAAGATTTCTTACAGCAAGCCAGCCGCTGATTACCAAGACGAAGGACTCCACCAAAGATTCTATTTGGCTGATTCTTTTTGTCACGTAATGAAATCTTATATTGAAAACTATACATAGATAAAGGAGAGAAAGAGAAAGAGCGAATGAAAATAGAGATAATACTAATAATCCTCCATTAGTCTAATTTTTCGCCTGTCTTATCAGGGATCAGCGAAGAACTGGGAGGGCCTTACTTTACTGTATAGACTTATGTGTGAAGGTGAAGGGATCTTAAAGACAACACATACGCGTCTATACAGACAAGACATTAGACAGAGATAGCGGCTAGCTGCATTGATCATCTATTCTTATATTATAGAGACGACAACTCATTATCTGAACATTTAAAATGTTAAAATGGCCAATCTGTGACAGGACACGTTTTCGGACGTTGCTAAAATAATTTTGATCTCTGTTTCATGTCAACTACAACGAGCTAACTTAACGGACGCTTGGAAAAGAGAGGAAAGTCTTGCGGGTGATATAATTGGATCCACAAATAATGCCGAAAGACAGCACGCTGGGAGCAGAGCAGAGGCTAGATCTATATTTTTATTATTAAAGCTTGCTAGTACAGTTGAAGTATCCTCTTTTCTGCTTAGTGTTCTTTGATATTTGAATATTGATTATTTGTGTTCATGTTAGATGTAGGAAGTGTTTTGATTGACCTGTCCCAGTTGAATTTATGTGTATACGTACATTAAGAAATTAGACACAGAAGTACTGTTGTGTGAAGGGAGTTACATATAGTGACAGTTGAACATTTATAGGGTTTTAACTAGGGCAATGTTTAGGATGGGTCAAGCAGAGCAAAGCAGCACGCATCAGCCCTCAGCTGTTAGCACTTATAATGATGAAGCAGTAAGAAGTGTTGTAGGACCGATGGCTACAGAACGCCCTGTAGACACGACTGCGGGTGTAACAGCACGTACGCAGCAGGGATTAGAGCCATTGGTAATTATCATGAGACAGATGCAGATGATAACCGAGAGCATGAATACTTTGCAAACCGACATTAATGCAAAATCTGCCTCAGTTACTGAAGGGCAAAATGACTTGAATATGAAATTAGCCTCAGTTACTGAAGCTCAGGAAAATCTGAAAACCGATATTAAAGCACAGTTAGTGACAGTCACTCAAATTCAAGAAGAGAGGAAATTAGTCCAGACTGAGATTAAGCAGCAGTTACAAGACAGTTTTTCCGAATTAGAGCAGCGGATAGAGGCGAAGACTAAGGAACTCAAAGATCAGGCCGAAGAGACGGAACGAAAATTAACTGCACAAATAGAATTGGTGAAAGCGTTGAACATCTAACATAGCGTCAAGACGTTATAGACCACCAAATTAACGTATTAACGCGTAAATTATCCTAAATCACATTAGAAAACAAAAGGCTAATGTGTGAAAAGGTTGAGCAAAATGTTAAGGCAGCATTCCAGAATTTATCTGGCAAACAGGAAGAGAATTGGTTTGCGGAAGGACTTGAGGAGGTGCGACAGCAGTTAGGTGCTGATTTTGAGCATTGGAAACAAACGATAGAAGAGTCGATGCGCGCTTTACAACAAAGCTCAGAACAAATGAATACACCGAGCGAGGTGGCGCAGTGGTTAGCACACTGGACTCGCATTCGGGAGGACGACGGTTCAATCCCGTCTCTAGCCATCCTGATTTAGGTTTTACGTGATTTCCCTAAATCGTTTCAGGCAAATGCCGGGATGGTTCCTTTGAAAGGGCAGGGCTGATTTCCTTCCCCATCCTTCCCTAACTCGAGCTTGCACTCCGTCTCTAATGACCTCGTTGTCGACGGGACGTTAAACAACAATAACCTAACATAGCCTAACCCAAATGAATACAGGGTAGCAGCAGAAGTTGGCAACGACTACAGAGCCAGTTACTGCCCATTCTCACTCAATACCGACTTGTGCAAGTAATTCAAACATTAAATTGCTACAAGCTGGTTGTTCGCGTAAATTCATATCTACCGGAGATTACGAAAGCCTTTGGCATGCCGAAGAAAAAATGATAAAATATCGGCAATTCCTGATTTTTAACCCTGACAAAAGGGGGGTCCATCCAGTTGTTTTTATTCGAAGTATCAGAGCACTGCTACCCAGAAATAGGTCGGAGTGGATATATACAGGATATATACAAGGTTCGGGGGCGATCTGGGCCTCGGACATGACTTCTGTTTGCCCGACATATGACGATTTTGAGAAGGCGTTTTTAGAAAAGTTCTGGTCAGAAGGGGTACAGGAACGCCAAAGGCAGGAGGTGCTCTACCCAGAGCCTTTCTCCTTTTAGAAAGGAAGCCTTAGAAGGTATTTCGAAAAATATATAAATGAAACGAGATACTGGGACAGACCTATGCCCTTGCCAGATATAATAAATATACTTAAGGCAAGACTACCAACTAGCATCTGGAATCAATCGATTTACGGCAACGACAAAGACTTGGAGTCGTTCCTCACGACGTTAGACCATGTAGATATTATCGAAGGGAACAACTAGAAAGCCCGTAATAACATTCCAATACAAGGCGATAGAACCTCCGCCAAACGGTAGGCAAGGTGGAAGTATGGGCTATACCAATAGCGATCAATCGACACTTAGAAGGAGTGAACAGAGATCGTTAAATAATGGAGGAACCCCTCAAAATCTCAATAGTCATCCCGGCAATGGTCTTGCGAGGGGCTGTTCAAGGAACAACAGGAACGGGAAAAGATACAACCCCGTGTGGGGGAACGAAAGAAATTTCAGACCTCAAGCCTGGAATAATAACAATAATAGAAATTGGAATCAACCGGGAGGAATGAATTCAAATAGCCAACATCAGTGGGGACGGACATCTCCGAATCAACCGGTAATTAACGAAGTGACGGATGATGTCAACCAGCAGACAAATCAAAATCCAACAAACTCGTAAGGACCCTCTCGTGCCCCGGAGGAGCGGTCAACAACTGGTTGAGGGGCAACAGGATATGTGTACCCATGCTAACGTATATTGATGGACGATTACTGGCAGATGAACTGACCGAGGACTTAGAGCCACAAGATGAGGATAAGGAACAGGTGGCAGTAGCCGAAGTGCAAGTCATTATGGAGACCGTACCTATAGTGGCGGTTTTAGACACAGCTGCAACCACAAATGTTATTTCGGAGGCACTATTCAACAGGATCAGAAATATAAGACGAGTACCAGTCGTTCCAGCTCAAAATTGCAGAATAATAGGCGCCGTTGGGGCTCGATCGGCTAATGTAAAGGTGCAGTCACTACTTGGAGTGGAATTCGGAAATGTAGAAATATTAAGCACATTCCTTGTTGTGAAAAATTTGGTGGTAGCTTACATTATCGGAGTCGATAGCCAACGTCAATATGAATGCAGGATAGATTTCAAAACAGGAATGTTAATAAACAAGAAATTGAGTTGGAGTTGTTGTAAAAGAAAGCCTTACGAGAAAATATAATTGTGGGATCAGTGTACAAGTAATCAGGACGGCCCAAAATTCTAAACAGCACGTAATTACTAAATTCCAAGTCAAAGAAGATTCCTGTCAATTAGTGTTTGAAAAGTTAAATGAACCCGACTGTATTTTCGAGGTTCATAAGATGCAGCTCAATGAATTATTATTAACATACTGTATGAAAACGTTTTTGATGAAAGTCCAGGAGGTATTAGGGGATACATATGCCGTCTCTACGTTAAGCCGCACGAAACGTATTGTAGAACTTTCTGTACTGTTCCCTGGAGGTTAAAGGCTCAAGTTCAAAAGGAAATAGATCGCATGTTGAAATGGGGTTTGATGGAACCCTCTACAAGCCCATACTGCTCCCCACTCTCAGTCGTTCCAAAAGCAAATGGGTCTATTAGGCTGGTACTCAACGCCAGAGAAATAAATAAAATGACAATGCCCGTGAGAACACATCCGGAAAAGATAGACGAACTTATTCAACGGTTCCAGGATGTCAAATATTTGACGAGCATTGATTTGCGGAGCTCTTATTGGCAAGTCAAGCTGGATGAGTCATCAAGGAAGTATACGGCTTTCATTTATTCCGGAAGAAGTTCCCAGTTCACCGTAGTTCCTTTCGGACTCAACGTTAGTGCTGGAATCTTTATAGCGCTGTAGATTATGCACAAGGCCCAGAACTCAGAAGCAGGATAACATTGTTTGATGATCATATTGCATCGAAAACTTGGGAGGAGCATATTACCTTACTGAACCGAGTGTTGGACGTGTTCAAAACCACGGGAATAACTGCTAACCTACAGAAATCCCATTTTACAGTAAACAGAATCAAGTTCCTAGGGCATATAATTGACGCAAAGGGAATTTTACCAACCAAGAAGAAGCTAATTGCAATTAGTAATTTTCCTACACCAAGGAATAGGAGGCAATTAAAAGGGTTTATGGGCCTTGCCTCATATTTTGGAAGATTCCTAACAAATCATGTCATGAACGCAGCAGCTCTAAATAGTCTGTTGAAGAAGGGTGTGCCCTGGCTCTGGACATTAGAGTGTCAAGAAGCATTCGAAGAGCTAAAGAAACAATTAGTAAATGCACCGCTTTTGTACCATCTGGACATGCAAGAAGAATTTTACTTGTCAACAGAGTCTTCGAATGTGAGTATTGGAGCGTGCCTTTTACAAGTACACAAGATAAATGGACAACTCACCTTCTGTCCTACTGCGTTTGCTAGTCGTGTTTTGTCCAACTGTGAACGATCTTACACGACGACCGAATTAGAGGCTCTTGCGGTCATCTGGGGATTTAAAAAAATTCATTATTATCTATATGGGTCAGAGACTGTCGTATATTGCGATCGTCAATCATTAACGATTTTACAAGTGTGTAAACTGTTACACCCCAGACTGGCTAGATAGACTCTCGCTCTGCAACAATACCAATTTAAGATCGTGCATATGTCAGGACAGCAAAACATTATTGCTGACGCTCTATTAAGGTCACCACAGGGTTTGACTAAAGAGATTGAAGTAATTAATAACTCAGAATTCCCTGTATTGCTGCTGCAGGAAAATCCATATAAGACGTACTACGTCAATTTGTGTGCGCAAATGGCACAGTTACAGAAAAGAGGTGTTCAATGGGGAAGTGTCATTCAAAGGTTACAGCAGCAGCCTTCGGATCAGATGGGAAATTATTACAAGCTGGTAAATGGCGTATTATTTTTCCGCTGTGGAAGGCCAAACAAAGTACGTTGGTGTGTTTGTATACCTGAGGAGCAAATAGAGAAACTTGTATGGTTCACCCATTTAACCTGGGAAATTTCGGTGCGACAAACAGTGCAGACAAGATAAGTGTGTACTGTTATTTTCCCAACATAAAGCGCAGAGTGCATGAGGCCTTTAAGATATCCATAATCTGTCAAAAAGCAAAGCCGGATTCGAAAGGGAGGAAGCACCCATTATGCTCTATATAAGTCCGAGAACCAAAAGAATTAATTTCGTATGATCTGCGTGGACCGTTACACACTTCAAGAGGAGGTGTTAGATATGTGTTGGCATTTCTTGATGTGTGTACGAAATACGTAAAGCTATACCCGATAAAGGCGGCTACAGGCAAAGTGATTGTAATAAGATTGACAAGGAATTATCTTCCACATGTTGGTATACCTAAGGCGATAACAATAGACAATGCTAAGATATTCACGGGACTCCGATGGAAACAGGCCTTGTCTCAAGTCGGTGTGAAACATATACTAACATCATTTTACCACCTACAAGGCAATTTGGTGGAGAGAATTTTTAGAGAGTTCAATCGCTTTATGAGGACCTATTGCCTTAATAAGCAGACTGGGTGGCCAAATTATGTGGAAGAATTTGAGCAGATATACAACAACATGCCCCACTCCTCCACTGGTTATACACCTCATGAATTGATGTTCGAGGCAAAAGGAAAAAACTTCTGGACTGAACATATGCCCAAAACTCAGGAAACTGAGGTGCCTTGGGAAGAAAAAATAAGACAAGCCATCATAAATATGAAGCAAAAGGCCGATCAGAGAAAACAATAATATGACAAATTAATCAAGATGGTACATGCGTACCACGTCGGAGAGAAGGTACTAGTCAAAAGATATACCAAATCAGCCTTAATAAAGAGGAGTATAAAGAAACGGGAGTTATTATATACTGGACCATACATCATTCTACAAATTATGAACCCTGGGGCTTATCTTCCAACATGCCCGGGATCCAACAAAATTAATGGGTTATTTTCACATAACGACTTGCAAAACTTTAAAGAAGATTAGAAGATATGGATGAATGGTGTTGTGACTGACAGAGATGAACGCTCGTAAAAACATAACAGTAAACAGTGTGTGTTAAGTAGTAGAAAACTTTAAACTGAAATAATTAATCAGTGACACAGATTGTAGAAATAGGGACTAACTATAACTATCGAGAGCTGCAATGAAGATAGTGGAGATAGGTTTCACCTGTTTTTGGGTAAACATAGAACTTAAGCGTTGCTAATGTCAACGGGAAGTATAAAGGATCTGAATGACCTTCAAGAAGAAAGAAATATGTCCCGAAAATGACGCTGCATAATCAAAAGGGGTTCCCAGTGAATGTTCATATATACACTCCTGGAAATGGAAAAAAGAACACATTGACACCGGTGTGTCAGACCCACCATCCTTGCTCCGGACACTGCGAGAGGGCTGTACAAGCAATGATCACACGCACGACACAGCGGACACACCAGGAACCGCGGTGTTGGCCGTCGAATGGCGCTACCTGGGCAGCATTTGTGCACCGCCGCCATCTGTGTCAGCCAGTTTGCCGTGGCATACGGAGCTCCATCGCAGTCTTTAACACTGGTAGCATGCCGCGACAGCGTGGACGTGAGCGAGGGCTTATAGTGGGCATGCGGGAGGCCCGGTGGACGTACCGCCGAATTGCTCAACACGTGGGGCGTCAGGTCTCCACAGTACATCGATGTTGTCGCCAGTGGTCGGCGGAAGGTGCACGTGCCCGTCGACCTGGGACCGGACCGCAGCGACACACGGATGCACGCCAAGACCGTAGGATCCTACGCAGTGCCGTAGGGGACCGCACCGCCACTTCCCAGCAAATTAGGGACACTGTTGCTCCTGGGGTATCGGCGAGGACCATTCGCAACCGTCTCCATGAAGTTGGGCTACGGTGCCGCACACCGTTCGGCCGTCTTCCGCTCACGCCCCAACATTGTGCAGCCCGCCTCCAATGGTGTCGCTACAGGCGTGAATGGAGGGACGAATGGAGACGTGTCGTCTTCAGTGATGAGAGTCGCTTCTGCCTTGGTGCCAATGATGGTCGTATGCGTGTTTGGCGCGGTGAAGGTGAGCGCCACAATCAGGACGGCATACGACCGAGGCAAACAGGGCCAACACCCAGCATCATGGAGTGGGGAGCGATCTCCTACACCGGCCGTACGCCTGTGGTGATCGTCGAGGGGACACTGAATAGTGCACGGTACATCCAAACCGTCATCGAACCCATCGTTCTACCATTCCTAGACCGGCAAGGGAACTTCCTGTTCCAACAGGACAATGCACGTCCGCATGTATCCCATGCCACCCAATGTGCTATAGAAGGTGTAAGTCAACTACCCTGGCCAGAAAGATCTCCGGATCTGTACCCCATTGAGCATGTTTGGGACTGGATGAAGCGTCGTCTCACGCGGTCTGCACGTCCAGCACGAACGCTGGTCCAACTGAGGCGCCAGGTGGAAATGGCATGGCAAGCCGTTCCACATGACTACATCCAGCATCTCTACGATCGTCTCCATGGGAGAATAGCAGCCTGCATTGCTGCGAAAGGTGGATATACACTGTACTAGTGCCGACATTGTGCATGCTCTGTTGCCTGTGTCTGTGCCTTTGGTTCTGTCAGTGTGATCATGTTATGTATCTGACCCCAGGAATGTGTCAATAACGTTTGCCCTTCCTGGGACAATGAATTCACGGTGTTCTTATTTCAATTTCCAGGAGTGTAATTTCAAGTGCACGCTTAGATGTGTAAACGAGTGAAGTGAAGTTTTGCGGTTAAGTAGTGAATCACAAGTGACGGTTAACGCCGCAAAATAATTTCCCGCGATAAACAATTGAAATCGGCGCGAGAGTTAGAATCGATATAGACGACACAGATATGCTTTCTAAGAGACTCGCATCAAACGCGAGGGGAAACTAATTGATGTTGAACTTCAAAAATGTGTCATAATTAGACGTTAAGAGTTCTTGATTTATTGTTGAATGTAAAAAGAAATTAATATTCATAGAATTAGTAGTTATTTAATGTGTCTTGTTTACTTTGGAATTTTGTCTGAAAATCCATTTCCATATATGTGAATGTATGAATGCCGGACGAATCAGAGAATAAATGAAAGAAGTGAATCCACATTCCTCACTACTAATAACTTTTACATTACAGCAATCAAGCCGAGAAATATATGTATTTAGGATAAATTTTTTATGAATATAGATAAATGATATGACTTTTCAAGGAAATGATGGATTATGTCTTTGTATAAAATGAACCACATTTTCCATTATTCGATGGTTTGAATCCAAAATCTACTCTAAGTTGTATGAATCCTTTAAATTACGAAGAATAGATCATTGACAGAAAATGTGTCAGACGTTTTGGGCTTACAAGCACAAATGGTGATGCGAAGTAAAAAAAAAAAAAAAAAAAAAAAAAAAATCAAACTTGAGTAAATATTGTAATGTTTTCGGCAACAGCATTAGTCAATGGATAAATGGAAAACTGAAGTCATTGGCTAAATTCCTTGCAGTACATAGTAAGAAAAAGGATGCATGAAGCCATAGGGATTTTGTTTTCAAAAAGGAGAATCCTGGACGGTGCTACCTAACCAGGTCTTTTATAGGAAGAGTTTCCCTTTCGATCATTGCTAATTCTTTTGGTATGAATGTTGCATGTAAAATCAGGTATCCGTGTCCCTTCTCCTCTTCCTATTGTGGGCCGCGTAGAAGACCGACTACAGACTACAAATGTGGCAAATGTGAACGCCGGGGACGTGCAAGATCAGGGGCAGTTTCAGCACCGCAAGATATTGTCTTAGGAACAAGATTTTTCTTCTGTAGGCTTTCTTAACTTATATGTACCGTAGGCTGGGGGTCTAGGCTTAAGAGGTTTTCCAAGGTTTCCCTCCTTAAGAAAGTTCCCCAATGGGTAGACCCTGATAATAGTTTTATGAGAGATCATCTTCCTTGGTTGTGCACAGCAGACATAACACCTTGATGCACGTAGAAGCAAAACAGCCGCGGTAGCTGTCTCTTCATTTCTTCTGTTTTCAATGTTTCTTTTCTTCGTCTGTCTTAAACATAATTATTTTTGTTCAGTCGGTGGACTGACACTCATCACTTCCGGGTTACCCACACGAATAGATAGCTCGCGAAGTGTGTTCGGTAAATCCAAATTAGGCTCACAAACTTCGCTCCCTGCGAGGGGCATTGTAATGTCCCCACAGCAAATACCCTCTACCACGCACCAATTAATCATTTAAGAAACAAAAGATTTTTTGATGATTTCCGCTCTTTTTATGTGGAAATGGCAGAAAGTAACATAATATAAGGACTGATTACCTTTCCCATCTGATGTGGATTTATTGCCCTAACATTTTGTGCAGAAATATGTCTACTTCGTTTATGTGTGGTAACATGGAAGAATCATATGCGCTACCACCTTTCATTTTCATCTCTGTTTCATTCATTTTGGGAAGCGTATAACTGACGTATTGTATGAGCTCTTCGTAAATGCTGCGTAATAAGTTGCCAACGTTTTCTATAGTTTTGCAAATTTTATACATGACAACAAGGGAGGATCATGTGCACTCCCATACCCTTTAGTCTTGTTAGTTAATTTAATTCTCTACGTTTCATTTTACCTTGAGATTATGTTTTGTCCAAAGTAATCTTTTTTTCAGTACATCGTATTATTGCATTGTTACTCTTTCACATTTTTACTGAAAGTACTTCAAACTCTTTGCAATTTATGATTATATACTTTTACATATCTGCATTTCCCATTTTAAGACATATACTGTTCATACTGCGTCTTGTGATATGTAGTACAGGTCTGTTGCGCTGCCTTGTTGGCTGTCACTGGGGCACATTTTGTGCCTTCAGTGTTTCTTTCATCACCTTCAATGCATACGCAAACAAAGTATTATGTGTGACTTTTCATGTTTTCCCAACATATCAGTTGCAAATACACTTCTCGGGTTAGCCACTGGATCGTATTGTGCGTCTTGCAGGAATGACAGCAGTAGCAACCACCACCTGATGATGTCGAGCAGTTGCATCGATGAAATATTTTGCGAGTTACACAATGCTATCCGGCGGCAAACCCTAGAAGTGTATTTGCAAAGAAATATGTAATCTTACCAATGCCAGAGTCAGACCTTTAGAGGAGACAACATATGTAAGTTTGCACTAGTATCCTATAAATAAATTTTGGTGTCCTTTTCCCTTGCGCCCTACGACTATATCGTCACCTAGAAAGTTGTATGTTGTCAACTGATGTAAAAACATGTCATGATACGAATTTTATAACTGTTATCGCTGGAAGCTGCTGTCGCTGATAAGTGCACTGGCAGTACTGACTTTTGACTGTAATTTTGTGCCGTTAGTCTTAGTTTACATTTAAACAGTGAGCTATAACATCGATTTGTAATGATTTGCCTAAATGATGTCCACATTGTGTTACTTCATGTAATTTACATAATTTCACAGCGTACAGAGCTTCACTCTCGAATGATGTTACCGCATATCTACAATGAAATGTATACATGTCGGAGGACTAAGAAGCATAAGATGTGTTTAAAAAAATGTAAGTGATGTACTAATTTCATCATTTTTGAAACGTGCAGCTGTCTACATGAGACGGTTGTGTAGTTTTGTACAAAAGAGTGTTCTCTGTGCATCAATTTTGTGTTATTTTAGCTTTTGCAGTACCACTTGTAAATGGCCCAAAGGCCGACATAGCAATAATGAAATAAGTAATTTCTAGAGTCAATGGCGAACATGATGTCGTTTAAAAAACTCTACATGACTGTGACTCCCGACCATGAGGAACTAACAGTAATATAAAAATAAGAAGGAAAAATCTTTGCGATTCTTAAGTAACGGCATTATTTAGCTTTAAGACGCCAATTTATGGAAAAAATACTCATCATCACATATTACCTAGCAGTCTAACTATATGTCGTGAACAGGTATTGTAACATTATGTGATTGGCTTATCATTTTAAATCATTCACTAATCGAGCAGTCGCTCGGCAACAGCGACAGTTAGCAAATAATGTTGCGAGAATGTAAAAGGTGAACGACCTGTGACGTAACTTGTTTATTGTCGAAGCGCCGTCAGAGATGCAGTGAGTTATTGACTCTGAAAACCGCGGAGCGAAAAACGGACAGAAGAAGAACACTTTTACGCATTTTTTTGGTGTACGAGATGTTCTCGATGAATTGTTACTCATTCTTCTATTGTCTCTTGTAACTTGTGTCGGACGTGCATGTCTTGCCGCCGTATTATTGTCGTTAAAAATAATATTATTTTAGTGTAAAGTAAAAGTGCAATACTGCATAGCAGTAGACTTATTGTGCGACGTGTATGTGAAAACGTCAAAGGAATTGTTTTTATTACGAGAAGTCAAAACGGTATCCATGTTAAATCTTTCATTGCAGTGTCAGTTCATCTATTAATTGCCGCCGGCCGCGGTTCTAGGCGCTCAGTCCTGAACCGCGGGACTGCTACCGTCGCAGGTTCGAATCCTGCCTCGGGCATGGATGTGTGTGATGCCCTTAGGTTAGTTAGGTTTAAGTGGTTCTAAGTTCTAGGGGACTGATGACCTCAGAGCCATTTGAACCATTTTATTAATTGCCATATACACTCCTGCAAATTGAAATAAGAACACCGTGAATTCATTGTCCCAGGAAGGGCAAACTTTATTGACACATTCCTGGGGTCTGATACTTCACATGATCACACAGACAGAACCACAGGCACATAGACACAGGCAACAGAGCATGCACAATGTCGGCACTAGTACAGTGTATATCCACCTTTCGCAGCAATGCAGGCTGCTATTCTCCCATGGAGACGATCGTAGAGATTCTGGATGTAGTCCTGTGGAACGGCTTTCCATGCCATTTCCACCTGGCGCCTCAGTTGGACCAGCGTTCGTGCTGGACGCGCAGACCGCGTGAGACGACGCTTCATCCAGTCCCAAACATGCTCAATGGGGGACAGATCCGGAGATCTAGCTGGCCAGGGTAGTTGACTTACACCTTCCATAGCACGTTGGGTGGCACGGGATACATGCGGAAGTGTATTGTCCTGTTGGAACAGCAAGTTCCCTTGCCGGTCTACGAATGGTAGAACGATGGGGTCGATGACGGTTTGGATGTACCGTGCACCATTCAGTGCCCCTCGACGATCACCAGAGGTGTACGGCCAGTGTAGGAGATCGCTCCCCACACCATGATGCCGGGTGTTGGCCCTGTGTGCCTTGGTCGTATGCAGTCCTGATTGTGGCGCTCACCTGCACGGCGCCAAACACGCATACGACCATCATTGGCACCAAGGCAGAAGCGACTCTCATCGCTGAGGACGACACGTCTTCATTCGTCCCTCCATTCTCGCCTGTCGCGAAACCACTGGAGGCGGGCTGCACGATGTTGGGGCGTGAGCGGAAGACGGCATAACGGTGTGCGGGACCGTAGCCCAGCTTCATGGAGACGGTTGCGAATGGTCCTCGCCGATACCCCAGGAGCAACAGTGTCCCTAATTTGCTGGGAAGTGGCGGTGCGGTCCCCTACGGCACTGCGTAGGATCCTACGGTCTTGACGTGCATCCGTGTGTCGCTGCGGTCCGGTCCCAGGTCGACGGGCACGTGCACCTTCCGCCGACCACTGGCGACAACATCGATGTACTGTGGAGACCTCACGCCCCACGTGTTGAGCAATTCGGCGGTACGTTCACCCGGCCTCCCGCATGCCCACTATACGCCCTCGCTCAAAGTCCGTCAACTGCACATACGGTTCACGTCCACGTTGTCGCGGCATGCTACCAGTGTTAAAGACTGCGATGGAGCTCCGTATGCCACGGCAAACTGGCTGACACTGATGGCGGCGGTGCACAAATGCTGCGCAGGTAGCGCCATTCGACGGCCATCACCGCGGTTCCTGGTGTGTCCGCTGCGCCGTGCATGTGATCATTGCTTGTACAGCCCTCTCGCAGTGTCCGGAGCAAGTATGGTGGGTTTGACACACCGGTGTCAATGTGTTCTTTTTTCCATTTTCAGGAGTGTATTTAGATTTAAATGGAATTGGTGTATGGACTATTTATTTAATATGCAATCTATGTCTCACTCTTTCATGAAGTTATTTAATTTTCTTTATGTTTCTGCCAAATAGAGAGTTCACATTCACAAATTCTTTCGTCGAAAACGGACGGAAGTTGTATGCGGCGAAATATTTTCTCCGCCCCATATTCTACTGGTAAATGCATGATAAACTACGGTCCCTTAGGAAATTCATGTTGAGCTATCCAAAAATAATTATATTTTGAATAGGCATTTACTCTCTTCTGCAATGCAACTTCCGTCTGATCAGACGATCCAACAAGAAACAGCCGCACACGGTCGGCGTTCGCAAATACATTTCCACAGCTTATTGTAGCTATATGTTACAGCACAAAAGTAAACATATTGCTATAATTAGCGACTACGAACGGGGACATTTACAACTGTATGTTTATGTATACACATTACGTAAATATATCGTTATAGTGTACAATGTACATCATGGTTCCAGATCAACAAGCCGTGAAGATAACTTTTATACTTTCCTGTAATGGTGCTTTCTATTGTACAAAGTATTACATTATACAGTCTATTCGAATATGGAGCAAGGGGAAATCAAAGAGCACTTAAAAGGCCGTGCGCTCGCTTTAATGAGTAATTCGTATTCGTGATCCCTTCTGACGAGATACGTAGTACAATTGTAGTTTGTCCCTCAATACTGACTTTTGACCTTTGTAAGTAGGCTTTCATGGGTTGGCACCTTAATTGAGGAGACGACCAGTGAGGTTTCGCAGCATGTCCTTGATCGCTGTGGGCCGACATTAACCTGTGACTATTTGTATTCTGTATAATTCCAGTATCCACTGATCGTCCAGTTTCGTATGGATCCCACACACTTGGCCAATATGCTAGAATGGGTCACAACAGTGTTTTGTAACCAACTGCTTTTGTAGCTTGATATCTTTTCCAGCATCTAACGAATAAAATCATCAGATGAAGATAGTAAACTGGCGTCCAAAATTAAATAAACAAACCACAGTTTGCCCCTCCTGTGCCTACTTCACAATAAAATCACATAAATTGTCAGCAGATGTTATAAGATCTTGTCCTGCATGGAAGATAGCACTCTAGCCACCGGACAACCATGCCTTCGATGTGGTTGGGGCACCTATAAAACGGTACAGTATTTGCCTGGTTGTCTCACATCCAAAATCATTGTATACACAATCACAAACCGTGCAATATTGCACAGAGAACGCAGGCTTCTGTGATGGAGTACCATTCGAACAATGGAAGGAAACTCGAAAACTGATGTTGCCCGATGGCTAAATGTGAATCGCTCTGTTGATTTTCGGATGTGGCGACAGTTTATAGAGATATAAACTATTGAAACTATATCACGAAGGCCATGGTGGGACCGACCACAACGTAACATCAGAAATGGAGAACCGTTACTTGGCTGTAAGGGCAGGACGATACGGTCTTAATACTGCACGACAGCCGGAACCTGACCTCGCAGCATCCACTAGACGTGCTGTAGCGAGACAAACAGCGTACAGAAGGCTTCATCGAAGTGGCCTTTATTGTGGGAGACCTGTTGTACGCGTCTCTATGACTCGTTTCCACAGAACGGCACATCTAGGGTGGAGCCGTCAACATGCCATCTGGACGATCAAACAGTGGAACAACGTTCTTTTCACAGAAAAGTCCCGATTTGGTCGTCGCCGTATTCTCATCTGGAGGGCATGTGGATCACAATTTCGAGAGTGACTCATTGTGCAGAAGGACTGATATTGAGGATGATCCTAATGGTTTGTGCAGGAAGTATGTTGACCTCTCAGACACATTTTCAAGAAATTGTGCGGTTAACTCGGGAAGGTCTAAATGCTGTCAGGTATCGTGACGAGATATTGGGACCTCATTTTCGGCTATTGCGACGTGCTGTGGGCACATAATTCGTATTGCTGGACGATAATGTTCGATCTCATAGAGCACACGTGGCTTACGTTTCCTCGAAAACGGAAGACACTACACGCGTTGCATGCCGTGCTCCCTCTCCCGATTTGAGTTCCATAGAGTACGCCTGCGATGCACTAGGGGCAGGAAGAATGGGCATTATTGCCTGAACATTAGTGTTACAACATCATTCAGAGCATGCCCCGTCATTTGTCAGGACTGTATTTCTGCCAGAGCCGGTCACATCCCATACTGAGCGTATTAGCCAGTTGTCGGAGCGGCCTTGCTCAGATTATTGCCACGACTTCGCTAAGTGTAAACAAGATATCGTATTTCGCCTGTACATGCCAGCAGTCATAATTTTAAGTCGCAGATCTGTGCAATTTTGACATTCTGCTCATACTTTTCCAACTATTGCACGTACTTCGAGGCTGAAGTGTGTGTCCAGCTGGGGGGCCATTTCACCTCCACACTGTTACGAACGTGTTAGCTGTGACGTTGCCGAACTAAGTCTGCAGGAAATCCGGAACGTGCATATTTTTCTAACAATGTGCAATACTGGTTACGCAACAGCGGTAGCAGTGGACGACGTATGGGACTTAATTCGTAAACTCCCAATGTAGTTGATGAAGTAGACATGAATGATATCTGACAAAATATTAGTTCAAAGTTATTAAGTCAACCAACGGATGTTCCACAAAAGTGCCATTAATAAATTCAGGCTACATATTTATATTTTCACTATTTGTCTTTCAGTTATATTTTATTGACTGGAAAATTTGTTGCGGTATTCACCGAAAGAGATGCTCAGGATAAGTCTTCGCTGTGGTAAGAACTGGTGAAAGTACATACATCAAAAATGTTTTGCATTACCATGGTTCCGAGAGTTCCGCAACCAGTACAGAAAATCGGAGTAGAGATCAACATAAACATCATTTCCGCCTTTTTTAGTGCTCATGAATATCAAACATTGCATGTTGTACCACCATACAGCGAGACCTTCAGAGGTGGTGGTCCAGGCTGCTATACTCACCGGTACCTCTAATGCCCAGTAGCACGTCCTCTTGCATTGATGCATGCCTGTATTCGTTGCGGCAAATTATAGACAAATTCATCAAGGCACTGTCGCTGCAGATTGTCCCACTCAGAGTGGTTGGTGGGTCACGTCGTCCATAACCCCTTTCCAGTCTATCCCAGGCATGTTCGGTAGGGTTCATGTCTGGAGAACATGCTGGCCACTCTAGCCGAGCGATGTCGTTATCCTAAATGAAGTCATTCACAAGATGTGCACGACGTGGGCGCGAATTGTCGTCCATGAAGACGAATGCCTGGCCAATATGCGGCCGATTTGGTTGCACTGTCGGTCATAGGATGGCATTCCTGTATCCTACAATCGTAACGGCGCCTTCCATGACCACCAGTGGCGGACGTCGGCCCCAAACCAGCAGTGAACTTGCTGCACTCGTTGGACAGTGCGTCTAAGGCGTTCAGTTTGATTGGGTTGCCTCCAAACACGTCTCCGACGTATGTCTGGTTGAAGGAATATGCGACACTCATCGGTGATGAGAACGTGACGCCAATTCTGAGCGGTGCATTCCGCATGTTGCTGGGCCCATCTGTACCGCGCTGCAGGGTGTAGTGTTTGCAAAGATGGACCTAGCCGTGGACGTCAGGAGTGAAGTTGGGCATCATGCAGCCTACTGCGCACAGTTTGAGTCGTAACACGACGTCCTGTGGCTGCACGAAAAGAGTTATTCAACATGGTGGCGATGCGCTCAGGGCTCCTCCGAGCCATAATTGGTAGGTAGCGGAAATCCATTGCAGTAGTAGCTCTTAGGTGGCCTGAGCGAGGCATGTCATCGACAGTCCTTGTCTCCATGAATCCCCTCCATATCCGAACAACATCGCTTTGGTTTACTCCGAGACGTCTGGACACTTCCTTTGTTGAGAAACCTTCCTGACAAAAAGAAATAATGCGGACGCGATCGAACCGCGGTATTGACCGTCTAGACATGGCTGAACTACAGACAACACGAGCCGTGTACCTGCTTCCTGGTGGAATGACTGGAACTGATCGGCTGTCGGACCCCCTCCGTCTATTAGACGGTCCTCATGCACTGTTGTTTATATCTTTCGGTGGGTTTAGTGACTGCTCTATACAGTCAAAGGGACTGTGTCTGTGATACAATATCCACAATCGACGTCTCTCTTCAGGAGTTCTGGGAACCGGGGTGATGCAAAGCTTTTTTTAATGTGGGTATATGCAGTATTGATGTTCTGCATTCGAAAGGATAATCATACTTCCTCTCTTTCTTCGAGTAGTTATGTACATAGTAACTATGTACATAGCTGTTCATAGTGAGCAGCGAGCAGTGATGTGTCAGCAGCGAGGAGAACTGTACTGGCAACGACGTTGTAGCATAAACTATGAAACTGTAATATTGTGATCATTCGTGAACTCAAACGTGTTAAAAGCAGGTTTTTCAACGTTTACAGTCGCATTATGGTTAAACCGAACATTAATTAAATGGTCTATGAGTATCTTTATTTAAATGTATACATACGATCATATGTCTCTGAATTGTACACCGTCACCGTCACCGTCATATCATATCATACACAGCGAATACGTTGTATCTAAAATATCTAGACAGCCAGTTCAACAAAGGTCTACAGAACATCATGTTTCAACCTAAATATAGGAAAATACCGAGTTGAATCTAAGCCTACCGTTCTGGAGATGTCTGCGGTTTTGTGTTGTTAATTTTGTGATGTAGTACGAAGACGCTTTTGTCATTATAATCGTGTTTTCTGGATGGAGAGACTGCAATTTAGTTGACTTTCTTACGTCTTCTTCGTATAATTAGAGTAATGAAGAAGACAGCTCAAGGGATAAGGGTTAATTGAGGCCGGGAAATTCAAAAGACTGTCATAAACAGAGTGCGAAATTAATTCCCGCCTGTCTCTCAGTTACTCGACGAGCGAGCTGATTAGTTCTTGGCTTTAACGTCTCTTAACTGAACAGTGATAAACATATTTAAGCCTGATGGGATTCTTGTCTCAAAGCGATTAATAAACTAACTACATCTCACCACCCAGGAACATGTAGTGTATGTTTTGTAATACTACCTAACAACTGCCATTACCCACGTACAGTAGCAACTGTTAACAAGTATATTTAATCAGTGTATAGGACAAGGTGGATCATGAATATGGTCAGTATTTTTCAAGGCAAAATTGAGATTTTTATAAAACTAAATCCATTATAGAGACAGTGACACTGATTCTGGTGACTTACAGTGAGATCGCCATGTATTCGCCATCTATTCTCCTACCTCTGTATCCGTCTGTGTATACACGCAGGTCTGACTCAAACTTTTCCACTGACGTTTCCATCTATGATTTCCTAACTACACTTCTAGAATTTCTCGCAGTTGGTATGCAGATATAGGGGCGCTGTGGGGTGTGGTGTATTTTTTGTGTTTCTATCATTTTCAGGGCGAGTCGGCGTGTAACTGCTGAATGTAATTTCGTGCTTCTTTATTAATGCAGAACTATGCACTTGCCTTGAGCGGTAAATATGGTACATTTTGACAGAAAGGCGTGGTTGTCGTACAACACTCTACAGCGATAAGCGTCAACACAATGAGGAGGGGGTGGTGAACAAATAAGGAAACTCCCGCGCTGAACAACATAGCCGTACGTATTGATAGCGAGTATATGCTGGGTCATCGTTAAAACTTGTAGTACAAACGTAACAGAGAGACTCTTGTGAGGCACAAGGGGAAGCCTCAGCAGCTGTCCACTCCAGTCGCCTTACACAGTGATACTACTGGATTAACTTAAATGTCGATCAAATTAATCGATAAATTTACAGTATGCATGAAAACCAGTTTTCTCTGCCCGAATGAAATGCTGGGGGTCGAGCATTTGTATTTTTCAAGGGTCACTGTCAGTAATTAACTCGGTATTATGAACACGTTGTTACAACTGAAAGTGTCTGCGATAGCGGGAAACGAACTCTAATTTTCACGTTAATTGCAAGCAGTCGCTTGAAGAATCAGGCTATGTCGTCACACATCCAGAGCTGTCTCATACCTTTATTCCCGAATAACGGCTATACCATGTTGAATACATCGGTTCTCGTCCGATCACAGAAGTTAAGAAACACCGGGCCCAGTTAGTACTTGGATGGGTGACCGCCTGGGAACACCTAGTGCTGTTGGCTTTATCTCATTCGCCCCTCCCCCCTCCCATGAACTATGGACCTTGCCGTTGGTGGGGAGGCTTGCGTGCCTCAGCGGTACAGATAGCCGTACCGTAGGTGGAACCACAATGGAGGGGTATCTGTTGAGAGGCCAGAAAAACCTGTGGTTCCTGAAGAGGGGTAGCAGCCTTTTCAGGAGTTCCAAGGGCAACAGTCTAGATGATTGACTGATCTGGCCATGTAACAAGAACCAAAACTGTCTGGCTGTGCTGGTACTGCGAACAGCTGAAAGCAAGGGGAAACTACGGCTGTAATTTTTCCCGAGGGCATGCAGCTTTACTGTATGATTAAATGATGATGCCGTCCTCTTGGGTAAAATATTCCGGAGATAAAATAGTCCCCCATTCGGATCTCCGAGCGGGGACTACTCAAGAGGATGTCGTTATCAGGAGAAAGAAAACTGGCGTTCTACGGATCGGAACGTGGAATGTCAGATCCCTTAATCGGGCAGGTAAGTTAGAAAATTTAAAAAGGGAAATGGATAGGTTAAAGTTAGATATATTGGGAATCAGTGAAGTTCGGTGGCAGAAGGAACAAGACTTCTGATCAGGTGAATACAGGGTTAAAACACAAAATCAAATAGGGGTAATGCAGGAGTAGGTTTAATAATGAATTGGAAAATAGGAATGCGGGTAAGCTAGTACAAACAGCATAGTGAACGCATTATTGTCGCCAAGATAGACACAAAGCCCATGCCTACTACAGTAGTACAAGTTTATATGCCAACTAGGTCTGCAGATGACGAAGAAATTGAAGAAATGTATGATGAAATAAAATAAATTATTCAGATAGTGAAGGGAGGCGAAAAAAAGAGGAAGCTGCCTGGTAGAATTTTGCACAGAACACAACTTAACCATAGCTATCACTTGGTTCAAGAATCATAAAAGAAGGCTGTATACATTGAAGAAGCCTGGAGATACTGACAGGTTGCAGATATATTATATCATGGCAAGACAGCGATTTAGGAACCAGGTTTTAAAATGTAAAACATTTCCAGGCTCAGATGTGGCCTCTGACCACAATCTATTGGTTATGACCTGTAGATTAAAACTGAAGAAACTGCAAAAAGATGGGAGTTTAAAAAGGAGATGGGACCTGGATAAACTGAAAGAACCAGAGGTTGTACAGAGTTTCAGGGAGAGCATAAGGGAACAATTGACAGGAATTAGAGGAAGAAATATAGTAGAAGAAGAATGGGTAGCTTTGAGGGATGAAGTAGTGAAGGCAGCAGAAGATCAAGTAGGTAAAAAGACTAGGGCTAGTATAAATAGTTGGGTAACAGAAGAAATATTGAATTTAATTGATGAAAGGAGAAAATATAAAAATGCAGTAAATTAAGCAGGCAAAAAGGAATACAAACGTCTCAAAAATCAGATCGACAGGAAGTGCAAAATGGCTAAGCAGGCATGGCTAGAGGACAAATGTAAGGATGTAGAGGCTTATCTCACTAGGGGTAAGATAGGTACTGCCTACAGGACCTTTGGAGAAAAGAGAACCACTTGTATGAATATCAAGAGCTCAGATGGAAACCCAGTTCTAAGCAAAGAAGGGAAAGCAGAAAGGTGGAAGGAGAACATAGAGGGTCTCTACAAGGGCGATGTACTTGAGGACAATATTATGGAAATGGAAGAGGATGTAGATGAAGATGAAATGGGAGATACGATACTGCATGAAGAGTTTGACAGAGCACTGACAGACCTGAGTCGAAACAAGGCCCCCGGAGCAGACACCATTCCATTGGAACTACTGACAGCCTTGGGAGATCCAGTCCTGACAAAACTCTACCCTCTGGTGAGCAAGATGTATGAAACAGGCGAAATGTCCTCAGAGTTCAAGAAGAATATAATAATTCCAATCCCAAAGAAAGCAGGTGTTGACAGATGTAAAAATTACCGAACTATCAGTATAATAAGTCACAGCTGTAAAATACGAACGCGAATTCTTTACAGACGAATGGAAAAACTAGTAGAAGCCGAGTTCGGGGAAGATCAGTTTGGATTCCGTAGAAATATTGGAACACGTGAGGCATTACTGACCCTACGACTTATCTTAGAAGCTAGATTAAGGGAAGGCAAACCTACGTTTCTAGCATTTGTAAACTTAGAGAAAGCTTTTGACAATGTTGACTGGAATACTCTCTTTCAAATTCTGAAGGTGGCAGGGGTAAAATACAGGGAGTGAAAAGCTATTGACAATTTGTACAGAAACCAGATGGCAGTTTAAGAGTCGAGGGACATGAAAGGGAAGCAGTGGCTGAGAAGGGCGTGAGAGAGGGTTGTAGTCTCTCCCCGATGTTATTCAATCTGTATATTGAGCAAGCAGTGAAGGAAACAAAAGAAAAATTCGGATTAGGTATTAAAATCCATGGAGAAGGAATAAAAACTTTGAGGTTCGCCGATGACATTGTAATTCTGTCAGACACAGCAAAGGACTTGGAAGAGCAGTTAAACGGAATGGATAGGGTCTTGAAAGTAGAATATAAGATGAACATCAACAAAAGCAAAACGAGGACAATGGAATGTAGTCGAATTAAGTCGGGTGTTGAAGAGGGAATTAGATTAGGAAATGAGACACTTAAAGTAGTAAAGGAGTTTTGCTATTTGGGGAGCAAAATAACTGATGATGGTCGAAGTAGAGAGGATATAAAATGTAGACTGGCAATGGCAAGGAAAGCGTTTCTGAAGAAGAGAAATTTGTTAACATCAAGTATAGATGTGTCAGGAAGTCATTTCTGAAAGTATTTGTATGGAGTGTAGCCATGTATGGAAGTGAAACGTGGACGATAAATAGGACAAGAAGAGAATAGAAGCTTCTGAAATGTGGTGCTACAAAAGATTGCGGAAGATGAGATTGGTAGACCACATAACTAATGAGAAAATGTTGAATAGGATTGGGGAGAAGAGAAGTTTGTGGCACAGCTTGACCAGAAGAAGGGAGTGGTTGGTAGGACATTTTCTGAGGCATCAAGGGATCACAAATTTAGCATTGGAGGGCAGCGTGGAGGGCAAAAATCGTAGAGGGAGACCAAGAGATGAATACACTAAGCAGATTCAAAAGGATGTAGGTTGCAGTAGGTACTGGGAGATGAAGAAGCTTGCACAGGATAGAGTAGCATGGAGAGCTGCAACAAACCAGTCTCAGGACTGAAGACCACAACGACATCAACAATATTCTCACGAAACCCCAAGGGATAAACACAAAAATATATCGCTTCCCACAGCGCTGGTACATCTGCATACCCGTTGGGCGAAATTCTGGAAGTGTCGTCAGGAAATCATAGATGGAACCGTCAGTGACAAAGTTTGAGTCATACCTGGGTGTGAACTCAGACGGATACGGAGTTAAGGCACGGCTCTATAAGCAGAAGCCCTAGGTTTGACTGCCGCACAATGAGTTCAGTGGTCAATTCAGTATACAACATTACAACACCTGGAAAAACTGTTGCCAGATAATTTCACCTAAAGGTAAGTAAACATAATTTCATCTAAGAGTAAGTAAGGTATCTCGATGCATTGCCATCAAGGAAAGGTACAATGAAGTTTAATTCGATTATACGTGGTCCAGTTGCATTACTGTGAGCACCGCCTAAGTACACAGACGGGTTGGGGGGGGGGGGGGAGGGGTAGCAGGTGGCATCATTAGTATTGGAAGAATCATTAAGCGGTTCGGAGGTATAACCGGGTGAGGGAGGGGGGGGGGAGTGGAAGACAGTGCGGTTGCCTAATGCGGAAACGGAGAGATTTATCTGACGTCCAAAAGGGTATGTTCATTCACTTTCGGACCAAGGATGAAGTATTTTCCAAACGGCTAGTTCGCTTCTCCTTGGTATTATGACATCTACCAACGGGACAATGCAACATGTCAAATAGCTCACGTTGTATGTGCATGGTCCGAAGGGCACCAGAACGAGTTTATTGTTCTCTTCTGGATAGCAAACACCCTGCATTAAAAACTCAGTCTGAAATCCATGGGGGAACCTCCTCGATCAGGCTATTCGCGCCATGCATCCTGAAACACGAGGTCTAGCACATGTGGCCACATGGTTCCGCATCCCTGTTGCTACCTTCCAGAGACTCACTGACTCCTGCACATCTCCAGCTGCAAAAGGTGGTTATTCAGGATTTTAAAGGTGGATACATTAATGTGATTCGGCACTGTAGTAATTCATATAAGCTTCACCTTGGCTTAAAATTGTTCCCCAGGTGTTTCGAAGCTATAAGTTACCATTTATCTACCTCATCCCGTACACATTGGGATGGTAGATATGTCTTACACAAACAGCAACTTTGTTCTGCTGCTGTATTATATGAGCTCAAAGTTTGAATGATTACCGTTACATGAAACAGAAAATATTCAAATATTTATCGTCAACCAATGTAAGCCCTCACAGATACACGATCCCGCCACATTGGAGTGAGCATCTGTCAAAAGCCTGAATAACCATTTTTTTCCAAGACGAGATGCGTAGCAAGAGGTTCCTGCAGGTGCCGACAGGAAAGTAGAAATCCATGCTCACTGCAGTGCCGTGGACAGCTGCGCTAGGGTTCTGCGTTAAGGATCCGTGGAGCGAACATCCCCATCTGGTCGGTCGCGCAGGTTCTCGATTGGGCTTAAATTATGGCCGTTTGATTGCCAGAAGAGTACGGTAGGCTCATAATGGCAGCCATCGAACCACACACGTACACAGCAAGTTTTTGACACGATGTATTGTCCTGGTGGTAGATGTCATTGTGCTAGGAAAAACAGATTTCATGAAGAGGTGTACATGGTCCCCGAGTTTAGATGTGTACTTATGTTGATCCATTGAACCTTCTAGAATGACGAGATCACCTGGGGAAAGATACGAAATGTTTCCCCACCTCACAGCGCTCCCTCCTGGTTGCAAGATGTTTGTTGGCAGACATTTGACGCCATATATGGCAGCGGCCATCTGTCCGATTGACCATAAACAGTGATTCATCTGAAAAGGACACCTGTCGCCATTAAATGAACGTTCAGTTACGCTACTGGTGCGCAAACCCGATCTTCGTCGGCGAAGAACAGCATTCAGTAAGGTGCACGAAACACGCGCCTGCTATGGAGGTCCATCCCCAACCAAATTCGCTAAACCGTTGTATAGGAGACAGGTTTGGTAGCCACGTAGTTCATTTGGATGGTCAGCTGCTCAATAGTTGCGTGTCTATTCGCCCATATCCATTTCCGGAGCCATTATTCAACTCTGTCTCCACAGTTGCCTTGGTGCCGGTTCTGGGTAGCGCAATTCTGCCACGCGCAGTGTACTTTAACCTCAGAGGTACACGAAGAGTTTACGTACTTAGCCATATACAACGAAATAATAAGAAAGTAGATGCATAAAACAAATTTACGAACTCTTACTGTATTAATGAATCCAGAATTGCATTACTGATTGCTTCTGCAAATATCTTTTTAGGAGCATGGCTTGTGTGCCTAAGCCGTGTTGCGGCTCGCGATGGTGCCGTTGCTAGGTTGGCAGCATGTAATAAGGATAGTGGCGTCTCGTTTTCTTCTTGTGTTTACTGGCGCCAATACATTTGCTAGCGTTGTCTGTCTTCGAGTGGCAGCAGCAGTGGTTACCGATATCTCGTAAGGTGGTACTATCTTTGGAGGGATGTCAGGATTTTTCCAGGTAGCAGTGTGTTGTACAGTCCATTTGGGACAGAACAGCAGTGAGGTCCGATAGCACGACGACATGCCTGGACTGCTGGTGGTATGCAGGCAGTGCCGGGTCGAGGGGTTGTAGTTGCGAGGGCGACAACCTCGTTCTCCACCGGACCCAGGACGTTTGAGTTGAGTGAACATTAACCCAGTAGTAAAACCTCCTCCATTTTGAGATCACGCCATTTGTTCGCGAGTTGCTGCTCGCAGAGTTGCTGGGACGAAGAGCAGTGATTAGAGTGTTTGGAGTTGGTGAAATTAATTAGCTGTCCTCCATCTTTTATTACTAATCACTGAACTCCTTGTGTTTATTGATGAAGTTCAACCAGTGGTATTTTTCTGCCTAGTGGCCGCTAATGCCCCGGTTACCTGCCCTGGAGGTTAGCGGATTTTCGCGGCAGTGTGCCTTTCCTCGCCTTGCCGCTGCTGTGCTGTACGGCAGGTAGTACGACAGCCTTCTTGATTGTGGTTCGGATATTTGTTCCTTTGGACTACTTTGGCCATAGTGGGTCCTCATGCTTCTGGATGTTCTAAAGACCGGATTCAGAAGATGCAATGCTGCCCGCTGATTCTGTCTTGTCTGGGTTATTCCATCGTTGTGTACGTTATCAGACGTTAGGTAGATGTTGCAGGAGTGTTAGCCTTCGTTTGAACTGTTACCAGTTTGAGTTGCCATCCGGGTAAGTGAATACAACTCTTCGCTGCTGTGTCATCGTTTACGAACTTGATAGACTTTCCAAGGTCGATACTTGGAGCATTGTGTGAGGTCCACTGCTCTCTTGATCTGATCAGATTGTGATGATTGTCAAAAAGCCTTCACTCATGAATCCAATTAGTCTTAAGAATTTTTTAATTAGATATTGTCTCTTAACAGTAAAATTTTTCTGTAAAATTATTTTAGTATCTCTTGGAAAAGTTTAACAGCTTTTAAGAATTTTCAGTTCAGGCCTTCAGTCGTGAAATTGTTTTTGAATTATTACTGTTTGGGCCTTAGGACTACAATTAATCTGAATCTGTGGTCAATAAGGCCTCCAGCCATGAGTGCAACTTGCTTACAAAAAT
The DNA here is from genome assembly GCF_023897955.1 of Schistocerca gregaria. Classification (NCBI taxonomy): domain Eukaryota; kingdom Metazoa; phylum Arthropoda; class Insecta; order Orthoptera; family Acrididae; genus Schistocerca; species Schistocerca gregaria. The sequence goes on from NC_064922.1 coordinate 668,257,483, forward strand.
TTTTACTACACGATGTGTCTTAATAGTCAAATTTAATAATTGTTCTTTGTTGTCAACCTCATTAACACTTGGTTCCAAATAAAGTGTACATGATTTAAATAAAAACTGAGCAAGCAACGCTAACTGAGTAAGGCCCCGTCCCCACCTTTTCCTGCCTTCCCCAAGTCCCATGTATCAGTGCCTCTTATTGTTGATGCTCACAACTAACAAGAGGACTTAGTGCCCGAAACCGGTAAATAAATTAAATTTCTTTAATTCAACTTGTTGCTTGTTATCTCGTTATATACGACAACACTTGCCAAGGGTGTATAAAACACTAACAAGGGGATGCCGCCAATTGTGAAATTCAGATTCGATTCATACTGCGCATAATAAAAGCTCATGGCCAGAGGTTTAATGTGGCAAAGCACCAAGATGCACTTCTCAGCCGTTGTCGAGAACATCGACAGTTAAAAAAAACCGTTGCGGTGAAATACTCTCTACGATTAACAATCTTCTGCAGCGTCGTGCCGCACCGGTAAGCGCTGGGGTTCGTAATCCGAAGTTCGTGGGATGGAATCTCGCGCCAGTAACTTTTTTTTTTAGTATTTGTCTTTTGTAATTCATATATATACCCTACGAACACAAATTTGCTGTGGCAGGTATGAAATATAAACTCCGTTACTCGCTCGTTAAACTTGAAGGACAGATGTTGAATGGGCCGAAATGAGCCGCTGCATAACAGCGTAGTTGCCTGCTAACTTAGAAAGAAGGTAGATGCGGTCCTTACCGCAACTTACAACATTGTCGAAAATCAGTGCGGACGTAAGAGCTTTGGTGACCCCAAAAAACTAATACTAAAAAAAAATTTTAGCTGCCCGAGATTCGACCCCGCGAACTTCGGATTAGGAACCCGAGCGCTTACCGGTGCGCCACGACGCTGCAGAAGAATGTTAATCATAGAGAGTATTTCACCGCAACGGTTTCTTTTAACTGTGAACTTTCTCGACAACGGCTGAGAAGTGCATCTGGCTGCTTTGCCACATTACACCTCTGGCCATGAGCTTTTATTATGCGCAGTATGAATCGAATCTGAATTTCACAATTGGCGGCCTCTCCTTGTAAGACGTAGCCGTTTTCGGAAATGCTTACACCCTCGGACGTTAGAAAAACCGTTCCGTTTCCGCATGTTCACAACGACCGCACTGTGTCCTCGTTCCCCACCCTCTTTTTACCCTCGTTAGTGCTGCCACATACCGTCTGTCAATGGCCATTGCACGTTGATGTCCACGACAAGCGCTGGTCGCATTATGTGACTGGGTCTGGTGTGTGTGGAAAAAAAGCAATGGTTCGGAGGTTTGACTTGACACTGTAGCCAGATTTCCTTCGTTTTCCTATAGAAGATGAAAAAAGGTTCGGGTATCAATGTAACTTCGTAAAGGTACGTACCATCAGCGGTTATGTAAGTCGCCAGAGAATTAGTTCAATTCTCTGTGACACTTAGAACGACGACCAGAGTGTATTAGTGTTAGTCGTGTTTAGAGTTGTAGCCAGACCTGGTAGGATTTGTAAGGAGTTTATAACGAGCATGGTTGGATCAGAGGTTGAGCAATTACTGTCAAGAATAGAAAGATGCCGCGTAGTTTTGAGAGATAGCTTTATGAGCACCTGGCAAAATTTGAAAGAGGCCTCATTTTCGGTCTGCATTTGGTAGGATCATCCAATACCAACACCTGTGAGTCATTAAGTTTTGGTAGTGACCTAATATATGATTGAACATGAACGTGTTGGCAGGCTTACTGGTTGCCAAAGTTCCGGCCGACCAAGTCCGAGCACCAGAAGGGAGAATCGCCGTATTGTGGTGGAAACGTACTGTAATCCACTCAGGTTAGCTCCTGCCGTTACTCCCTGTAACATTCTGAGTCATCCCTTACCACTGGTCGGACATAAGAAACAGCCAGCCTATGGAATTATCGTCCCATGCGCAGGCTATCTTTAACACCAGAACATAATCACTTCAGTGTGGAGTGGTGCTGTGACCAGGAAACATTGACTGCTGATGAATGGCGTCGAGATGTGCTCAGCGATGGATCGCGGTTCTGCTCTACCCTGGATGACCGTCTTCAGCGAGTGTGGCAGTAACTACGGGAGCGATCCCATTCATTCAGAGCTTTGGAATGGCACTGTGATGTTAGTCCTGGTGTCATGATGTAGGGAGGAATCAAGTATGGTTTTGGGTGGAAGTGATTGATGGAACCCAGACCGCACAATGATACGTCAAGGACATCCCGCATCCGCAAGTGTTACATCTTAAACGACAGTATCGTTGTACCATTTTTCAAAAGGACAACGCTCACCTGCACATGTCACGCGTTCTTAAGAACTGTCTGCGTGATGTTCAGATACTTACGAGCCCAGCAAAATCCCCAGATCTTTCCCTGACAGAAAATACGTGCGACTATCTAGGCTGTCAACTCTGTCCCAACTTCATTATCCAGGATATCAAGAATCAGTTACAAAAGTTGTTTGCCACTTTGCCTCAGGAACGGTTACAACTGCTTTATGACTCTTTTAACCGATTCAATGCCTGGCCGAAGTGGGGCGCAGTCTCATATTGAACTACCAAGTAGTTTGTAAATCTGACGTGATCTTGTAATCAATGCAATGACATTATAAACCCTCTCAAACCGTGACCCTTTCACTCAGGACTCTTCACCTTTTTATCAGACAATTTAGTTTAAGATTGGTATAAAGCAGCAACTCAGCAGCTGAAGTAATCAACTATAAATGATATTTCTTCTTGCAGGGACACCTGTGTAATGGTGGAGAAAAGTAGTTTTCTTCCGTCCTTTGTGGTTAGATATAGGTGTTACCCATAAATCTCGTTCGAACAGGATTCGATGACTGCTCTACAAAAAAACTTTGAATTGGCTTATTTCATTTCAAGCTTCGCAAGTGTATTTAAGACGTAAGTTACCAGACACGAATAGTTTTGTCTTATACACTCCTGGAAATGGAAAAAAGAACACATTGACACCGGTGTGTCAGACCCACCATACTTGCTCCGGACACTGCGAGAGGGCTGTACAAGCAATGATCACACGCACGGCACAGCGGACACACCAGGAACCGCGGTGTTGGCCGTCGAATGGCGCTAGCTGCGCAGCATTTGTGCACCGCCGCCGTCAGTGTAAGCCAGTTTGCCGTGGCATACGGAGCTCCATCGCAGTCTTTAACACTGGTAGCATGCCGCGACAGCGTGGACGTGAACCGTATGTGCAGTTGACGGACTTTGAGCGAGGGCTTATAGTGGGCATGCGGGAGGCCGGGTGGACGTACCGCCGAATTGCTCAACACGTGGGGCGTGAGGTCTCCACATTTCATCGATGTTGTCGCCAGTGCTCGGCGGAAGGTGCACGTGCCCGTCGATCTGGGACCGGACCGCAGCGACGCACGGATGCACGCCAAGACCGTAGGATCCTACGCAGTGCCATAGGGGACCTCACCGCCACTTCCCAGCAAATTAGGGACACTGTTGCTCCTGGGGTATCGGCGAGGACCATTCGCAACCGTCTCCATGAAGCTGGGCTACGGTCCCGCACACCGTTAGGCCGTCTTCCGCTCACGCCCCAACATCGTGCAGCCCGCCTCCAGTGTTGTCGCGACAGGCATGAATGGAGGGACGAATGGAGACGTGTCGTCTTCAGCGATGAGAGTCGCTTCTGCCTTGGTGCCAGTGATGGTCGTATGCGTGTTTGGCGCCGTGCAGGTGAGCGCCACAATCAGGACTGCATACGACCGAGGAACACAGGGCGAACACCCGGCATCATGGTGTGGGGAGCGATCTCCTACACTGGCCGTACACCTCTGGTGATCGTCGAGGGGACACTGAATAGTGCACGGTACATCCAAACCGTCATCCAACCCATCGTTCTACCATTCCTAGACCGGCAAGGGAACTTGCTGTTCCAACAGAACAATGCACGTCCGCATGTATCCCGTGCCACCCAACGTGCTCTAGAAGGTGTAAGTCAACTACCCTGGCCAGCAAGATCTCCGGATCTGTCCCCCATTGAGCATGTTTGGGACTGGATGAAGCGTCGTCTCACGCGGTCTGCACGTCCAGCACGAACGCTGGTCCAACTGAGGCGCCAGTGGAAATGGCATGACAAGCCGTTCCACAGGACTACATCCAGCATCTCTACGATCGTCTCCATGGGAGAATAGCAGCCTGCATTGCTGCGAAAGGTGGATATACACTGTACTAGTGCCGACATTGTGCATGCTCTGTTGCCTGTGTCTATGTACCTGTGGTTCTGTCAGTGTGATCATGTGATGTATCTGACCCCAGGAATGTGTCAATAAAGTTTCTCCATCCTAGGACAATGAATTCACGGTGTTCTTATTTCAATTTCCAGGAGTGTATCTTCCAGTTGTTGTCTTTATGAGCAATATTTTTCTTCTCACTGTCAATGCAGGAGGTTCCTGTCCTTTCGCTTGAAAAGCAAAACCATGGGAAGTGTAGATATGTATTCTAAAGAAGGAAGACAGCTCCTGATTTCCCGTCGATGGCAAGGTTATTAGAAACGGACCACAAGCCCAGATTGAAGAAGCATTGGAAAGAAAATGGGTCGTGTGCTCTCAAAGAAATCGTTGCAGTATTCATCTTAATCGATACAGAGAAATCACGAGAAGCCTGTGTCACGATTGCATGAGATGGGTTTGAACAGCCGTCCTTCGGATTATGAATTCAGTGCCTTGTCACAGCGCTATCTCGTTCTGTGGTACTTCTTTTAGTTGTGAAGGGCAGCTGCCGGATGGGAGCTGAGAATTATTGTGATTCAATTGTCCAGTGACCCATGAAAAAGACGCATTCTGAAAAAAAATATCACTTTGTACAGTTTCGTAATATACTTATTGAAAATAGCAGGGAGCCGTAGCACTATTTGGGCCAATTCAACCCCACTACCAGCAGCACCATAATCATCACTTGCTTGACGCCTGCAAACACCCTCCAGTGTCACCGAAGGATGTACTGTGATCTCGACAGCTGACGTAAACAACAGTACCTGCAATCTTCTAAAGCTAGATAGTATCGTTAGTAAGTCTTAATATATGTATAATGTGCTGCTCGAACTGACAATCAAAATCTTGTTTTGCTTTTGGTATTCTTAAAATAAATTTATCGGTTAATTAATTCAGTTAAATCTGGGAATGCGAATTTTAAAAAAAAAGTTGTGATATATTTGTGCTCTCATGCGTATTGCTGGAGTGCTCGATCATATAAAGATGCTGACAGAATCGAAACCGTAAATGCCTGAGTATACATATGGAATTAAGAGTACATTGTTAACTTGATAAATTTGTAGTACATATTAGTCTAACATTAACCTGCAAGATGAAAAGTTAATGTTTTCAAATATAAATGGCATTCGATCTCTACGATCTTTATATCAGTTAAAACAAAATACATTGGAAAGCCGAGCGCTACTTACTTGCCGGGCGCTGTGGCCGAGCGATTCTAGGCGCTTCAGTCTGGAACCGGGCGACCGCTAAGATCGTGGGCTCGAATCCTGCCTCGGGCATGGATGTGTGTGATGTCCTTAGGTTAGTTAAGTTTAAGCAGTTCTAAGTCTAGGGGACTGATGACCTCAGTGTTAAGTCCCACAGTGCTCAGAGCCATTTGAAGCATTTGAACTACTTACATACTACGATGAGCCTTAAGCTATTTCCTGCAGAGGTACACAATTCACAGTTTTTTTTTATCCTTTAAATAGCGGTTTCGACCATAAGGTCATCTTCGGATATATGTATATTCTATAACATCCGATAAAACAAACATCGACGAGAACCTTTTGAGAAGACATTACTATCTTTCCAAAAGATGGTGTGCGTAATCTTTGCTTTTGATAGTTGTGTTTGCAGATTCTTGTGTTTTGGTAATGGCTACGATTCAATTTATTCCTCGGTCTCTTCGTTTAAGGGTGTTTCTAGAATTCCAAGTTTGACTCTGATCACTGTTAATTATCTTCCTCAGCGCACACGGGTTGACCGATCGTGTTTTGAGTTCCAAGTCCTGCAGACTCTTAATGAGCACATCGTGCAAATGTACGTAAGTATGGCTAACGTTAACAGTCACGGATGACAGTGTAATTTAGTGTCAATTGGCGGATTTTAAACACTGTGAATCCAATGGCTTCAGTGTAATCTGGAGCTTCAACGCAATATGCTTAATTCGAGCTAGGGTAATCAGTTACGGAAGCCATTTTATTTGGGAAATTTTGAATTCATTCTTACTTGTCTTAAACATCTAAAATTTATGCTTTTTCCCATTTTAATATTTTGCAGGCTGTTGCTATAGTTAATGTTGGTTGTTCCGTTTGATTAACATGCTATGATAATTCTTCGAAATACAGGCCAGATATGACCGGAATATACAGTAATCAAAGACATAAAATGAGTGGTATTCCCTTTAGTACTGGTCCAGTACTCGACTGAGTACTTCATAGAGTATGAGAGTGCAGACGTGGACATTGTGAAATTTTTAGAAACATTTAGCAAAGATTTTTCGGCTCAAAAGAAAAGAACTTAATAGTCAACTCTCTCACACTTAATACGTTTCATAAATAATTTATTCTGCTGTTACTCAAATTCTACAGCACTGCTTTGCCGATTGCAACACACTGACCGACGGGTGCCTGGATGCAAGAAGAGAAGAAAATTGAAACAGTCGGAATCACACGAAACAGCTCAGAAAATAAACAACTGGCAAGTCTCTGGTGGTGCGAAACTTTAACGAGTTCCGTTACATGACTGCGCCTGAAATGTTTCGGTCCGTGATACGTCGGCTGCCCATTAAAACGGACGGACCGTTCGATTGCGCTGTGCTTCTTCCGCGTCATTGCTAACCCGCCCCCCCCCCCTCCCCCTCTGCAAATCCTCTCTCTCTGTCCTCCCTCCTGCCGCCCGACACTCTTCCTGTAGTCGTTCCCACGGGCTGCGCTCTGCAGCGGCAAGGTAGCCTCCCTCCACCCACCCCATCCCCACAACACCTCACACTCTGCTCTTATTTGGCTAGGAAGCTCGAGGGGCGCTGGAAAATCCGCGCCAAACTGCCCGAAAGCCTTGGATCTCCACGTGACTTTACTGCAGCCCCTACCCTACGGCCAGTTAACACCGCCCGCGGTGAACAGGCCGCACAACGCCATGGAGATCAACGTGGGCGTGCTTCTGCGGCCTCGTGAAAACAGCTTGCACCGGCTCTCTGTACTGGGTCTAAAGAATTTTATGCTGCGTGTCTTACCTCTCGAAAACATCTCTGTAAAATATATTAAATAGTTAACATCATCATCGTCATCACCATCGACTTCGAAACCTATGCAGTTCCCTCATTAACAGTTTCCTAAATAAGAGTATTTTAGTAACTGGAGAGTACATTCCATAATTATCTGCATTCATACAAGAGGATGTAAATTGAATATAGGCCCTGCACTAAGATCATATTAACGAATTTCACTGTTGAAAGTATTATTGTATTCCAGTACTGAGAGCAGAATCAGTGTCACAAGATGGTGATGCCACACTACGAACGATACCATAGAGGCTAGTGTAAAAATTTTATTGTACCTGATGATAATCTGTTGATCGAAACTAGAAGTGGATAACAGTTCATTTCATCAGCAGCTCTGAGCGAGTGTTGAATATCCAAAATTGTTCTTTTAGAAATATCTGTGTATAATGGGTAAAAGTGCAGATTTTTCTGTTGGTGACATGATGTGTTTTGAACAACATTAAATCACTATTTACGTCATTTTCAGCCTAATAATTATAGTTATTACAAGTCACACAGTGTGTTTTAGGTTGGTTAGTAGATCCAACTACGTGTGGCAAGAGCAAGGCACTAATGCATACTTTACACTAGGCGTGTAAAGGTGTTGAAATTCGTATCGAGAACGTTGAGTCTATACTGAGAGACGTAGATCATTTAGTGGTGGAGTTAAGATCATGCAGAAACCATGAGATTCTAAAGTTTGTGACGTGTTTGTGTTACGACTGTTCGACCCAGAAATAAAAAAAAAAAAAAACAAGATACTGATGTGTGCTATTGTAAAGAGACTATACATAAAAATATCAGAACTTATGCTGAATACACATTTATGACAATACCCTGTTGTATCTAAATGCATATTCCAACCGTTCTCTCATCTGTGCAAATAATCTTCGTTTATCTTCCTCACATCCAAATTCCAATTGTTTCTTCTCTTGTCAGCGTTCAGCTTTCACAGTTACATAGCAGCATACTCCAAATAAATGATACCTCACATGGTTTCTGCGCTTCAATAATAAGTGAAAGGTTTACAAATACATGTCTGAAATCCTGATTTTCAAAGTCAATACAATTTCTTTTCATGTCAGACGCTATCCACATGTTCAAATTCATACACTACTGGCCACTAAAATTTCTACACCACGAAGATGACGTGCTACGGACGCGAAATTTAACTGACGGGAAGAAGATGCTGTGATATGCAAATGATTAGCTTTTCAGAGCATCACACAAGGTTGGCGCCGTTGGTGACACCTACAACATGCTGACATTAGGAGTGTTTCCAACCAATTTCTCACACACATCACTAGCAGGCGAGATGACAGGCATCTTATCCGCATGGATATAACGGATCGTGCAGCCACGTCTCGATCCCTGAGTCAACAGATGGGGACGTTTCCAAGACAACAACCATCTGCACGAACAGTTCGACGACGTTTGCAGCAGCATGGACTATTAACTCGGAGACCATGGCTGGGGTTACCCTTGACGCTGCATGACAGACAATAGTGTCTGCGATGGTGTGCTCAACGACGAACCTGGGTGCACGATTGGCAAAACGTCATTTTTCCAGATGAATGAAGCTTCTGTTTACAGCATCATGATGGTATCATCCGTGTTTGGCGACATTGCGGTGAACGCACATTGGAAGCGTGCATTCGTCATAGCCATACTGGCGTATCACCCAGCGTGATGGTATGGGGTGCCATTGGCTACATTTCTCGGTCACCTCTTGTTCGCATTGACAGCACTTTGAACAGTGGACGTTACATTTCAGATGTGTTACGACCCGTGCCTCCACCCTTCATTCGATCCCACGGAAACCCTACATTTTGGTAGGATAATGCACGACCGCCTGTTGCAGGTCCTGTACGGGCCTTTCTGGATACAGGAAATGTTCGACTGCTGCCCTGGCCAGCAAATTCTCCAGATCTCACACCAATTGAAAACGTCTGGTCAACGGTGGACGAGCAACTGGCTCGTCACAATGAGCCAGCCACACTACTCTTGATGAACTGTGGTATCGTGTTGAAGCTGCATGGGCAGCTGTACCTGTACATGCCATGCAAGCTCTGTTTGACTCAATGTCCAGAAGTGTCAAGGCCTTTATTACGGCCAGAGGTGGTTGTTCTGGCTACTGATTTCTCAGGATCTATGCATTCAAATTGCGAGAAAATGTAATCACATGTCAGTTCTAGTACAATACATTTGTCCAATGAATACCCACTTATCATCTGCAATTCATCTTGGTGTAGCAATTTTAATGACCAGTAGTGTACATGCGAATTTAGATGTACGTCTACTTATACTGATTTATTCGTTAAACTCCTTGATTTTGACTAGTATGTTAATCTATCAGTATAGGAACCTGCAAAAATTGTACTGTGTAGGAAACTTGTAATCTTATCCTTCGTACAATTTTAATACCATATATTGAAAAAATTTACTACTTAACTCAATTTCTGACGTTCTTTTTTTTAAATACCTTAACTGCGTTTTCAGTTAAGGATACTGACATGACTGAAATTCGTTTTATTTCTTTATAGTAACAATGTACGGTAATAACGATGGCATGAAACTTTCAGTGCGAAGTTATGGTTGTACGGTGTATGAAAGGGAACATATATAAACAAGAGTTAGAAACTTAATGGTGGGATCTGCAAGTTATTATCACAGGGGTCACAATAAATATCAACACTAATAGCTTTTCAGCGGCTTCATTTATCAGACTAAGTCAAAGCGAATATGTGTTAAAATGTTCTATTGAATATTGGAACCATGCAAAGTAGAATAAGCAAAACATGTCATTTTGCTCATCTACGTTCTGGACAGAACAGCACATTGTTCATGCTGCTGGTGAAGAAAACAATCGACTGGAGTTTCAAATCCAGCAACACTGTCTTCTGATCTTCCTTCTCCGAACATTCGTCCATTGTACTTGGTTGAAAATATTGAACATTTATGAAATAAAATTCATACAGATGTAAATATCAGTTAAACTGGCCCTTTTTTTAACAACTGTTGAAATGTGCACATAACACATAGAGCTTTAAAATTGATGTAAACAGTCTTTGTTGGTTATAATAAATCCACTCACGTTTTTATTTTAAAAGCTTTGAAAACTAAGGAAAGATTCCTCGTCAGTTTGTGCGCTTTTAGGTTATTTGTTTTATTTGTGTATGTCCAGGTCTGAAGTGATGAGCCATATGGAATTTTATTTTGACATGAAGATATTTTATGACACAGCTTTAGTATATCTATTTTACTGTAAAGTTTAGTTTATATTTATAAAATCTGCAATAAATTATATAGATATTAGTATCTTATACATTACCGTATATGTATCTCAATAGCTGATTGTTTATATTTTCTGCCTACCTCAGAACTGCGATTCTAAGAACTTGCAAACCTCTGTGACTTCTGGTAATTAAGAACCACTATCTGTTACGGTTCTTTTTCATCGGGTTTCTGGAAATGATGGAATTAAAATGTAGCAAGCTGTTTGGATTTCATATTGAGTCGTGTCGTACTAGGTAGCTCATTTATACATAGCTGTGCCAGAGATATTGTCAGCCTCTTTTTATATCGGCATCGTTGATTTGCGGTATCCATTGTTTTGGTGTTAATATTATATATAAAGATTAGGTAACCGTCGTAGGTTTCCTGGTTAAAATCGCTGACATCACGAATTTTTCTCTTTTTAAACTATCGGTTAAGATTTTTCCAAATAAGTCTTAAAAATAATGCCAGACTCTACGGACAAGTAACATATACTTACTTTTCGCGTCGCTGAAATCAGTGAGCAGGTCAGTGGGAACTGTAGCTGATCATAATTCGTACATAAACATGTTGGTGGAAACATCTCTGTGATCTGTCTGGTTTCCACTTTTCAGCTGATTTATTAATGTGCGACTCATTGAGTTTTGTAATTTTGTTAATATTTCAAACTATATCCAATCTACAATCTTGATGCGAATGTTTGTATTTACTTAGCGTCGAGAGCGTTAAGCCTCGGATCTGTTTGAATATCTGCAACATATGGCAGCTATGACAGCATTAATACCCTTATAATAATATTCCATAATTGTTACAGATAGACTTCAGCCTAAAAATAAGCCAACCACAGAAGCTAAACTGTAATCTTCGCATTTCACACATACTGCGTAAAACATTGACAATGGGATTATTTGTGTCCACATATGTTTTACTTGAAAAGTATTATTTAGTTAACCTTTAATTCTGATTTTTGACGAGGTGCCATTAATTAAGTTATAAATAATCTTAGCAACAGATTTATTAAAATACATCTTACTGAAGATATTTGCTAAAAATTGTAGCCTATTCCGTCGAACGTTTCACCAACGACAACAAAGATAAGTGCTGAGATCGATGGAGATGACCGCGCTACAAAAGTCTTCTCAGTACCCCACAAAGATTTGTTTACTTTTTTATGTCTAATAAAGTCCTTTGGTCAGAGGTTGTTTTAGTCTGCGACTATGCTAACATTTCATGGAGCATGTTAAAAAATGAATAGATTATAATCTTGCTTCTTGGGTCCCATTATTGGTAGAGATAAGTACAAGTATGCTCGCAGACAATTATTTAGCCCGCATGCTACGCCTAGTAATTCTTCATGTATAACAGAGGTGTCTTCCTATGAGATGCCCCAAAAAAAACTGAATAAAACGCAGGACCTAGTTAATTCTTCCACAATTTTTTTATTATCTCAATAGTTATTTTGTTAAATATATTGGAAACATTCTCTTGTTTGTTCCGTTTTGCCACTTTTTCTCATAAATTAGCAAAATGATTTACTACCTGAAAAGAAGTTTCCGCCTATACGATGGTTGTATTACACTGTAAAACATGGAATTATCTTTTGGGGTGCTTTCTCCTCAATTAATATTTACTGTTGTACTTTTTTTGTCGTCTTTGTTTTCTCGTACCCCAGATTTTACAACACAGCAACAACTATTGGGCAGCTTTTGCCCTCGTTCTGTTCAAGCAGGAACTAATGAGAGAAGATCCAAAGATCTACTGTATAGATATAGTTTAGATGTAAATTAAAATTATTTTGTGCATTTTTCCCAACCTTGACTTAAGTGTTTTGTTGTAACGGTCTTCAGTCTGAAGATGCCGCTCACTACGCTAATATATCATGTGCAAGCTCCCTCATCACTGCGTACCTACCGCCATCTATATCAAGTTGAATCTGCTTACTGTATTCAAACCTTGTCTCCCACTAGAACTTAGTTTTTATTTTATTTCAATTGATGTTATTTTATTACGTTTTTCTTGCCGTGTTCTCATCAGCACCTGCTCTTATGTTATTCGATGTATTCATCCAATCTTCAGAATTTTTCTATTACACCACATTTCAAAAGTTGGGTTGCTCTTCTTGTCTTCACTGCCCTTCGGCCACGTTTCGACTCAGTGCGAGGCTATAATCTAGAAAGTAAGTTCCCTACACTTAACTTTACATGAGACTAACGAACTTGGCAATGCTTCGCAACTGGTAAATATATACGGGAACTGGATTTACAACGTAAACTCCTTTTCATCTTGTCTCTAAGCATCTCCTCCTCCTCCATCTCTTTAAGAATCCCCTCTTCCTTCCCCCTTCTCTCTGTGTATCACCTGTTCTCACATCTCTCTCCACTTCATACTCCCATAGCCCTATACATTGAAAGTGAAATGTAGGCGATTAAATCAATGGGTAGATCAGTTGGAACATTGCTATACAGGGAATTAGAGACACATTTCCACCTGCTATATTGGTGAGAACAATAGTTTCCATGACATAATCTTCCATGGTTGTAATCGGTGAATCGATATGATAACTAAGTTTTGGACGATTTTCATTCCATACTAGTATTCCAGTCACAAGACGATAAACCATAAACACAACCTTTTTGTGTTCTCTGTAAAACCGAAGGAAGAAGATTGAACTGCACATTTTTGCCTATTGTTTTGTGTACAATTTTTGTTTGGAGAAACATGTACACAGAGGTGACAAAACTCATGGGGTAGCGGTATGGACATATATATAGATGGTTGTAGTATCACGTACACAAGGTATAAAATGGGAGTACATTTTCAGAGCTGTCATTTGTAAATGTGAAGAGGTTCTGGTCGCAATGAAGGCTTCACGACTCTAATTAACAAACTTTGAACGCAGAATGGTAATTGGAGCTAGACGCATGGAACATTCAGTTTCGGAAATCGTTGGGGAGTCCAGTATTCCGAGATCCATAATGTCAAGAGTGTCACAGAAATACTAAACTTCAGGCTATACCTCTCACCACAGGCAACGCAGTGGTCGACGGGTCTCACTTAACGACCGAGAGCAGCGGCATTTATGTAGAGCTGTCAGTACTAACAATAAAGCAACGCTGACTGAAATTACAACAGAAATCAATGTGGGACGGACGACGAACGTTTCCGTTACGACAATGCGACGACATTTGGCTTTAATGGGGTGTTGGGGCAGACTGACGGAGTGCCTTTTTTCTGTTGGTCATCAATCTTCTGACTGATTTGATGATATTTTCCACGAATTCCTCTCCTGTGCTCTTCATCTGAGAGTAGCAATTGCAACAAACGTCCTCTATTATTTGCTGGATGTATTCCAATCTGTCTTCCTCTACTGCTTTTTCCCTCTAAAACTCCTTCTAGTATCAAGGAAATCATTCTCATATGTCTTAATAAATGTCCTATCATCCTGTTCCTTCTCCGTATCAGTGTTTTCCATATATTCCTTTCCTCTCCACTTCTGTGCAGAACCTCCTCATTCCCTACTCCGTCAGACCTCCTAATTTTCAACATCCGTCTGTAGCACCACATCTCAAATGCTTCGTTTCACTTCTGTTCCGGGTTTCCCACAGTCCATGTTTCACTGCTATACAATGCTGTACTCCAGATGTACATTCTAAGAAATTTCTTCCTCAAATTGAGGCCGATAATTGATAGTAGTAGATGTCTCTTGACCAACAATGCCATTTTTGCCATTGCTAGTCTGCTTTTAATGTCCTCCTTGCTGCGTCCGCCATTGGTTGTTTTACTGCCTAGGAAGCAGAATTCCTTAACTTAATCTATTTCGTGACCATAAACCCTGATGTTAAGTTTCTCGCTGTTCTCATTTCTGCTACTTCTCATTACCTTCGTATTTCTTCCATTTACTCTCAATCCATACTCTGTACTCATTATATTTTCTATTCCGTTCAGGAGATCACGTAATTCTTCTTTACTTTCACTCAAGATGACAATGTCATCAGCGAATCGTATAGTTGTAATCCTTTCACCTAGAATTTTAATTCCTCTCATTAATATTTCTTCTATTTCCATCATAGGTTCTTCGATGTACAGATTGAAGAGTAGGGGCAAAAGGTTACATCCTTGTATTACACCCCTTTTAATACGAGCACTTGGTCGTCCACTCTTATTATTGCCTCTTGGCTGTTGAATATATTGTATATGATCCGTCTCTCCCTAGTTTTCTCAGAATTTCGAACATCTTGCACCATTTTACATTATCGTGCGCTTTTCCAGGTCGACAGATCCTATGAACATGTCTTGAGTGTTCTTTAGTCTTGCTTCCAATATTAACCACAACGTCAGAATTGCCTCTCTCGTGCCTTTACCTTTCCTAAAGCCAATCCGATCGTCATCTAGCGCATCCTCAATTTTCTTTTCCATTCTTCTGTGTATTATTCTTGTAGGAAAATTGGATACATGGGCTGTTAGGCTGATTGTGCGATAATTCTCGCACTTGTCAGCTCTTATCGTCTTCGGAATTGTGTGGACGATGCTTTTCCGAAAGCCAGATGGTATGTCGCCACACTCATACATTCTACATACCAACGTGAACAATGGCTTTGTTGCCACTTCCCAAAAGAATTTTAGGATTTCTGATGGAATGTTATCTACCCCTCCGCATTATTTGATCTTAAGTCCGCCAAATCTCTTTTAATTTCTGATTCTATTAGTGAATCCCCTGTCTCTTCTAAATCGACTCCTGTTTCTTCTTCATTCACATAACACAAATCTTCCCCTTCATAGAGGCTTTCAATGTATTCTTTCCACCTATCCGCTCTCTCTCCTCTGCATTTAACAGTGGAATTCCCACTGCACTCCTAATGTTGTCACCCTAGCTTTTAATGTCACCGAAGGTTGTTTTGACTTTCCTGTATGCTAAGTCTGTCCTTCCACTATATTGGCAAAGTTTTGCATAAGATCGAAGGATAGCGTGTACTTCAGTGCGAGATGCTTCTAATAATTTCCACAACGAAACTCTATCTCGGAACATGACAGAGATTCTGGTCAAACGTAAAGCACACCAGTGGCAAGATGCAATCAATACGTTCACTGCGCGGTAACAATGGTGAATTCACTGGTGACAGTGCCACTAAAGCAGAGTTATTAAACACGGTTTTCCGAAACTCTTTCACCAAATAACACGAAGTAAATATTCCTCAATTCCAATCAAGAACGACTGCGAAGCGACAGACTTAGAAGTAGATATCACCGGTGTAGCAAAGCAGCTTAAATCATTGAATAAAGGCCAGGCCTCCGGTCCAGATTGTATATCAATCAGGTTCCTTTCAGAGTGTGCTGATACAATAGCTCCATATTTAGCAATTATATACAACCGCTCGCTCATAGAATGACCCGTACCTAAGGACTGGAAAATTACTCAAGTCACACCAGTATCCAAAAATTGAAGTATGAGTAATCCGCTGAATTACCGGCCCATGTCACTAACGTCGATTTGCTTTGGGGTTTTAGAACAGGTACTGTTTTAGAACATTAAGTACTTCGAAGGAAACGATTTATTGACACATAGTCAGCACAGATTTAGAAAATATCGTTCATGTGAAACACAACTAGCTCTTTATACTCATGAAGTGATGAGAGCTATCGTCAGGGGATGTCAAACTGTTTCTATATTTTTAGATTTCCAGAAGGCTTTCGACACCATCCCTCACAAGCGTCTTCTAACCAAACTGCGTGCCTATGGAATATCGCCTCAGTTGTGCCACTGGATTCGTGATTTCCTATCAGAAAGGTCACAGTTCGTAGTAACAGATGGAAAGTCGTCGAGTAAAACGGAAGTAATATCCGGCGTTCCCGAAGGAAGGGTTATAGGCCTTCTGTTATTCCTGATCTATATTAACGACATAGGAGACAATCTAAATAGCCCTCTTAAATTGTTTGCAAATGATGCTGTCATTTACCGTCTTGGAAAGTCATCAGACGACCAAAACGAATTGCAAAATGGTTTACATATAATATCTGTAGGGTGCGAAACGTGGCAATTCACCCTGAATAAAGAAAAGTGTGAAGTTATTCACATGAGTACTGAGAGAAATCCGCTAAATTTCGATTATGCAATAAGTCACACAAACCTGAAGTCTGTAAATTCAACTAAATACTCAAGGATTACAATTACAAATAACCTAAATTGGAACGATCACATAGATAATTTTGTTGGTAGATCAAACCAGAGACTGCGATTCATTGGCAGAACACTTAACAGTTGCAACAGGTCTACTGAAGAGACTGCTTACACCACGCTTGTCTGCCCTATCCTGGAGTATTGCTGTGCGGTGTGGGATCCGCATTAGGTGGGACTGACGGATGACATCGAAAAAGTTCAATGAAGGGCAGATCGTTTTGTATTATTGCGAAATAGGGGAGCTAGTGCCACAAACATGATACGTTAACGGGAGCGGTAATCATTGAAACAAAGATGGTTTTCGTTGCGACAGGACCTTCTAGTCAATTTTTAATCATCAGTTGTCTCCTCCAATTGCGAAAACATTCTGTTGGCGCTCACCTACATAGGAAGAAGTGGTGATGATGATAAAATAAGATGAATCAGGGCTCGCACAGAGAAATTTCAGTGTTCGCTTTTCCCGCGCGCCTTTCGGGAGTGAAACGGTAGAGAGACACCTTGAAGGTGGTTTATTGAACCCTCTGCCAGGTATTTTATTGTGAATAGCAGAGTAATCACGTAGATGTAGATGAAGGCCTTACTGGCCGAAAGCTTTGTTTGTGACAGTCTTTTTGTTGTGCCTGTCTGTGACTCAGCATCTCCTATTATTGCTATTGTGCAAAGGCTAATACAAGTACACAGCTTCAGCTGTTTGTTGGGCTACCAACCGGCTTTGTGGAGTTAGCCACATTTTGCACGTAAGGCGTTCCTCATCTTATGGCTTGGGATTTATAGACGCTTTCAGACATGGCTGAAATGACACGAAACCAGTCATGAGTATAATGAAGAGGATTGTCATGAAGCCGAAGCCGTTTTCTATTTTCTAAGATGCAGATTCGAAGCTGTGGTCACCCTCACTTCAGAGAGTTTTACATAGTTTCCTACTGGATAATTTCTGCATCGTCGTAACTGAACCAATAAGTGGATCACGCCCGTCAGTACAGATTAACATCCTTGCGTACCCTCGTCCACGCTTCAACGCCTAACATACTGCACAAAGAAAAATAAACAATAACGGCTTGCACTTACCACACGTACTTCGATGTAATACCCAACCTAAAAACTTACGACTTGTAGCATTTACAATTATTAGTGAACAAACGACGTAAATACTGATGTAATGTTCTTCAATAAGCCGTGCCCGCATCTCGTGTTCGTGCGGTAGCGTTCTCGCTTCCCACGCTCGGGTTCCCGGGTTCGATTCCCTGCGGGGTCAGGGATTTTCTCTGCCTCGTGATGGCTGGGTGTTGTGTGATGTCCTTAGGTTAGTTAGGTTTAAGTAGTTCTAGGTTCTAGGGGACTGATGACCATAGATGGTAAGTCCCATAGTGCTCAGAGCCATTTGAATCATTTTTTTCAATAAGCCGTCCTCAGTCACCAATAGAAATATCAGCACTGGCAAGTATTACACCGTGAAAAGGAGTCTTTCGTACAAGTCTTCAACCATATGAGACGTTCACAGTGATTTGAAAAAGTCTATGGTTAGATTACCACTTCAGCAGAAGAGATCCCGAAATCTCTCCGCAGTTAAAAAATGCCTAACCGTCTAGCTACTGCTTGTACACATAAAAATTGTTCAAGTAGAATGTATAATCCTCCATATTGAGCCTACCTAATACATTCTGCTGTCTTTCCTACATTTGATGACATTTTTTCAATCAAATAATTGAAATTTCCCTCTACAGTTTAGTGGTAATGCTTTACTGCTAATAAAGTCCAATTTATCCTCTAAAGTCTACCTTGTGTCTCTCCAGTTGCACACACATACTGAATCTACAATAGAATGCTATTCTAACGACATCTGATGCGTTTTTAATTCATTCTTAATTACATATTGGGTCGTATGAGGGATTGCTCTGTATTTTTCATTAATACTTCCTATAATAAACAAATGTCAAAGTTAACATATACCGGATACGCAGGATGTAATCGGTAATATTGTACAAAGTACCACAGTGGTGTAGAGGAAGTCGAGACGAAGAATTTTATGGGGGCACTTGGCCTACAAGCACGACCTAGGCTACAGCGCATGCGCTAGGCGCGCAGTTTCCTATTCTCTCGCTCGCTGCGCGCAAACTCTTAGTCCTGGAAATGAAACAAATAAGACATATTTTGTGGCAAATTTAATGTCATAGAAAATTGTACTGGGGTACTCTACCGCTGGAGACTGCGACTTTCGAGTTATTGAAGGAAAAATTTACGAAATTGACCTTCGCACATTCACATCCCAGTGGTCAGGATATGTATTACATTGCTCATGGCGTTCCGTCCTACCATTGTACCATATTTTGCGACTAACTGAATTACATTTCATATTCGGCCATTTTTGGTCTTCACTGTGAGAGGTGGCATGAGCACCCTCTCATATTTCTATCTTTTTCTGAGTAATTCGACCTTCCTCTCTCCTCTAATTGCATGTGGTGAAAAGTTGCCATTCCTTCACACGTGAACTTCCCACGCAGCGTCTCTCGTCACCCGGGTGGTCCGGTGACAGGCGGGCTCTGCTGATCTTGAAAGGGTAAACCGACGGGTGTGAGGGAGTCGAGTGAATTTTTTCCAGACGCCGACATTGACATAATAGCGGCGGAGACGCGCCCGCAAGGGCCTGAAGGAGCGGATGGGCTAGAGGTTCCGTTTCTTCGCGAGAAACTTAGCGAAAACACTTTCTGGTGGGCAACCAGCAAGGCGTGGGAATGACTTGTGTTACCAAGCAGCCTTGGCGAGCGAATTCCCGCGTTTTCTGCCAAAGCGTATCTGTGATTGGCTTGCTCAGGGCATAGATCCTTGACGTAGTCAAATCAGTGCAGAAATTAGCGCCAAGAATCTCCACTGGTGGAATGGTAGTGCTTCGGCAAAAGAGTAGAATTTTCCGCCGGATTTCGAGTTGCTGTTTGGAACGTTTAACCACGGCCACTGTCGTGGGGGCGGGAATGTTCTGTGTTCGGCTTCTACGGGTGCTCTTGTGGGGGTCGGCTCTCGTCTTTCGGTCGGAGTAGGTTACAAGACTGAGCTCTCTCTGCTCTGGACAGCCTGCTTTCCGTTGGCTGTCTAACATACTTTTATTTAATTGTAACTGTTTGACAAAGTTGCTGATGTTTCGACTTCAACGTAAGTTTCCGAATACAGTTGGCAATTGAGCGTTCTGCGTACAAGCGGCCTATGTTGTCTGTCTTGAGCAGTTTGGGCTAAAGTTGACTGTATCGGAGTTACTGCGTGACTTCGCTTGTTAAAATCAATCACTGTACCGTCAGTGATTGTGTGGCGAGCCTTCTTCGTCTCCCTCAGAGGCGCATTTGTATTGCTAGGAAGTCTTTAGTCTGGAAGAACCAGACCAGAATAATTAGTTTCAGGCTATGCTCGCGACATTATCATCAAAACGACGGGACGTCGAAGCAACCAGCCATCGCCTCCGGTACGCCAGATCGTGTTCTTGCAGTTAAGAAGACAGTTTGGTAATGTATGTTCGTAGCACCGGCAGATAGGGATTTTCCTATGTGATAATCAGAGCTCAGCAGAGCGCGCCTGTTCGTCTTTTTCTAACTTTGTTCTGTCTTGGGTGTTCATTGTCTGAGTTCTCACTACTGTAGCAGCAATTAATGTTGGGTTGACTGTGTGTTTCTCTTAAGATTTGAGTTGCAAGGGATTGGCTCCACATACCACTTCGTCATAAATGTCACAATCTAGTTTATGGGCAACTTCACCTTCACAGCATTTATTTGAGTATCCGGTTTGATCCAATTTGATGTATTGTAAATGTTTCGTGTGTTTTATTTATGATTTTGACTTTAGTCATAATAAATCAAATTCTTATTTTGGACAAAACTTTCATTCTGTTAATCGGTAGAGCAACCCTTTCATTTCTCACTACGTTACTGAAACTTTTCTTTATTTAATTAATGTCTATCAAATTAAATTATTGCAGGTGCCAAACTCTTTTCACTCCACTTGCAGGGTCGATTACAGCCAGTTCGCGTTTCTTGTTAATCCATGTGCAACAGCAAAAGTCGGAGTTAGAACAGGTGGAGCTTAGAGCGTATGAAGATTCTAGATGCGTTTAGTGTTAAATACACTGCTAGCCCCGGCAACTCGCAACTGAATGGTCTTTCTTACTCCACCAGCTTAGTCGTGCACATGCAAATTGTTAAACGGGCGTTGGTGCAAAGTATACCTAAAAAGTTTTGAATTTTAGCAGCTAAAACTTAACAATTTAATCGCTTTGTTTGCTTACTCTTCCGACTAGGAAATTAATGTCATTGGAAGGGTTAAGTTTGAATTGAAATGGCAGCATAATTCTACTCCTCTGGGAAACTTAAGAACGAGGAGGACAAAATAACATATCGTATTAACAACGGGGTGGAATTGAATGAATGTGAGGGAGCATGTGGCCAGAGGTCTACCAGTCGTGTAAATGAAACTGAACGTCTCATAGCGTGAGCTGAGAGTGACTATAGCGTCAAATGGGGCTAGCCCCACAACACGGGGCAGCTGAAGGAACAGGAAAAGACAGTGTTTTCTAGTCAGGGAGCTGGTACGTAGGACTGCGGTGAAGTTCTTTAGTACAACTCGGCCAGGACACAAGATATGGTTGACTTCACATGGGAAAGAATCATTGGGAAGCTGGAACACGGACGAACTGTGAGGAGTGTAGCCCAAGAGATTAGTATTCCTCACACCATTGTTTCACGAGCTAGAGGAACGTCCCGAACCACAGACCTCCCGCCCGACAAAGAGGAAATGATTGATCACGGTCAAATACGGCAGCAGATAACTACTGCGTTGTGCAACTGGGAAATAGGGCCGCACGGCAGTCACCGGGTGCAGTCACAGTCACATTTAACAGAACTGCAAGGTATGGAATGTTACGGCCAACAGTGGCAAGGTTCGAATGGCTCTGAGCACTAAGAGACTTAACATCTGAGGTCATCAGTCCCCTAGAAATACTTAAATCTAACTAACCTAAGGACATCACACATCAGGATTCGAACCTGCGACCGTAGCGGTCGCGCGGTTCCAGACTGAAGTGCCTAGAACCGCTCGGCCACCCCGGCCTGCAACAGTGGCAAGACGACTGCAGTAGGGGATGTCTCTTTTCATGACCATCAGTATGTTGTGCTCTAGTCATACCCGCTCTTTGGTGGCACGGTTTGCGATGGTTCCAGAAGCATAGGGACTGAGCGAAGGAGGAGTGGGGCCGCGTAATCTTCTCGAATAAGAGCATTTCAGCCTGAACTTAGGCCTATATGGCGACAGGTGGGAATCGTAGAGCACCCAGGAGCGTCGTGTTGGTGGTTCAGGTCTTATTATGTGGGGAAGTATAATGTTGCTTGGGCGTACTGAACTCCAAACCACTGAACACGGTGCACTCATCGATCAACCTTATTATGATGGATGAAAATGCGCGACCGTACCCAACAGCGCAAGCATCTCTTAGAACTGGAGGATATTAGGTAAACGGTCTGCCCTACCCATTCCTCCGACTTAGATCGCATCGAGAAAGTGTGGGATGCATTGGGGGCACCTATTGCAGCTACAACGACCACCCTACAGAGTCCAGGGCGCTAGTAGAGGCATGGAATGCCACACCACAAGTACTCATTACCATCCTTGTGGTCACGACTGGAGCGTGTTGCAGAGCATTGATTGTCTTCCATGGTGATCGCACACCCCACTACAAACCAAGTTCCGTCATTTACTATGTGCAGGTGACGATTATAAATCTCGTCAACTTCAGCAGTGTAATTATTACCTTTGAATGAAAGTGTTATTTCTGTTCGTGTCGTTGCCTATTTTCTTCGGTTACCTTCTGTACTTTACTCTCCTAGTTCCTTCTATGTGTGATCGTAGTTTCATCTAGCTATGTTAGGTGGGAGTGAGACATTAAGGGAAAGTTACTTTTGTACTTAATTATTTTACATCAGTGTAATTTTGGCGTAACGCTTACATAAGTCGTTTGTGATCATTGAAACTATAGCAGGTTTAAATTACAATATTAACAAAACAGCAGACTAAGCTGGTGAACTGCTCTCTGATTTGGAGGCCTCGGGCATATTTAGGAAAATCCTACCTCGCACATTACTTAGCTGACAGAAACGTCTGTTCAGCAACTGATTTCCTTTCTGTACTAGTGAAAGTGAATGGAACAGGGCTGGCCAGGGTGTAGACGTAGCAAGTAGAACCCCCTCCCCCCAAGCTATTCACAGTGGGCTTGCTGACGTACGTTTGACGGGAAGTGGAAGAAAGCAACTCAATTTCCCAGCGGGACGTTTCCACTCAGGCCGGCCATAACTACATTATGAGCGCTGCCAGCATGTCCCCTCCGTCCCTGCCACTATCTTCTGCTTCCGCCGTCGCTTCACGGGATGAATCGGCCCAGCGCAGCAACTCTCCCCCTGCCCTATCTGTACCATTAGCCCAAATTTAATGTGGCGCCGTCCCATTGCGCCGGCCCTCGCTGCCATATAAAACGCATTTCTGCAGGGCCGTCTTTAACGCAGTCCGCGGTCTGTAGTCGGCATCCTCCACCACTTAACGCATGACCATCATAAGGTTAGCGTGGTCTCTGTTATAACGGGGCAAAATCGAGTTTCCAGGAGCAGCTGAATAGTCTCACAAGGCTGAAATCACAGTCCTAGGCAGTGTAATTCCCTACACCGCTCGAAACCACTGCCCGATGCAATAACTTCCCAGCTGTTGTAAGTGACAGTAAATTTGAGTACTTTTCGGGTGTCCAGTCATCGACCAAATAGATTAAACAGTGACAAGTGGTGAAATGGACACAAATACCTCTTATAGAAGAGTAACTTTTTCGTTTTGCAAGGTAGTATGATGTGGTGCTACAGAAGAATACTGAAGATAAGGTGGATAGATCACGTAACTAATGAGGAGGTATTGAATAGGATTGGGGAGAAGAGACGTTTGTGGCACAACTTGACTAGAAGAAGGGATCGGTTGGTAGGACATGTTTTGAGGCATCAAGGGATCACAAATTTAGCATTGGAGGGCAGCGTGGAGGGTAAAAATCGTAGAGGGAGACCGAGAGATGAGTACACTAAGCAGATTCAGAAGGATGTAGGTTGCAGTAGGTACTGGGAGATGAAGCAGCTTGCACAGGATAGAGTAGCATGGAGAGCTGCATCAAACCAGTCTCAGGACTGAAGACAACAACAACAACAACATGATGTAGACAATGAATCAGAATTCTACCGACAAACTTTAAGTGGTGATAACCTCGAACAAAACAAAACAAAATGTCTAGTATGCACTGTTTCTAAAATGAATACCTTAAGAGGTGTCAGGACCTATTTATCTACGAGAGTGTGGAACACATTTCTTCAACTGAAAGCTGCTTTCCGCGATTGTGGAGGAGGAAGTATGTATCCAAACGGGACAAACAGTCATTAACATGGGCTCTAAAATGCGTACTTTAAGAGCTGTGAGCTCTTGTTAAGTGCCAGAGACGTGGGGTGTGTAAGTGTAATACCGTCTTTCGCAACTGTAATGTAGCCTGTATTAAAATCAAACGCCTTTCACTTTATTTTAAGGAGTGCTCAGTGGTCACTCTAACAATATATTTTTTTTTCATTTTACAATTTCATTTGCCATGTTCTTCAATAGTTTGCACGCTATAACTTACCTCTATAAAATGTATTAATTCATTTCATTACTCACGGTTTTTAATTGGATGCGTCATTGTTTCATTCTTCCTGTTCATCCTCATATATGCGTTATGCACACAGCTCTTTCACTAGCAAACAATGTATTCACGTTGTTGCCATCTCTTCAGTTCGTGTTTCTTTCTTTCTTTTCTATTGCGGGCTGTGTTCGTCTTTTATTTGTTTGGGAGTGTCTGCTATTGATCTGTCTGTTTTCCAACTAACCTGTGTGTGTGTGTGTGTGTGTGTGTGTGTGTGTGTGTGTCTGTGTGTCGACATAAAAGTTTTCTGGGTTTGGTACCGCGTCATAATGTAAAAAAGTACTGCTGCTATAGCTTTGTTTAGTTTTTTTTACATTATGACGCGGTACCAAACCCAGAAACCTTTTAAGCCGACAGACTCTGGCCGCGGAAGCCTACGCAATTATGTGTGTGTGCGTGTGTGTGTGTGTTTTTTCTCAGGGAGCTAACATGTCCAAACCAATGAGTGTGTTAATTATTGCTTTACTATGACACAGCAGTGGTTGATATAGGATGGGGATAATGTATAGTTTGTTGTATTATTCTGTGTTGTCTAGCGGGGTGGTGGGGGGATGGTCGGGGGGGGGGGGGAAGGGGGGGGGGTGGTTGTCCCTTCTCTATAATCTGTTTTATTAATTTAAATAAAATTTGGTTGCTGATATTTTCCTGGTCATTTGTTGTTTGTTTCTTCCCTACGATTGGTTTCGGAATTTGGAAGTCCGCAAGTAACTTTAGGAGATGTTTCTTGTTACTAAATGTGAGTACTTTTATATTCCTTTCTATTTTGGGCGAATGGTAGTATTTTTGCCAGAGGTTTTCTACAAATCTTGAATGGCCTGTGCTGTATTTTCATACTCTTTTACGTTCCTCGTAAGTTACTCAAAAAGTATACATCTTCGTAGCCGTAACACTGGAGATGGTACATGCCAGATTTTTAGAACAGGTCAGTGTGATCTTCCTTTTGTAGACATTTCTGTATGCAGTTACTGTTTTGGTGTGCTATTTTTATCCCTTGTATCTTGAGAATATTCTCAGTCCTGTGTGTGAGCTTGTTTCTGTACGTGGGTGATGTGAATGATGTTGATATATGTGTTTGTGGTGGGTATTTAGGGTCTCTGTATTTCTGCTGTGTCTTCCAATTTAATTTTTATGTTTTTCTTGTTCAGTTTTGTTTTTCCTAACTGTTTTATTTTTACTATTGTAGTTTCATTTCTGAAGTGCTACTGTGTTCCTTTTGTCGGGCGTATATCTGAAGTCAGATCTTTTTCCGGTTTTTTAGTGGCTAGAAGACTGATGTAATATTTTCTGTTGTGGCATCTTTCCTGTAAATGCTGAATGGGTTTGTTATTTTTCTTTCTGACTGATATGTCTACGAAGTTTATTTGGCCTGTTTGTTCTATCTTTAAGGTGAACTTTAAGTTTTTGTGCAATGTGTTAATATCAGCATGTAGTTGTTTTGTTTTACTTTCTGGACCATATACCAAGCAGTATACTGCATCAATACAGTATACTGTATTTTCCTGATACTACTGTCTTGAAAATCTATCTTCTATTTTGTTCATGAAGATATTTGGTAACTTTCTTGAAATTGGGGATCCCTTAGGCAATCCATTTTGTTGTAGGTAGAATTCATAATTGAATTCTAAATAATTTTGTTCAGTAATGAGGTTTAAAACGTGTTTATCTCTATTATGTGTTCCTGTGGTAAAGGATTGTAAGTATCTAGGTTTATTCTGTAATCCCGATTGTTTCTTTGATTGGCATTGTTAATGATAAGTTTTCGTTATTAAATGAGTTTAATGTAGCTGTTTCTGAATATATAAGCCTTATTTGTGGGTATTCGTTCGTCTACGTCTGTCACTGTTCTGTCACTTTGTGTTTTATGCTGCATTGTGAGTACATTTAGCATATCACTGGAGAGAGTCAATGTGGGTGATTTTCTGTAGTTTATGGCTCGTCTGTGAGATTACTTACTTCGCAAGTCTTTGGTTGCTTCTGGAGTTTTGGGGCTTTAGCTTTCATATGTGTCATATTTTTGTCTATCATCAAGTGTTTTTTCTATAGTCTTCTGTACGTTTTTAATTTACGTTTGGAACATTTTTCTTGAGTGTAACTACGCTTTTGTGATTTTCTTCTGTGAAATTAATTCTTGTATCTTGTTATTGTAATCTTGCTTATCCATAGGGACAAATGTGTTCCATAGTCTACCTCTATTAGGATTAAGTTTTCTCTGTGTGGATTTTTCTAAGGGTTTTCAGAGTTTTAGCCTCTGTATTTATCTATTTTGTCTTATTCTGTTCATATTTTGCATATGAAGTTTTTGGTAACTTTGGCTATGAGTTGTCTTGTTGGGCCTATGCTCATGGCATTCGGTGACCACATTTTCTATGAAAGGTTCATTTACTTTTTTATTTACATTGTGTTTTAAACCTTTCTGTAGTAGCAGTGTTTCTTTATCTTCCAATTTGGTGTCTGTGACATCTCTGAGCTCTAAGTAGAACTGATGTTTGCCTCTCTGCCAGTTTGGAGTTTTTAACTGTATGTATTTGTCCACAGCTGTCTTTAGGTTCTTATTTTACAACAAGATGGTTCAAATTGCTCTGAGCACTATGGGACTTAACATCTCAGGTCATCAGTCCCCTAGAACTACTTAAACCTAACTAACCTAAGGACATCACACCCATCCATGCTCGAGGCAGGATTCGAACCTGCGACCGTAGCGGTCGCGGGTTCCAGACTGACGTACCAGAACCGCTCGACCACCAGCGGCTGGTCTCTTATTTTACAGTTACTTTAACTGTTCTATAGCATTATAGGTGTGATCTTAAACTTTTTCCAGTACATAGCAAAGTAGGGTGCTGTTATTTATGATAGCATCTAAGTTGAAGCATTCTTTATATAATTTACGATCAAGTTCGCGTTTTCTGTCGTAATTTTACTTCCACTCCAGCTTTTTTGAACTAATGACTTTATTATTTGAGCTTCATGTGAACTGTTATGATCGTTACATTGGTATACTTGGGTAAAAGTTTATTCAAATGGTTCAAATGGCTCTGAGCATTATGAGACTTAACTTCTGAGGTCATCAGTCCTCCAGAACTTCGAACTAATTAAACCTAACTAACCTAAGGACATCACACACATCCATGCCCGAGGCAGGATTCGAACCTGCGACCGTAGCGGTAGCGCGGTTCCAAACTGTAGCTCCTAGAACCGCTCGCCTATCCTGGTCGGCTAAAAGTTCATTATATTTATTTATTAGAACTGATCAGCTGAAGTCCTCCAAGAAATACTTGGCTGGGGATCATGACAGTTCCACTGAAGCAGAGCTACTAAACACAATTTTCTGAAATTTCTTCACGATAGAAGAAGAAGTAAATATTCCAGAACTGGAATCAAAACTAACTTTGAATTAGATGTCCTCCGTGTTGTAAAGCAGCTCAAAACACTTAAGAAAGGCAAGGCTTGCGGTCGTGATTGAATACTGATAAGGTTCCTTTCAGGATTTGTTGATATCATAGCTCAATACCAAAAGAGAAGTAGGAGTAATCCACTAAATTCCAGATCTCTGTCACTCACGTCAACGTGCAGGAGGACTTTGTAACATATGCTGTTCTCCAACACTGTGAATTACCTCCAAGAAAACGATTTATTGACAAATAGCCAACACAGATTCAGAAAGTATCGATCTTGTGAAACAGAGATAGCTCTTTTTGTCACGAAATAATGAGAGCTATTGGCAGGGAACGTCAAACTGTTTCCAGAAGCCATCTGGAATCACTCCTCATGAGTGAATTTCATTGAAACTGCGTGATTATGGAATATCAATTGTGCGGCTGTATTCTTGATTTCCAACAAGAAAGGTCACACTTCGTACTAACTGACGGTAGGTCAGCGAGTAATACAGTAGCAATATCTGACGTTTCCCAAGGAGATTTAGAGGCTCTCTGCTGTTCCTCATCTACATAAGTGAGTTAGAAGACATTCTGAGGAGCCCTCTTAGAGTGTTTGCAGACCATGTTCTCAATTACACAGGAATTCGCTAAATTTCGGTTAGTCGGTAAATCACCCAAATCTGAATGCTCAACTAAATACTTTGGAATTTCATTAAAGTATAACTTGAATCGCAACGAGTTTATAGATAATTTTGTTGGGAAAGCAAACCCAAGGCCGCGATTTATAGGCAGATGACTTAAAAAATACATCCGGTCCACTGAAAAGGCTGCTTACACTAGGCTTGTCCGCCCTCTTCTGAATGCTGCTGTGCAGTGTGGGATCCGCTTCAGATAGGATTGACAGAGGAAATCGGAAAATTTCAAAGAGGGACAGTTCGCTTCGAATTATCGCGAATTAAGGGAGAGACAGCCACGGAAATAATACATGAAATGGGGTCGCAGTCATTAAAAGAGATACCTTTTACGTTGCAGTAGGAACTTGTCATGAAATTCCAATCACTATATCTCTCCTTACAGAGTGAAAATGTTCTGTAGGTGTCCACCCATATAGTGAGAAATGATCACCATAGAAAAATAAGAGAAACCGGAGCTCACTTGAAAAGATTTTCCCACGTCCATTTAACAGTGGAAGGGCTGGAAAGTAGCTTGAAAGTGATTCGATTATCCCTCTGCCAGACAATTGTGAATTGTCGAGTAATCCTGCAGATGTAGACGTAGATATGAAAGTTGTTTTATTTGTTTTTCGGCCTCTTTGACCAAACTTATTTCACTCTTTAGTGGTCACTGTAACAATATACTTTTTCACTCTTACACATTTCGGAACACTATGGGACTTAACATCTGAGGTCATCAGTCCCCTAAAACTTGCAACTACTTAAACGTAACTAACCTAAGGAAATCACACATATCCATGCCCGAGGCAGGATTCGAACCTGCGACCGTGGCGGTCGCGCGGTTCCAAACTGAACCGTTCGGCCACAACGGTCGGCCTATGTCTCACAGAAGCGATCAAGTGCTCAGAACATTTCAGGTAAGCATTTGATAAACCATGTTTAGTAGAATTATGGTCTTGTGTGATCCATAGCACCTTTGTATCTGGTTCACCCTGTGTAGAAGAATGGAAAACAAAATTGAGGAGCTCTTATATGGCGGTCAGTGTAGCTTTAGAAAAGGTAAAGATAACGGATACTCAATTGTGAGGTTGCACTTGATAATGAAAACAAAACGTAAGAAAAATGAAGGATCGTTCATAGATTGTTGATCTCCAAACAGCGGTCGACAATTATAACAGGAAGCAGACATTCCAAATTCTCATGGAAAGAGATATAAATTCTGGGGAAAGACTAGTAATGTACAACATGTGCATGGCTACAGTTGATGGGGTTTAATGGAACTGCAATTACCTTCCTATTCTGTCGTAATTTCCTCTCTATCATGCCTCTTCATCTTGTACTTATACCTTTCACGACTCTGTGGTACTTGCTATGCAAATCTCAATCCCGTACTGGGTGTTTGAGATCTTGGTACATTGGTGCATTATAAATATGCGTTTATTGTTCTACGAGGAACCTGAAAGTCTTAACAGTTTAACAATGAAACATACAGCGCTAACTATACCTCGAAGTAATCCTTTCATTACAGAGGGCCGCTGACTTTTGCTTTTACATGACCATAGTTCAGCTGCTATAGACGTTGTTCCAAAATCGCTTTAACTATTCCTCCTGCAATCTCTTACTTTATCCTTCAAACCATTCTTGTCAGTGGGATTGAACACAATCTGCATTGAATGAGGAGAGACGTTGGTAATTTGGTTACATAGATAACGAAACGCCATGCTGTATAGTTACCTAATCTCATTATTCTAGAAGCAGCCTTCAGTATTGGGTTGTGTAACACAGATTCTTAGTACTGTAACACAGCTAGAATAGTAAATGTTCAAATGTGCGTGAAATCTTATGAGACTCAAATTCTAAGGTCATCAGTCCCTAAGCTTACACACTACTTAACCTAAATTATCCTAAGGACCAACACACACACCCATGCCCGAGGGAGCACTCGAACCTCCGCCGCGACCAGCCACACAGTCCATGACTGCAGACTATTCTAGTAGGGATTCTCAGTATTCTCGGCATTTCAAATAATGAAAACAGTTAAGATTTTTTCCTTCTGTGGTAATCTACGTACAAAAGAAAACCTCAGTCATATAATGTGATTGGTGTATGTATTAACATAAATATCGTTCAACGGAGCAGCATGCAAAATATCATTCATGAACGAACAAGTGAGATACTGCAGGAGAAGGGAGTGTTCGTGGTAGGTACTCGGACTAATTGCACTAGCTTACGCTGTCCGAAACCGGTACGAAAGAGAGATTCGTGAAGGGCTTTATGAAACTTCACGCAGATGAACGCCCAAATAATGTTTTACACTATCAGGGTGGCTCAACTTGTTCTCATAAATACGGTTGTACTGGATTAGCTCAACAAATAAAATATAACGCGAAATTTAAAATCTGAAATGCATTAATGAATTTGACCTTGGTTCGACTTTATATTCTTACCAAGAAATTGAAACAAACAACTTGAACAGGCATGGTAAAGTAATATACAATGGCGGGAACACATGGAACCCACCAGCACTCACAAACACTCCGAACATTATCAAACTTCTATCTAAATCATGGCTGAGGGTCTCATATAGAAATGCATGAAATAAAACGTTCTAATTACTCTCGATTTAGGTATGACATGAGCTCTGCTAATCACTTGGACCTATCTGATTTACAAAGAAACAAGTCAAACTTGAACGAAAATTCTCTCAAATGGAGTCCCAAATTTGCCAGAATCTCTTTTAGAAAACATAAAAACACTCACTCCTGTGAACGGGAACGCGCTATGCAGATCTAGGTGCCTCTCGGGTCCATCTAGAAAAGATAACCTGAAGATACCAAAATAAGGCGAAACGCGTCGTTGAAAAATAAAAAAAAGGAAAATTGCAACCAAGACTGTTTTTAACCAATACTGTTAAGCACTGGTATGCTCTTATGCCACATATGAACTGCTAGAATTTCTATAAAAACAATTTGTCACACTCTGACCTTTTCTACATTAAGAAACTGTGGACAGAATGTCGTCCCAACAGCATGTTACAACCTGTAGAGTTGTTGTACCCAGGGAGCCATAGCTGATGCGCCCAAGAACAGGAAGTGAGAATAATCTGGGGACCATAAATGTTGAACGCAGCATCCTGGGCGTGCGAATGATTCTCGGAAACAGTCTTCAGTTGTCCTTGCTTGCAGAGGGACTTCTGACCGAAGCTCTGCCCTCCTTCTGCTTAGGGTCAGACGGAAGGGTGCCGGTTCGCAAAACATTTTACATGGTCCGGTGTCAGTCCGCCGCAGAAGACTGGCAGATGGCTGAAAGTTGGTGGAGGGGTGAATTTGTGTGGCTTCCACCGCAGTGTATGCTTTGTCTGTCAAACACCATTCCTTAACTGATATGTGTTTGTTATTTGTTGTGGAAGACAGTTGCTTCTCCAGAAAGTTGGAGTATCTATGGGTGTAATAAAAACTTGTCCTAATTTTGTAAACGTAAATGCGCCACTGTTCTTATTCATACTCCCTCTACTATTCAATACTTTTTATTTTATTGTGCTGGATTATGAGTACACAAGCAATTTAAAATTCAGTATTACTACATGAGTTAATTCGATGATTAATTTGATTTCTGAGAGTGATTAGATGCATAGGGCAACAAAAGTGCCACGAATAGATTCACTAATTAATATAGAAGACTCATGTGAGTAGCAAATGATTTGGAGGTTTTTAACGAGATAATACTTTCCTTTATCTAAAGATCATAACGTTTAGATTCACTCAGACATATATTACTCATTAAAGCTAGAGATGGCTAGCAAGTCCCTCACCTTCCTATATCCCATTGCATTAAGACTTGATGCAATTACACAATCATGGAAGGGTATGGATAAGAAATAGAAATATTACACATTAAAATAAAACATAGATGCCTCTATTCTCAATTTCAAAGGCCATATTTGATTAATTTTACACAGACAATGTTCTTAATATGCCACAGAGTACCATGACAATCAGTCTAGTGACACTCTAATATCATTTACACGAAAGGTTTAAATGGAGCTTGCTAACAGTACCGTTTCAAATTTACAAGAATCAAGTGACAAAAATAAGGACAGAAGACAAAAAACAAAGTGCTCCTATTAAAAATGGTATAACACACGAACGTAATCTTTCATCCATACAGTTCAATCCGCACATCGGCCAAGCAAAGACGGGAATAAGAGGAAGGCTCAGGAATGGGATTAAAATTCAGGGTGAAACAATATCAATGATAAGATTCGCTGATGACATTGTTATCCACAGCGAAACGAAAGAATGAAATACTCTAATGAGTAGAGAATATGGTTTGAGAGCACACTGAAGAAATGTGAATGTAATGAAGAGTACAAGAAATGTGATTACTAAGAAAATTACATCGATTTGGGACTAAGAGATAAAGAAGTGAAAGGATTATGGTACCTCGGGAGCAAAATTGGCATGAAAAACAAAGAATAGAGTGCATAATATGTAGATTAAACAAAGGTTAAGAGGGCATTCTTTTAAATAAAAGCTTATTACCATATATCATCTTTAACTTGAGTAATAAATTCTTAAAAATGTATGTTTTGAGCGCAGTTCTGTATCGTAGTAGTATCTTAGGCTATTGGAGAACCGGAAGAGTTACAGCGTATGTTTTGGTATAAAAGAATGTCGAAATTTCGATAGTATGATATGGTAAGTGGCTGCGAAGAACATATGGAAAACACTGATGGTCGTATTTTTGCTGCCATTAAGGAATAGCTTCCATGGTAGGAGCTGTAGAATGTAAAAAAGGCAGGCGAAGATAGAGATTGAAATGAATCCAACAAATAACTTAGGACCATGGGCGTAAGTGCTACTCGGAGACGAAACGGATTGCACAGGAGAGGAATCCATGGCGGCCCGCATCGAACAGATCAGAAGACCGACAGAAAGAAAAACGTTACACTGTACAGAATTAAATTTTTGTCAAAAGGCTTCCTGGAACAGTTTATAGAAATTGTAAAGCTATTTGTGCAGTTTGGTGTATAGATTCGCCATTAGTGTGTTACGTACGTTACAAGGAAACGCGAGAAAGAGGAACCAGAGGGGAGGACAGGACCATTCCAGTAATTATCTTTTCAGGTTCCACAAAATACCTAAATCCGTATACCCATATTAGAATTCGAAAGTGATTTTTCTAAAATTACACAAAAATAAGTTAAGCGCTACAAGAGTGCATTTCGACAAGTAAAAACACGAGATTCCGGCGTCTCAAACTGAATGTTGGGAAACAGCGGAAATCCTAGATCAAGGTGGCCGTACAGTGAACTGAAGTCCACGATACCCGATTACATTACGACAGTCATGTACGAATATTATGTGGCATCTTCGAGATGGGGCTATTCTTAACGTACTTTAGAGTCTTGGTACAAATTTCCACACAGTAATAGAGATTTAAGTTTCCCGTGAGTCCTCCAATACGATTAAAGAGAACGTCTGATGATTTGTTTGAAAAGGACAAAGCCTTTTCCTCCCCGACCCTTGTCCCTTGGGAGCTGTCATGGGTCACACGTTAAGCCCATGACTTCCCTTCCTCTATCGATGGCCATGCGTCAAGAGATAAACCATGAGCGTCTGTCAAATATCGTATTGCTCCACTTTTCAAAAGCAATACAGAGGCTTTCATGCGTAGCACTCTCCCGACAAATACTTGGCATGTTTGAGGACGTATCAGGCATCAGATATCTAGGAATGAATCACTTGACTCACCCAAGTTACGGTCCGGCTGTATGTGGACGCGGAGCTAGCGCCTGGTAACTGTCCGAGATGAGTCCAGTCTGGTTTGTGTCAGGAGAAATTGTGGGACAAGACATCAGCGAGAGATTACTGTGCGGGCAGATGCCATCGCCATCGGGAAAACATGACATGTGCAGTCGTAATATTACTCTTCGTTAATATTCACATTGTATGGTTTCTGCAATATAGGAAGTGAAAGTTTTATGTATTATATTTCTCACAGAGAGTGTTGTCGGACGACTAAATTCATGGGTGAAATGAAACATATTGGTTACCAGGGGATTTGTTACGAGTAGTTGACATCACTGTCTTCCTGCCTGTTGTGGCCTGGGAAATAGCAGCACAAGTAGCGTATGTGGTGGATAGGAGACGTTTGTTTTGTGACCCTTTCTCATGTGACTGTTCATTTGGAGTAATACATATTCTGACATTGTGCGAGAATGAGGGCGATGTGCAGTGTAATAAACCCAGAGAAAACTCCAACAAGATACGAACACTAATGAAGCATTTACTTCGACTCGGTTTCGGCAATATTACGTTACCATCTTCGGATCAATGTGAATTTGTAGAGCATGGGATTCGAAGATGGTAACATCGTCTTACTCAAATAGATAATCGATATAAATGCTTGACTAGCGATTTTGACTTTTTGAAGTTTTATCTTCATTGGAATATGATAATGTGGCTCCTCAGTATGTCATGGATATTAAGGTCGAATGATCATGGCAAACAAAACCAGCGATGACGTGTTGCTGACGCACAGCGAATGTCGATATAATGCCAATGAGGCATCCATGTTGTATGCCATGAGATACCGTGGTCGAAGACCTCCGGCCGCCATTACGTTCTCAAGTGATGAGCAATGACTTAGGGAAACAAGTAGTTTGAAAAGACGTGACAGTAACAGACGACGACCAGCAAGATGCGAGAAGATAGAGGTATTGGTTCTAATCACTATACACCACGATCCTCATGTCAGCCTACGGCACGTTGCAGCAGTCACTGGTATCATTCTTACATCTGTGTTGCACCACCTATTACTGGCACTGGATCTCAATGGCAACGATGGAAATCGGAAAGTTACAATGTGCGAATAGGCCGTGAATAATTTCACTCGGGACGGCTTATAAAGTGTTATGTTCTCCGATAAATCCAGGCTCAAAAATTATGGTGCAGCGAACCGTCATAATACGAATTACTAGGCCACAGAAAATCTTAGGTGGATATGCCATGTCGGTCATAAGCGGAGGGTTGTCCATTAACGTGTGATGTGGAATCATCGGTCAAAACTGCTTCGCAGGTACGCTGACGGGTGAGAAGAGTTTTAATAGTCGAAAATTTAGGTTCTGTCCTTGAAGATGTCCGTCTAGACATTAGATACCGTATGTGAACGCAGCACAGTGATCCCCCAGCCCATTCTGTGCGTGATGTTGTGCAAGAACTGAACAACAGATTCTCTGGAAATGGTTGGTGCAATATGGTCCTCAGGAATGGCCCACATCGTCAGCAGGTTTAACATCATTAGTTTTTTTGGTAGGAATATCTAAGGAATCCTTTTTATGTCACTGAATATATGTCACTCTGAACCTGTAACACTACAGGCTGTCAAATGCCGCATCAAGGAATCTTATCACTCCACGATACCCTCTTCATTACATCCAGTCCGCAGGTCTTTCAGAAGATGCAATATGTTGTGCATTAATAAGCACTACCACTCATTTGAACATAAGCCAAGTATAATGTAGGGGAGACCGCCGCTACTTAGCATAAGGGGTAACTTGGCACACAGTCTCTTTCTGTTTTACCGCCTTAAGGACTGAGCGTTACTATCGCAACATTCAAACACACTGAAGGCGTTGTATCTTCCATTGTTGTTTCAGTCTGATGAGATCTCCCAGAGATCCAGATCATGTATCTTCTTCTCAGACAGGTAAACATTATTTTCTTCACTCTAAGATTTTGTTATCCCACGAAGCTCTAGAATATGTCTGTGAATTTTAAGTAGCTGTGATTGGCAGAAGAGTCAATAGGAATTGCATACAAGCGCTGAACTGTTTCGTAAAACGTTTTATATAACAGTGAGGTAGCCATCTTGTCAGAAAAGTGTTGTTGAGGCAAGCTGGCATATTAGCTTAGGGCATATTGGCATAAGAACGTGTCGTATGACAACTTACCAGTCCTTCACATGTTTTGCAGATAGGTATCTGACGAAGTTTTTTAAACTACTTTCTGATAAATTTCGTTAAAAGTTTTCTATCAGGAATGACACGAGAAAGATAGAACGAGCAAAGCGTCCTGCTCTCACATTGTCGATAAAAGAAGCCTAGACGCCACTGCAAGAGAATTCAGCACCCCAGTTCGGAGCTTAGATAGGAACTGCCAAAAAGTGAGTAAACGTGATGCATCTACTGATGAAGTCCCTGATGTTTCAAGTGTGTATAAGACTCCTACGGAGGTATGTATCAGCCAAATGACATAACGTTTTTACAAAATGTAGCAATTTAAGCTTTTCCCTGGGGGCGTATTGAACTCCAAGGCTCTATATCTTACCACTACCCATACCTATCATAACATCAGGTTCACAATTGATGACATACTTCGTATTTTGTGTTAGAGGTTTTCTCTCTGGACCAGGAGTTTCTGTTCAGTGAATACCTTAAGAAAGCCTCATATGCTTACTTCACATTGAGCCCGAAGTAGATAAGAAAATTTGCTTTTAACACGCCACCGGCAATGAAGTAAACGTGCAACTTTCTTGGGAGAAAAAGAAAACGGCGGGACCTGACACGTGTTTTATGAAGAGACATTCGACTCCATCCATCCGAAGACCTGAAGCCGCAAGTCTAGCTAAGGCCACCAGCTGGCTCTGGCAATGATGCCAACAGGTACGGTTGGATGGTAGAAACAAATTTCATTAAGTTCTCCAAGCACTTCATTCGCTATTCTAGAAGTTCGAAGGACCTCAAAACACTTGTGCTGCTTGACAACCACGCCTCTCATTTGTCTATTTCAGCACTTGGTTTGTTGAAAAAAAGTGGGGTGATTGTCCTATCATTTCCCCCCACACTGTAGTCATAAACTGCAGGCTCTGGGCTGGATTGTGTTTGGGCCACTTAGAAAAACATGTAAGTGCTGCTTGTGATGCTTGGATGAATAATCATCCTCGCCAAACGATTTCAATCTATGACCTACCAAGAACAGTGAACACAGCTTTTCCGTTTCCAGGAGCCCCATCCAGTATCACCGGAAGGTTTCGAGTAAGACGGATTTGCGCTTTCAATTCTGGCATCTTTTCTGAAGTAGACTTTGTGCTATCATCTGTCACTGATCCTCCGCCTCCTGATTGTGTACACTCTGTGAATGCCGACGTTGCAGCCGATCTACCTCCTCGGTACAGTCCTTCCATCTTATCTTCCACTGCTGCACTTACTCCAAGCACACCATCATCTTCCGAAGTTGTAATACCAGAAGCAGGCCCGCGAAAACTGTGTCATTGTGGCAGGAAGAGGAGACACGCTGCTATTTTGACAAAGATTCTAACTAAAATGTTCTGGCAATGGAAATAACTGAAAGTAAGACAGTGTCAATTAGAAGACAAGAAGGGCACAAGCACTGCAACTGAAAAAAGAAGATGAGACAACGTCATGGGAGTAACGAGTCAGAAATAACGGAATCTAAAGTCAAAACGTCAGGTATAATAATCAATACTTATTCTGAAGATAGCCTCGGTTTCTCACTAGATACGGACACTCAAGAGGAATGCGAGCACTAGTTTTCACGATCTCGAGAGTGCCCACCAACATCACGAATGTAGTTCTAGAAGATAATTTGAAACAGTGTCACTTGGATGACTTCCTGGTGGTGAAGTATAGTGCACGGCTATATCCTGCAAAGATATTGGAAACTAATGCTAACGAAATATTTGTTTCCACAATGGTGAAAGAAAAGAAATTTTGGAGATGGCCAGGCATTCCTGACACGACTTAGTACAACAGAAGCAAATCTGTGCGACAACTAAAACGAGCAGTTCAGGTGAACAGTCGAGCTATTTTCTTGGTGGATATGAAATTATGACTCGGTGATTTTCTAGTTATTTCATATTTGATTCTCATGTAAATTTTCTTTTTTCATTTTTTGACTTAACAGTATTTTAATGTTGTTGCTCAATATGCAGATCTTTTGTCCTTCATGATATATTGAAACAGAATTGTTTTAGTTGGTAAAACTAAACTTTTAAACTGTTAATGATATCAACTCAACCCAGCAGGTGTGTCAACTTGTCCCACATGTGGGGTAAGTTGGGATAGGGGTAAACATATTTTTACGAATTCAACATGAAATTCTAAGTGATTTTTTTATAATTAATTAGTAGCCAAGGAATACCACTATCTACATCATCGATCATATAAGCGGTACGTATTACAGGAAAAATTGGAAAAATCGTGAAGTAAAAACAATGTCAACTATCCCCGGCCTCCCTGCAGCATGTTGCATCTAATTTTGTCACTTTTGAAGGCTTCTAGCTCCAAACGTAAATCACATGTAAATGTAATTTAAACTGATCTGTTCGCAGCTAATTTAAATACATCACTTGCATGATAGAAAAAACTAATGTTCTGTTCAACAAATTGTGTCTCATTTCTGTAGCTGTCTGAAAAATTACTCAATAAACTATGTTCATAACCGAGCAGACTGTCGCAGTAAATATACCTGTGACATATAGTTTTGTAAGTGGTAGTGGAGTACACTTTATCTCCCCCTGGGCCGTTAATTTTTGGCCCGCGGAGCTATTTCACGCAAAACCCATGAAAGAGCATTCCATCAAGCATCTTTCGAATTGTATCCAATTACAGTACTAATATCTCAGATCATTGATTTAAACGTAGTTAGATTTTCCTCTATATTCTATATTCCTGCTAGAAGAAAAATCAGTAGTAGGGATTGAGCAAGCGGATAAGTTTGTTGCTTTGCGCGAGTGTGAAACATAGCCGAAATTTCCATCTTTAATTTTACTGCAAACTCACAAAACCGTTGGACAAAAAGTTACGGCCCTCCACGTCTGTACGCAGTGCACATTCAATCACGATAGACCTGTCATCACTTCAGGTAAGTAAAGACAGCTTTTACCCTTAGAAAAATAATCTGTGATGCTTGTCTTTAATTTTAGTAGCCTTGAATTTACTATATGCATTCAATTATGTTTGTTAGTGACAGCAGTCGACATTAGGAATCTTTTCTGCTTCAGTGACTTCTTTTAATTTTAGTAATAAAAAATAACTGCTTAAGTGTAACAATGTGTTTTTAATGATGATGTTTCAATCTCAACAAAAGAAGTCGAAATTTTAAAGTAAGCTGCTAAGTTAAGTGAAGTTTTATATTTTTTATATTCATCATACATGATGTTCATAACTAAAATATCCATTTCCTAAAGCAGTCAGAATACTACCCTTGAAGTTATCGAGAGAACAGACTATGAAATTTCCCAAGTGCTATATTATCGATACCTCGACGGGCAGTGTAGCTGTGTGGTATGATGCTAGCCTTCCATATGGAGGCCAGAGTTCGCTTCTCATGTAAGTTGTGTTTTGAAACAAAGGTACATAGTTGCTATATATTTTTAAACGTAATCGCATGGTCTGTAATTATTTCCATGAAATATATAAAGATTGAAAAAAGGAAAACAGCTCTCGCGATTGGTAATTGCTGGATTCCTGGTTCGAGTCTAATTTCGGTCATTACTTCCTTAGCCGGCCGAAGTGGCCGAGTGGTTCTAGGCGCTACAGTCTGGAACCGCGCGACCGCTACGTTGCAGGTTCGAGTCCTGCCTCGGGCATGGATGTGTGTGATGTCCTTAGGTTAGTTAGGTTTAAGTAATTCTAAGTTCTAGGGGACTGATGACCTCAGAAGTTAAGTCCCATAGTGCTCAGAGCTTTTTCAACCATTCATTACTTTCTTAGTTTGTTTCCGTTCAGTTCGAATACCAATGTGATATAAATATATGCTAATTAGCACATATTCTATTGTCATTTGTATGAAAAATGCACGTCTTCTTTTTTTAGTTACATACCCTACACAAAAATCTTGCCAGAATTATAAGCATTCTTTGAAAGCAAGTGAAAGAGACTTATGGAGTTCGAGGATAAAGAATTGCTTTCTGACATTACGTTCTAGGTAGATGTAACTAGCCACCTAAATGATGGTAATACTCGACCCCAAGGAAAAGATCAGGTGATTAACGTCATGCCCGAACTTATATCCGCATTCCAAATGAGACTTGAGCTTTGAGAATAACAGTTATGAACAAAAAATTTCACACATTTCCCTACTTAATCACAGACATCGATTGCCACGTTGGCGACAGCAATTAACTGCTTTATATCTGACTTGAGATACGAATTCTGAAACATATTTCAAAATTTTGAGAAACATTGCCTGCTTTTTTTGTGTATTTGCTACGCTTTCCTCTGTAGACATGGGTTTACCGCTGGCACATATACAAATCGAACGCTGCGAAATGCAACGTGATGCACAAGTAAAAGGGAAATTTAATCAGATTGATTTGGAGGAGTTCTATAAAACATATTTGGTTAAGAAGAGATATCCAGCGCGTTACAACCATGCTTTATAACATTTCAGTATATGGGAGAACTTACACGAGTGAACAGCATTTTACTCACGAATTTGATGTTCATATAGGAAACCCCTTGCGTGCACCAACATTTGCACTTGACATCAGCATTGATTCACTCAGTTCAGACAAACAAAGCCACACATCTCACCTACATTGCATTTCATTAAATTCTATAATAAATATTCTTTATACCTTGTATAAGACTGTCTACTGAATTATTGAATCAGTCTCGTACATAAAAAGTGTGCGACGTCTATGTGTCTTAAAACAATCCATTGGTTCAGACTACTGCAAAGAGCTGATCTCAATAGCCGCCACTACAGGGTCAGAGTGTTCGCTACCTATCGGTACCACTTCCATGAACGGAATGCGGAAATGTCGCCGCGCTGCATTGGACACGCTGATGTGTCCTTGCAGAGCCTCAGATGCCTTCGCGATCTGCCGGTGGCCGAGGCTGGCCGTCCTGGCAGCCTGTTGGTATTGGAGAACCGTCAGCTGCCGGACGCGACGCAGCGCCAGCTAGCGCCTGCCTAGCCGCTGCCCGCCGCACGCATTTCCTGCGGCGCGCGGAGCACAAAGCCGCGACGCGACAGCCACCGTATCGCGGGCGCCGCTCGAGAGAAAAATGTCCGCAGCCAGGCTGAAAGCACTTCAGATTTCCGGAGGTGCCATTGCAAGCGCCTTCACACACTGGACCAAGTATCGAGAGTCGTGGCGGTTCGATAAGCCGGTACTCTTGCTCGCAATTCCTATCCAGAGGCTATAGCTGCGACAACGCCTACATCCAAATAACCCCGATTACAAACTCGCTCAGTGTGGGCTCTGGACGTTTGGTGGCACACGATGTCCTGTGACAGAGGTTTGTTACGAAAACCTTGTTTTTTAAATATAATTTCCGTTCAATATGGCGGCCTTACCCCACTTCCCGAAGGAAGATCAGAACACTTTAGAGTTCTGCCCTGCACCACGATGGATGACATGGAAAGAATGACCCATCCAGAGTCCCAGGAGGTGGTTCGCATAAATTTACCAGCAGAGGTTGTAGCTTTGAACTTCTTGTACGGAGAAGATGTGGTATGGCGTCACTTGGCGGATTGACGTTTTGTTTTTTTCCCGTTCGTAGTGATGAACTCATTTTCTCATCACCTGTGACGATTTCTATAAGAAAAATCGTCATGATCAGCCTCGTAATGCGCAGGCAATTCCACACGGATAGTCCTTCGTTGCATTTGATTGTTTTTTGTCAGGGGACGAGCATCCCAGCTGTAACACACCCTCGAGTACTCTGACTGGTGGCCGAGTATGCTGGCACTACCATCAGAGACATCCAGCTGGCAGCGATTATGATCAATCAATCACTTCTAAAGTGAGTGTCCTCACGTTCCAACACTGCAGAAGTCGCAGCTGTCGGCGACCAATCGCCACAGGGGAGGGGGGGATTAGACAAGTTTGTGTCACCTTGCTACCATAATGACAGATGCCTCGCTTAACGACTCATCGTGCTTTTATTCATTGGGAAGTCTCCGTAGATGTTCTGCAAGCGCCTATGAATATCTGCGATGCTCTGGTTTTCCGCCATGAGAAAGTTAATAATAAAAGTATACGTGGAACTTACCTCCGTTGGAGACAGCAATTTCAGTGCTAAGTATAGCACCACTACCTATCGGAGCTTCTTCAATTTATACAAAAGGAAGAGAAAATATTCCATGATGTTCCACAGCAAATTCCACATTGTTTTTCGACAGAAATTAGCCGAGAACAAATGTTTTACATTACTTATTGAGCGCCCCTCGCCTTGTACCAAGAGTCCTCCTGGTTCGAAAATGGTAGAGCCCTAAAAAAAAAAGCTGCTATAAATTTATATCAAAAATGAAGAAATTCCTCCAGCTGTATTTAAGGTGTCGATTTTATTTTCGCAACTAGTTTCATCGTTGTAACAACGTCACCTTCAGGCCCATACACTTGTTGGTGTCAACTGCGTGCGGCTGATACTAGAAGTCAGTGGTGAGTTACGGAGCAGGTGGTTAGTTACTTAACCACCTTCTACACAGAGCACGTCCGTAAATCACCACTAACTTCCAGTATCAGCCGCACGCAATTGACGTGAACAAGTGCATTGGGCCTGAAGGTGACGTTGTTACAACGTTGAAACTAGTTGCCAAAAAAGAATCGACACCTTAAATACAGTTGGAGGAGTTTATTGGTTGTTGATATAACTGAAGAATGCAAGTGTACGACCTCATGCTATGAAGTAATGCCTCTGAAATTTTATGTGAAAGCTCTTAAAACTTTTTAAATAAAACCAACTCTATTAATATTCTACATATATGTTCTTCAAGTCTACAAATTTATTTCTTAGGAAAGTCACTCTCGCGACGAACATATTTCTATGAACGAGAAACCGATGTTGGTTTCAGGTTGGGAAAAATGTGTGACAGCATGAACGTAGAATGTTTGACTTCGTTGTTGGAGCCACAGCCTCACCTCTGCTTGTATCGTTTCATCACTATCAAACTGAAGTCCTCGAAAGTATTGTATAAGTTTGAAGACAGATGAGACTAGGATGGGACCAGGTCCTGACTGTATGGAGAATGAGCGGTGAAAGTGAACCCAAGTCGTCGGACTCCTGCAGATGTTGCAGCTTTCTTGTGTCGTCTGGTACTGCCATGCAGAAGGAGACGGTGCTGCATGAGCGAACGAACTCTTAGAATTCGGTGCTTTCCGTTTTCTGCAGGTCTCTCAGCTCAAACTTAGATTACACACCGCCATATTAATGCCACAATTCGGAGCCCTCTAGAAGCAGAGAGTTGCAACTGGCGTTAGAGAAGTGGGATGGTCGACCGAACAATAAACAGAACTTTTAGTATGTCAACCGATACTAAGAACAAAATAAAAATTTCGGAAGCATTACTTCCCAGCACGCTATCGTACAACGATCTATGTGCCATTTTTTTTTCATTAAAGCGTTTTCAGTGGCGCTTTGATCTCGGTACTGTGTTCCAAACGCGAAATCATGGAGAAAATGTTTCAAATACTTATTCCTAAATGACGCACTGTCTTTGTGCTAAGCGATGCTTCACTTTGAGTTTCTAGCGTTGTGTGTCAAATGTCTTTTATACCCAAACATTAGAAAGATTGTTGAGTCAGATAAAGCTAAGAACCCATTCTATGCACTCCCAATACATACAACTGATTTCTTTCATTTTTAAGATGCTGCTCAAACATTGTTGTTAATGCGGGCGTGTAAGATCTCAAATTGTAGTACGATCGAAGAGATACCTCTCAAATAGCTGTTAAAAACTCTTACACTGAAACGTAAGAATGGAACAGGGTCAATGTGTTCGAAAAAGGAGAAATGTATCCTATGCTGTACCTCATCTGAAAGACCAGCCCTGTTTATCAGTCGT
Organism: Schistocerca gregaria; assembly: GCF_023897955.1. Taxonomy (NCBI): domain Eukaryota; kingdom Metazoa; phylum Arthropoda; class Insecta; order Orthoptera; family Acrididae; genus Schistocerca; species Schistocerca gregaria. The sequence continues at coordinate 668,301,841 of NC_064922.1, forward strand.
AAAAAAGAATGAACTATTGCCAGTTTTCCTCAACAACACAGGGAGTCCTAGAGAAAATTTTGCTACATTTGGTCACAAGAATGGCGTTGTGTGAAAAACAGAAGTCAATACTGAAAGACTTCGTTATTCTCTTCACAGAAATTAAAAGGCATGAGAAATGGTTTTTGTTGACTACATTTTACTAGTTAAAGCTGTACTGCTATTTCTGTACTCCTGTTAACAGAAATAAAATGCAATGCCCTTGTATTAGTCGCACTTGAAAGAAATTATATTGGCACTTAGAACCAGCCAGTTCCTTTGAGGGTTCTTAATAAATTATTTTCTGCTTCATCTCAATATTTTTGCAGTGAAGAGGTGAGCAACATAGTCCCACGTATCAAAATAGGTGCTCAGTTTTCTGAGTGAAATAGTGTAAAAATAGAGATACATTGGTTTTGTATTCTCCTGACAAATGTGAGATATGCGCTTAGAATTTTAAATTTAGACATTAAGAAAAAAAATAATAAATTCCCCATTATCATTACAAAATTCAGAAAATCGTTACCAGAATGTTAATTCTTGGTCTCTAGGAGACAAACGGAGCTAGCAGGCACACTTGGATGAGAGCTGTGGCGCCTTTTACTGGGTGGTCATCAGGCTTTTATTGTCGCGAAGGAAGGCGCACAACAGAAGGTTAGAGGCGTCTCGTGGCATCGTGAAGGGAGAGAGCGGTGATGCTGTAAACGGCTGACCTCATCTATCGTGGGCTAGCGACCAGTTGGGCAGTGCGTGCATTCAGCTGTTACCGGCCTGGATGTCCGGCTCAGTGGCCCACGTGTTAGTACCATAGTTCCCGTCTCAATCGAAAGTGTCCCTCTAAGGCGATGTCTTTGTGTCCTTCAGAAGTAAGTCCCCAGACGTGGCCATACATCCGATTGGCAGTTTCATAGTCTTCTTCTGTCCAATCGTATTAATGTTCAATATCACTGTTAAACATTTTCGTGCTGCCCACAATTTAGAAATTCTCAAAGTAAGAATGGAGAACCACAAGCAGGTATTATTGTGGCTAGAGGGCCTTCCTGGGCAAACTTTATGTCTCCAGTTGAGAATGTGACCCGTGATTCGTCCTTCCATTAGAGTGCGTTTCTTTCCCACAATTTTCCCGGCAGGAGACTACACGCAGCCGCTGAAAGGCATCTGCAGCAAGCTTTCTTTCACTTAGTAAACTGTACATCGTCCTTTAAAATCAACGTCTCACGACTGGTAGAGGGGTTCAATACTATGCCCTCGTCTGGAGCACTGTAATCGCATTACCTCTAGTTTTAATAGATGTTTTAGTCGGCGTCCCTTCCCTCTTCTCAAGACCACAGATAAACGATCTAGCTGACGATACCCTGGATGTACAGGAATCAGGGCGGGGTGAGGGGGGTTGAAGGAGGATGGGTCACTTCCTTTGGTCTGTCGGCTACCTGTGCCCACACCCACAGAGGCTAGGGTGGGGTTGATTCGGCTGCTATCTTCAGATACATTACAAAGTCGAATGGAGTGGTATGCTCAGTTACGTTCGCTACACTTCAAAATTTCCAGCGAGTTCTTCACATTGCACTAAGATTGATTGTCCATGTAAAATTCAAGAAATAGACAACTGAGTAAATGTCTCTAAAATTTTTGTTCACTGGTAGATTTACATCTACATCACCTGACGGTGCGTAGCGGAGGGTAATTCTGGCACCACTAACTGATCCCTCCCCCTTTCCTGTTCCACAGGCGAATGGCCCCTGATAAAAATGATTTTCAAAAAGTGTCTTTATTACTTCTCGAACTTTCTTTATTTTGCTAGATGACTGGTGGAGGAGGTAAGATGTTGACTAGCCCTTACCAGAGAGTACTAATACCCTCTTGCAATGTCAATAACAGCTTTCGTTCCTACACCTAGTTATTGGCAGGCCATATCTGTCATTAATTAGTAGATTGCTACAATCGGTACAGCGTATAAGCGTTCTTTACTTAATAGTGCCATAGAAGATTAACTCTTCATATCATTTCGTATACATGAGCCACTTCTGCACGTCTCTATGCCAGCAGAATGTTTCGGGCACATTTCCACAAGATGTGAAACGTAAACTCATGCTATCACTCACTCCACCAAATCTTCACTATTATGCTGCAATTCAAAATGTCACGAGGTCTGAAAGTACTAGATGCTTAGAACTGATGATGAATGCTTTGGTGCGATACATGTGTTCGTCCATCACAGCGCGTCATACGCCAAGATACGTGATCATCACATGCCAACGAGTCAGGGCAAAAAATTTCGAGACTGGATAAATACAAGGGGGGATCAAAAGCTTCCGTTTGAAGTCCGCACAGACCAGAATCGGAATGCCAATCAGATGAAGTCCCCATGAGTATTGAGACAACCATCCCAGCGACGCACCAGTTTGTCCGTTTGCTGAACCACCGTTTCCTGCTGTGTGGAGACGTATGTAACTGCCTGCTGCACGCTCTCGCTCGACAGTTATCTCCGAGCCTTCAAGGCCGTATTTAATGTGCCGAGGGAATTGGTAGATAAGAACCTTCGACAACGCAGATAGGGACCATAGGACCGGTGCTGGAGTATCTTCCATTTGATTTGTTGCTACGACGTGGATGCTATGGGGCAAAGTCGTCATGAAGTAGCAGCACAACATTCGTTATCGAAGGACATGCTGCCCCATACGCATTCTCCATCATCTGATGGATGTCTACCGCTGTATGTTCATCGCCAGTGAAGAAAAGAGTAACAGCATGTTGGTCCTATTGGATGTATTTGGTAATAACAACGCCATAGTTAACGTATCAACATTTACCGTATGCACGACGGAAAGAGGCGAATGCTTTACTAATCCTTCGCCTACGTGTCGGTGCTTATACACCCCTATCTGGGAAGCGCTACATTGCTTAAACGCTGCAGCGACGCATCAAGAGGACACGTTTCTGTCGCCCATGATAGCAAAGCAAAGGAAAGTTAAACTGGGGTAGCGTCCCTTCGTCTAGGACACAACGCACGAAACGTTCACACAACCATGTGAAACTGTCATAAAAGTACTTCTTTGCGACGTCGTCCATTTGACGTGTCACATTCGCACCTTATTTTTGATTTTTGCGAACCATCAGAGACCCATCTCCACTTTGTCGTTTCATGTTAGTTTTGTAATGATAACACCAAGCCTCGTCGCCGGTTATGATTCTTGAGAATGTCTTCAACACATTATTTAGTGATATTGCTGCTTCACGTTTTATGATACAATGTTGACACACAACTGACTGGACAAGTGCACATCTGTTGTTTATAGTTATTAGTACAAGCTGCCACCGTAATTACTGACGTCGCTTATATGCTAGGAATAAAACCAGTCTAGGATCTTTTTGGATGGACATTAAAAGTCTATATTTCTGGCTCCTCTGTGTGCATGCACTCCAGTACCTCACGCCAGAGATTAATTGCCTGTTATCTCACTGAACACACAATGACTCAGATGTTTAGTATCATAGCTGTGCTCATCCATAAAACAAAACTTTCGAGAATTCCATTTCTGTCGTTGCCGTCCATCTCTGCCACAAGCTATCTTCCACTCTGTGTACAACTGAAAAGTTGAACCATTTAATTCTTTTTCCTCATAGCGTTTTCCGAAAAATTAACAAATTAACATATGTGGCCACCCTTTCCCTCTGTCAATAGTAAAAGCAGATGCTCCCTTTTTCTGCTAGTTACGTCTTATTCACGTTCCATTTCACAATCAGTGACACCACTTTGTTTTCCTCAAACCTTTCTCTTCCTCTTCCTGCATTTGTCTGATGCCAATAGTTTCTAGCACTCACAGTTTCCTAAATGCTGTGTCCTCTTATAGCCTTTTGCTGTGGCTACACTACCATATGCGTTCAACACATGTACTGACCATACCTTCTCCTGCCCCTCTCTTAGTGCACCTTTTCCTTCCTTTATCTGTCCCCCTCATCCTCCTACCTCTACACATGTATCTCCTATTGCCCATCTGTCCCTTCATCTCCCCCTCCCTCTCTCTTTGTTCAATTGATTCATCTCTCTAAACATAGCTTCCTCCTCCATATTCCGGCCATATCCTCCTCCACCTCGCTCTCCATCTTCGCTTCCCACTCTTCCAAATTCACTTTTCCACTTGTCTACATCTTCCACCTCCCATATACGTATCCCTAGCCTTCCCTCTTTCTGCCCATTTAGACCTCCACCTCACTCTGTCCATTCCCTCCTCTATCAGCCTCAACCTATTTCCAATTATGCTCATTGGCACATGTAGCTTTTGCTGTACAGGTCAACGAAGTGGGCTCATACTACTCTCATGACATGCATATCATGCAGGCAGGCTATACATCAGAAGTTACCAAATCATTTATAACCTGATGTAAAGGTTACCTCGCAAATCAGGCCAATGAAATTGGTTGATACTACTGCAATATGCACAGTAGCCTAGTAGTTTTTTGGCGCCCAGAAAACCGTTTCTTGCCTCTCATATGTAGGCTGCACTGCTAAGTAATTTGACTTGGCAGGCCAATACTGTTTACACACAACATGCCAGATGTGCAGGGCAAACTTGCACGCCAAGGACTGGAAAAAAATATCACCCATATCTCCACTTCTATGGTAACCAGAAGGATACAAATGCTACAGTGCTGTTACTCGTGAGGCCAGCTGTTTTCGTGCCACATTTGGATGGGAGGAGATTGTAGACGTACAATCTACTTTACACATTCTAAGGAAAAAAGGGATAGCAATCGGACGATGAGATCACATATACAATAAAAAATAAATAAATTTCATAAAAATTGAATGATTAATTGAAGAAAGAGCTACTGACACACAGTCAACGCGGATTGAGGAAACACCGTTCTTGTGAAACGCAACTAGCTCTTTACTCCCATGAAGTGTTGAATGCTGCTCACAAGTTTTTTCAAACTGATTCCATATTCTGAATTTCCGGATGTTATTGACACTGTACCAGAAATGCGGCTTGTAGTGAAACTGAATGCTTATGGAATGTCGTCTCAGTTATGTGACTGGATTCATGATTTACTGTCAGAAAGGTCACAGTTCATAGTAACTGACGGAAAGCCATCGAGTAAAACAGAAGTGATTTCTGACATTCCCCAAGGTAGTGCTATAAACCCTTTGCTGTTCCTTATCCATATAAACGATTGTGCAGACAATCTGAGCAGCCATCTCAGGTTGTTTGCAGATGACACTGTCATTTATCGACTAGTAAAATCATTAGCAGATGAAAACAAATTGTCAAAACAAGTTGAAAAATGATTTAGAAAAGATATCTATATGGTGTGAAAATCCACAATTAACACTAAATTACGAAAAGTGTGAGGTCATCTACACGATTGCTAAAAGGAATCCGTTAAACGTTGGTTACAAGAAAAAATCAGTCAAATCTAATGGCCGTAAATTGAGCTGTGTACCTAGGAATTACAACTATGAAGAACTTAAATTAGAAGGAACACACAGAAAATGTGGAGAGGGCTAACCGAAGACTGTTAAAGAATTGTTCAAATGACTCTAAGCACTGTGTGACTTAACATCTGAGGTCATCAGTCCACTAGACATAGAACTATTTAAACCCAACTAACCTAAGGACAACACAGACAGACATGCCAGAGACAGGATTCAAACCTGCGACCGTAGCAGCAGTGCGGTTCCTGACTGAAGCGCCTAAAACCGCTCGGCCACAGACTCCGATTTATTGGCATGACACTTGGTAAATGTAACAGATCTACTAAGGAGACTGCCTACACTACGCTTGTCCGTCCTCTTTTAGAATACTCCTGCACGGTGTGGGATAATTAAAAGATAGGATTGATGGAGTACATCGAAAAAATTCAAAGAAGTGCAGCAAGTTTTGTATTACCGTGAAATAGGGGAGAGAGTGTCACTGAAATAATGCAGAATTTGGGATGGACATCGTTAAAACGGAGCCATTTTTCGTTGCGAAGGAATCTTCTCACGAAATTCCCGTCACCAACGTTTTCCTCCGAATGCGAAAATATTTTTTGACGTCGACCTACACAGGGATAAACGATCACCATGATAAAATAAGTGAAGTCAAAGCTCGTACGGAAAGATATAGGTGTTCGTTCTTTCTGCGTGCTATACGAGATTTGAATAATAGAGCATTGTGAAGGTGGTTCGATGAACCATCTGCCAGGCACTTACATGTGATTTGCAGAGTATCCGTGTAGACGTTCATAAATTGAAGAAGTCAATAATGTATTGATGTTTCTCTAGCCCTTGAGCAAGCCGTTATTCGGCTTAGGTTTGGCTGTTGGACACGTTCTATCTTCCAATTGACCTTCTGGCAGCACCAGACGAGCCATGCACGTGGATGTTGTGGCGTGAGTAGAAGACGGTGTAAACGTGTGCGTGTCCCTAGACCCATGGCTAATAGCCAGTTCGGAACGGTTTGTGTTGTCACGTCTGCCTGAAAAGAGCTTTTATCTGTGTTGTGGTAGTTGTACTATCTGGCACCCCTGCCCTTACAATACGTAGTTCCTAGTAGGCGGGTTGGCTGCTGCACGTAAAGAACCTTGTCTACATGTGTGATAACGGTCACCTCACCACTGACTCCAGGATCATTGCACAACTAAAGCAGCACGTCCAATTTCTGCGGCAATTCTCTGAAAAGACCATCCCACCGCCCGCAAGGTCACATTTGACCCCTTCCAAACTCACTCGTATGGCTGTAGGAAGCACGTGTTCATCTCCACGGCATGGTTGCTTTCTTGCTTCACACATCTGCACCGCACTGAGCCTTCTGGCTATGAGTATTTCTTATTACAGTGTACACTTTGGTAGCTATGCCACTACTCTATCTGTCGGCGGACGATGTAGAAATCATTATCAGAACATATGCTATCCACCACATACCTTAATACTGTCATAGTATTACAATCAACGAAGTATTTCCATGTTTGCTAATTTTTTTCCAGCAGTGTATAACACATAACATATCAAATGTCATTTGTAACATACTTATCACAGTACCTAAAATGTAGAATATGCAGAATGCTTCGTAGATGTGGTGAAAAGCTTTATGATCCTAAGGCTGTCATTAAAAGAAGCAGCAAATTAAAAAAAGCCTTCGTAATTTACTACAAGCATATGCCCAAAGTGGGAGTGATGAGTACCATTAACTTTTAAAAATGCAAAGAACAGGACCCCTGTTGATAAATTATGTGTCCTGTCAGAGTTTTCTTCTCCAGAACGATTACCTAGCAAGCATAACAAGTGGATAGAGAAAAGTTGAAAAAATCGACAGAACAAAATGGTTTTGATTGCATATAAAAGTAGCACGTTATGAAGGAATGCCCTAAAATATACCAAGAAACTAGTTACAGCAATTAAAGTCCATAAAAATTCTTTCCCATAACTCTGAAGACACTGGATTTCCCATTCAAATGTTTCTATCTGTTGGAAGTCTATGGAAAATTGTCTAGAATAGTGTTGGTATTTCAGTTCAAGTTTTTTTTTTCTCGAGTATTCACATAATGATTGTTGCGGTACCTTTCGAATATTATTATCTGTAAATCCCAGAAGAGGGTACATGTACAGCGATGACGGAGCAATAACAATATATGTGAACAAAAACTGTGAACTGATGTTGCAGGTATATCAGAGCTCTCTTGTTTGGGGTAAAGTAATGATTTGGAATGCCCCAGATTAAGAAGAGGGAAACTTTAATCTCTTTTTTGCGGTGTAATCGTAGTAATGGCGGGAACAACTCTTGTAATAAACATATCAACATTCAGTCAAAAACGAATTTCATTTAGATAGGAGACACAGGTTGCTATTATTTACTGCAACATGACCACACTTCATATGAAGGCAGTATTGACCAAACACACGGTCTTATAATTAACGCACAACGACGAAAGCAAATAAAAGAAATACGTGCACCTTTCCTCTAGCTCCACCAAAGTAGAGCTCAGATTCAGTCTAATACATTCTTACATTGTGGAATAAATATACATAATGATCTCGACTTAATCTGTAGACTTACAAGTGTATTACAGAGAAGGTTAAACTGCTGTGGATCAACAACTGTCTCTGTAGTGTTGTCTGCTGTCTAGGTCAACGACATTTCTCACTCCCTATTTGTGACAAGTAAAGATGATCGTGACAAAATGGTAAAGTATTATTAGGTAGGAAATAAGTCGCGAAATACATATTTGTGCCCACGTCGTTTTGTTTCACGTTTGTGCAGAGTAGAATGAAGAGCTTGTGATGCCATGGCTAATGACGAGATATAACTTTTTTCCTTTCTTTTACTGCCTTGTACCCCATAGATGTATTGCTGATGATATCAATCATTTTTCATTTGGTTATATATTGTAGAACATGAAGTTTGTGACTATGTTTACTGTGTTATTTTCTATACGAGTTCCTTATATAAGGACTTGAATTTTTTTCTGATGATCTTAAATATAGTTTTATTAAATGAATTGTGTGAAACGGCATGCAATAGGCAGAAGTATTGTAAGAACTGTGAATCGAGAGTAGTATCGATAGCTGTCGCGACGAACAGTGAGCAGATGGTGGGTAAGCATGACGATACGGAAGTAGTAATGGTGTGCGTTTAACGCGATATTAATAGCAGACGTTCTTGTGTTAGACGGGTATGAAATATCACTTCTGATGGATATTACTAGGTGGACTTTGTATTACGCATTCGCTGTTGGTTTTGCAGAAAGATGCTTGTGACAGTGACAACGCACTCGTGAACAGACAGTAAAGGCGTCGGTTTGGAATTGAGCTGCATTACATAAACTGTGAATTTAATATTCATCATTTTGATTTGGAGCTCCCTGTTTTGGCCGTGTTTGCAGTTAAAATTGTTGGTTGTAAGGTCCGCCAGTTATGCAAAACACAGCTTTTTCTCGGTACCCAAACATGTTTTGCTACCACTGTGCCGTCATCAGCGGGTTATCGTTCTTATTTATTATGTAACGTGAACATTTTTTTAAATGATTATAAAATTATCTGAATGTTTAGTTCAAACAATAGATCGTTTCTTTTCCTAAATACCTTTATGTGTGGTGTGCATTAATTTTCCGGATCACTTTCGTGTTATTTACTTCCTTACGCGCTTGCGACACGGAAACGTACGTAAAAACGAATATAGGTGCGAAAACGTCGCGACAAACAAAATTTCATTCTGGAAGATAGCTTAACTCCCAGTAAAAAACTTTCTCATCACTATCGTTTGGTTGCAGATGACAAGCTACCTGTAGTAATTAACACACAAGTGATCCGGAAGATTCATGCACACCAAATGTAAAGGTACTTGCAAAAAGAAACGATTTATTGTTTGAACTAAACATCCGCATAATTTTATAATCATTTTGCAAAAATGTTTACATCACAAAACAAATAAAAACGAAAACCCACTGATGATGGCACAGTGGTGTCTAAAAATGTTTGGGTACTGAGAAATAACGGTGTTTTGCACAAGTAGCAGATCTCGCGTCCAACAGTTTTGTAAATTTAATAATTTAATTTTCTTGACTACGATATAAGACGTGTGCTGAAACACTAACTGCCAATATGGAAACCGTGAACTATATTGCTAGGTAAGTTACTGGGGAACATTGTTATTATGAACGATGACTATTACCAGTAGATAGACTGTGTAGCTTCACAATTGTCAAAGTATAGCCAGTGGAACGTCAATTTGGACACGAGGTGCACTGTGTCAAACTATCGTGCGTGGGAGTTGCAGTTGAAGTAATACGACCTTCATTTGCTGCATATACAGTTACTTTGTTCAGGCCTACGACAAACGGATGTTACGCAACTTTTTACCACCGCCGGCAGAGACAGGGGTTAAGGAAAGAGAATATTTTAATGCCAAGGACACGACTGGATGAATTTATAGGATTCATATCAGCAACTTCAGAGTGCTTCTACCGTCGTCGCCACATCATGCCGACCCAGAACCATTCCTCTTTTCAAGAAACATAATTGTAACCAATGTAATTTCTTTCTTCATTGTAACAGATTATCTCTTATTGTTTCTCTCTGTAAATAAAAGTAGTGTAAAGACTATTCACCTTCAGTGCTTGTTGACCTCACCACTAACAGTAGTTATTTCCATCATTTATTTGTTTTGGCTTTTCAGCATATTTGTACTAGTCGTTGGATGTTTTGTATGTGTCTATTGGAAGGGTGTGCTTCAATTTGTATACACAGTAATTTACACAGGAGAATTTATGTGCGAAATTTGGCCAAACGTCTAAGTTGCGGCATCTGCCATTGAAGTTATTTACCCCGACCAATTACAAATAAGTGTCTTATTTGCCTTTGGTTCCAGTTACCGTATTAGAGGGAATTTTGAATGTGACAGTTGTCAAAGTACACAATCTTTGTTTACATGCCGCTTCATGTCATATTCCAATTCATTCATGTTTAAGTGCAAATTTATCTGGGTTTAACTGTTACGGGTAAGCAAAATTACAATATACTGTCTTTATTTATCAAATTAGCTTCTTAGTGTTTTACTGTTTTCCACTACCAAAGAATTTTATTATCAGGATTATATCAGGGTTTGCAAAATTCTCATATAGAAGTGTGCTTTTGAAGTTTCCGGAAGTAACGCGGGTTCGTGGGGTTTACGCAGTATTAATTTGCTTCATGCAGTTTTTCTTTAAACATTTTCTGATTACAAATTCACGGTCATAGTAAATCTACAGGAAACGTTTTCTTCACATAAGTCGACTGTGAAGTGACAGGACAGGGTAGCTTGACGCTGTCTTAAGGGATTTGGAAGCTTTGAATCGAAGATTGAAAATTAATGGGTGTGGTTTGTTTGTGTTTGGATCCAATAATAGAAAAGATGACTATCAAAGAGGATGAGCGGGTAGCCAGTTTTAAGGTGTGGAGTGATGAGCAAGGGGAAAATAAAGATCAAGAATTCACAATAGAAATGGTGGAAAAACATATAGTAACCACGACAGGAATGAGAGACAGTGGGGAAGAAAGTTCAAATGGAAAATATGTTTGCTGCACTGTTTGCGGAAATGAAAGGAATGAAAGAAGGCTTACGAGAAGATACGAAAGAGGTAAGAGAAGAAATGAAGGATGTAAAAGAAAATTTTAGTAGTAAAATGGAATCTGTTAGTAGGGACGTGGAAGTGGTTAACAAATCTGAAAAGGATATGAGAGAACAACTGAGGAATTTAGATATGAAATTTGAACAAGAGTTTAAAGATTTTAAAAGAGAAATAGATGACGTGATAGAAAAGAAGATTTCTGTGATATAGTCAGATATAGGCAAAGATTTCCTCAAATTTAAGGATGATGATAAAGGTGAGAGAGGAGAAAGTTACTCTTTTACCTATTTTTTCGTATACGGTAAATTATTAAATATTTTGGTACAAACTGATAGAGAGGAGTGACGGTGGACGAAATGGGAGAAAACATCGATCGAATCGAAACCAAAATTCTAACTTCAATGGGAATAACCAGCCATTATGGGAATACAGAAGACGAGGAAATTATAATCATAACAACAAGAACAACTACAGTTCATAACAACAACAACTACCGACGGAACGGATACTGGAGAGAGCAAGCGAACTCGAACCAGGATCAACAGGATTCTAGGGACCAACGGCAAAGGAATACAGAGACCTACAACAGTCAAGCTCAATGGAATGACCAACGTAGCGAATCTTTGGAACTGATTAATACATCACGGGGATCCCGCAGATAAACTCCAAACAGAAATTGACAAGCAACCGCTGTGGTCTCAGCTAGGAACATACCGCAGAAACTATCGGAACACTAAGATACAAGAGAACTGCAACGATAAGAGAAGGTGCAGTATGTAAATAGTCTCCATGGATGAGCTGTTTAACGCTATTTAGTGTTGATATTGCGTTTCTTAACGTAATTTTCCATTTGTTGTCTTTCGGTGTAATTCTGGTTGTCATTTCCATCAGTTTTCAGCAAGAGTCCTTGTTGAACGTGGACAAATGAGTTTCGTATTTGTGACATATTCACGCTACCGTTTACTGGAAGGTGTCGGATTGAGTTAAAATTGCGTTGCCAGTTATATATAACACCAGTTGGAACTTTTTGTGGCATACCAAGCCAGCCACATTGCAATACTGAGTACTCCAAAAAAGTGAATACTGCTTTATTTCTATGGACCTCAGGACTGTTGTCCAATTTCCGCAGTTGAGCGTCGTACTCTGTCATAGTTCTCGTACAAGAGCCTTTACAATTATCATCATCGTCGATCAAATTGTTTGTGTTTACTCTCCGTGGTTTCTTGTACACTGTCCAATGAACGGACGTGGGTCACTTTGTATTTCGTGGTGTCTAGACGGTAAATCGGGCCATAGAGCATGTGCGTCTCGATTTTCGGATGTGTTTCATTTGGTGTTAGCAGTCCACAGTTTGGGCGCGGGTCGACACTTCGACTCGGTGTGATAAGACCCATCGCCTGTCGTGCGATGTAGCCTGTCTTGTGGTGCAATTTTGCCAGCACTGTGTGAGCGCCGTCTTCGAAATAGGAACCAGAAACAAAATAATGGACCTTGGATGACATATTACAAAAAATATATTTGTATAAATAATTCAGTATTCTTTTCTTTCATTTCGGCAGCAGTAGGCATCCTTATACTATGTAACATTACGTGTACACTATCATGAAGTGCCTCTTCAAAGTTTTCAGCCAAATCACAAGCACGTGAGTGAGTAGACACACTTCCTGGCCACTTCAGCGTCAGCAGACACCACGGCGGACATAGAAAAATAAAAGAGCAGTGGTTGTTGTTGTGGTCTTCAGTCCTGAGACTGGTTTGATGCAGCTCTCCATGCTACTCTATCCCGTGCAAGCTTTTTCATATCCCAGTACCTACTACAACCTACATCCTTCTGAATACGCTTAGTGTATTCATCTCTTGGTCTTCCTATACGATTTTTACCCTCCACGCTGCCCTCCAATACTACATTGGTGATCCCTTGATGATGCAGAAGATGTCCTGCCAACCGATTCCTTCTTATAGTCAAATTGCGCCACAAACTTCTCCCAAATCGTATTGAATACTTCCTCATTAGTTATGTGATCTATCCATCTAATCTTCAGCATTCTTCTGTAACACCACATTTCGAAAGCTTCTATTCTCTTCTTGTCCAAACTAGTTATCGTCCATGTTTCTCTTCCATACATGGCTACACTCCATACAAATACTTTCAGAAACAACTTCCTGACACTTAAATTTATACTCGATGTTAAAAAAATTTCTCTTCTTCATCAACGCTTTCATTGCCACTGCCAGTCTACATTTTATATCCTCTCTACTTCGACCATCATAAGTTATTTTGCTCCACAAATTGCAAAACTCCTTTACTAATTTAAGTGTCTCATTTCCTAATCTAATTCCCTCAGCTTCTCCCGACTTAATTCGACTACATTCCATAACCCTCATTTTGCTTTTGTTGATGTTCATCTTATACCCTCCTTTCAAGACACTGTCCATTCCGTTCAACTGGTCTTCCAAGTCCTTTGCTGTCTCTGACAGAATTACAATGTCGTCAGCAAACCTCAATGTTTTTATTTCTTCTCCATGGATTTTAATACCTACTTCGAATTTTTCTTTTGTATCCTTCACTGCTTTCTCAATATACAGATTGAACAACATCGGAGAAAGGCTACAACCCAGCTTCACTCCCTTCCCAACCACTGCTTCCCTTTCATGTCCCTCGACTCTTGTAACTGACATCTGGTTTCTGTACAAATTGTAAATAGCCTTTCGCTCCCTATACTTTACCCCTTCTACCTTCAGAATTTGAAAGAGAGTATTCCAGTCAACATTGTCAAAAGCTTTAAGTATACAATTGCTAGAAACGTAGGTTTGCCTTTCCTGAACATAGCTTCTAAGATAAGTCGTAGGGTCAGTTTTGCCTCACGTGTTCCCATATATCTACGGAATCGAAACTGATCTTCCCCTGAGCTCGGCTTCTACTAGTTTTTCCATTCGTCTGTAAAGAATTCGCGTTAGTATTTTGCAGCTGTGATTTATTAAACTTATAGTTCGGTAATTTTCACATCTGGCAACACCTACTTTCTTTGGGATTGGAATTATTATTATTCTTCTTGACGTCTGAGGGTATTTCGCCTGTCTCGTACATCTTGCTCACCAGATGGTAGAGTTTTGTCAGTTTGGCCCCCCCAAGGCTTTCAGTAGTTCTAACGAAATGTTGTCTACTCCCGCGGCATTTTTTCGAATGAGGCCTTTCAGTACTCTGTCAAACTCTTCACGCAGTATCATACCTCCCATTTAATCTTCATCTACATCCTCTTCCATTTCCATAATATCGTCCTCAAGTACATCGCCCTTGTATAGACCCTCTATACTCCTTCCACCTTTTTGCTTTTCCTTCTTTGCTTAGAATTGGGTTTCCAACTGAGCTCTTGAAATTCTTACAAGTGGTTCTCTTTTCTCCAAAGGTCTCTTTAACTTTTTGTAGGCAGTATTTAACTTACCCCTAGTGAGATAAGCCTCTATATCCTTACATGCGTCCTCTAGCCATCCCTGCTTAGCCATGGTGCACTTCCTGTCGATCTCATTTTTGAGACGTTTGTATTAGTTTTTGCCTGCTTCATTTACTGCATTTTTATATTTTGCGTTTTATCAATTATATTCAATATTTCGTCTGTTACCCAAGGGTTTCTACTAGCCCTCGTCTTTTTAGCTACTTGGTCTCTGCTGCCTTCACTACTTTATCCGTGAAAGCTACCCATTCTTCATCTAATGTATTTCTTTCCCCCATTCCTGTCAATTGTTCCCTTATGCTCTCTCTGAAACTCAGTTCAACGTCCGGTTTAGTCAGTATATCCAGCTCCCATCTCCTTAAATTCCCACCTTTTTGCAGTTTCTTCAGTTTAGTCTACATTTCATAACCAATAGATTGTGGTCAGAGTCCACACCTGCCCCTGGAAATGTCTTATAATTTAAAACCTCGTCCCTAAATCTCTGTCTTACTATAATATATTCTGTCTGAAACCTGTCGGTATCTCCAGGCTTCTTCCACGTATACAACCTTCTTTTATGAATCTTGAACCAATTGGCAGATATGATTAAGTTGTGCTCTGTGCAAAATTATACCAGGCGGCTTCCTCTTTCATTCCTTAACCCTATTCCATATTGCCCTACTATGTTTCCTGCTCTGCCTTTTCCTACTTCCGAATTCCAGTCATCCATGAGTATTAAATTTTCGTCTCCCTTCAATATCTGAAAAATTTCTTTTATTTCATCATACAGTTCTTCAATTTCTTCATCATCTGCAGAGCTAGTTGGCATATAAACTTGTAGTACTGTAGTAGGCATGGGCTTCGTGTCTATCTTGTATTAGCTTACCCACACTCCTATTTTCTTATTTATTGGTAAACCTATTCCAGCATTACCCCTATTTGAGTTTGTATTTATAACCCGGTATTCGCCTGACCAAAAGTCTTTTTCCCCCTTCCACCGTACTTCACTAATTCCCACTATATCTTTAACTTATTCATTTCCCTGTTTAAACTTTCTAACCTACCTATTCGATTAAAGGATCTGACATTCCACGCTCCGATCCGTAGAACACCAGTTTTCTTTCTCCGGATAACGACGTCCTCTTTGAGTAGTCCTCTCCCGGTGATCGGAATGGGGGACAATTATATCTCCGGAATATTTTACCCAAGAGGACGCCATTATCATTTAACCATACAGTGAAGCTGCATGCCCTCGGGAAAAATTACGGCTGCAGTTTCCCCTTGCTTTCAGCCGTTCGCAGCACCACCACAGCAAGGCCGTTTTTGTTAGTGTTACATGGCCAGATCAGTGAATCATCCATACTGTTGTCCCTGCAAGTACTGAAAATGCTGCTGCTCTCTTCAGGAACCACGCGTTTGTCTGGCCTCTCACCGACGGTACGGCTATCTGTATCGCTGAGGCATGCAAGCATCCCCACCAACGGCAAGGTCCATGGTTGATGGGGGGAAGTATAAAAGGAATAAAATGCATGAAAATTGCCTTTGGTAGTATTAGCAAAGGCATAGGGTAGTATAATAAGTTAGTATTTAGTATTGGGAGAAACCTGTAGGTTGGTGGAGGTTTACAGGTAGTGCCAGCGTAATAATGAGTGCATAACAGGAGTAGAACCGACCAAAAACTAACAAACACACAGACACCTCACACAAAATAATTTACGTCCATACAACGTAAACAGGCCCCTGAAAACATTAAATTTATTTTTTGATTTGCATCCTCAGTTTTAAAACAAATAAATATATTAAGTAAAGAAACAAATTGAATTCATAATTATTCTCTTTTCTGTAAATGGATTATATCAATGTAATGACATCTGTGAGAGAATATGGCACTTAACCACACTTGAGGATTGTGCAGACTTCAAAACCAACACGGCAGACTGGACATCACGGTCCACTCCAGCCAGTGAAACACAAGCTGGGAGCAGGCACCCTTAATGATACAGCTATACTGGTGCCCCCCCCCCCCCCCCCCCTCACTCACCCCACGCTCGCCCTGCGACAGAAACGCCGTGCCAGCTGACATGCCTATGCCACGCATCCCCGACATGTACCAGTGCATTCAGCACATCTCAATAACCAGTGCAGAGAGCGGGACGCTACCACATGCCGACAGCAACACCTTAGCAGCTAACAACCCGCCAGGCTGCTAATCAAGGGACTGGCGAGACACGTGGCATGACATTCGGTACTGAGCCTGAGGCTCAGAGGTGTGCCGAGAGGGACTTCGACAACAGGCGAGCAAATTCGATGTCCTGCACCAGCAGGTGTGTTCCCCTGCACAAGCGAACGGAAAGAGCAGAGCTGCCCCACGTATCTCTAATGCTGAATGGATTTCTATGATAGGAGGCCGGTTGCACATCAAATGCCATGCTGTCACGCAAGTCACTGATGGCTAACAGCTGCCTGACCAGGATGACGCCAAGGGTCCCGCTGCAGTCCGTAAGCTGCTCAAAATGCCGGTTGCTTCCCAGACACCAAATGCTGCGAGATGAGAGGAAACACCAGAGACGTCTGCCGATCGTGGACTGTGCGGCTGGTCCCGGCGGAGGTTCGAGTCCTCCCTCGGACATGGGTGTCTCTTTTTGTCCTTAGGATAATTTAGGTTAAGTAGTGTGGAAGCTTAGGGACTGATGACCTTAGTAGATAAGTCCTATAAGACTTCACACATTTTTTTAAAGACGTCGGCTGCCACCTCTGCCACATCGTGTGATGAGTTATAGGCCATTCCAGTATGGCGGCAACTGCTGTTCTTAAGTCCTACCAGTCACAGTTGTGTGAGTGCCTGAGTGCCTTGTTTACAGTTTGTGTGACATATTCAATTGTAAAATTTGTCTCGTGTGGAGGGAGTGATAGGATGCCCTTCTGTAATATCTTTTTGTGGTTTTGTATGAATCAATTGAACTGTCTTGATTGTGAGATATATATTTGTCTGCACATTTGTTAATGCTCTGATTATGTGCCTGCATTTTTTTCGTGTCATAGAAAATAATACACAAATTTATACAACTTAGTTAATAAGACAAACAGATTACACATGTGATTTCCTTGTTCATTAAGAATTTGAGAATGTATGTGTTTGAGCAGGGGAAATCAACGAGCAGAGAACAGTTCATACTCTAGGACATAGTAAATGATTTGGGTCATTAGACATCTCTGACCACAGGATATGGTGTGGATGG
Organism: Schistocerca gregaria; assembly: GCF_023897955.1. Lineage (NCBI taxonomy): Eukaryota > Metazoa > Arthropoda > Insecta > Orthoptera > Acrididae > Schistocerca > Schistocerca gregaria. The sequence goes on from NC_064922.1 coordinate 668,319,614, forward strand.
GTATATTTCTTTGGTGGAAGGCCTTTTAACGACTTGGCAAATGTTTATCGGAAGTCTGAGATGTTGCAATGACCCCTGGGTCTAACATAATTCATACTACTCAAATCAAGGTTTATTTGTACTCTTACTGTCTTGCAGCTTCATGTGAATTAATGACCCCTGATTGGCAGAGTTACCTTTGCTCACATATATCGGTTATCAGGATGAGATTCTCCTTCTGTTTTCAATTATTTCCTGTGGTTTGTGTCACACTAAACAATATTGAAGTGAGACACTACCCATGCTGAAATCAACGGCGGGTAGAGGGCAGTGAGAGAGTACACGGAGAGTATAAGGAAAATTACTAAAAATTTTGTTACAACCTGACAGACCTTGAGCGAGACTCTAGAATGTTATCTGCCTGAGCAGCCGTTTATGGAGCCTGGTAAGCCGTTGAAAGGATGATGTATTTTTGTGGTTCTTAGCTCATAGAAACGGCATGTTGGGAGTTGGAGGAAACTGGGGCGGTGAGCCCATCCCTCCGTTAATCTTGCTGGACAGGTTCACAGCCGTACAGGGCAGACAGAGCAGCCCCTTGTCGAGACATGTCTCTAGCAAACCAATACCGCTATACCTGCATTGCCGCCAGACGAAGGTTGGGCGGGGAGTGATGGACTAAGGGGACGCATCTACACAGACATTGAGTGCTGAGTCACGCGTAGTAAAAATTAGCAATTTTAGTGTTCAATGATACTGCAAATAGGCCTGTGACCCACGTTCCTTGGCCGCCACGGTTTTATAAGAAACTCCAGCGTCTGTGAAACGTTTAGAGATAGAATCTTTATTACATCTCATAGCTAGCAGTAACAAGCTCCAAGGCACAGGCGATTTAGATAAGGCCCTATAAGATTGTATCTGTTCGCTTCTTGCTGTGGGAAGTCATGTGACTTCAGAGAAGAACATCTTCCCCCTCCACGAAAACTTGAAAATACAGTAGTTGGCGGTTTCCTTTTTTCCCGAGACACAGGTTTCGTAATGCTGCCCTGGTTCGACATGATTTTGTGCTGTCGTGAGGGAGATTTAGCCTCTCTAAAGCCAGGTGATTGTGATTATGAAGGCGGTGCCGTCCGTGTACTTTGCGGCAAAACGGATTTTTTTTTTTTCTGAAGAGGTGCGAGGCACTCAGGTGCTGGGCTTCGGTCTGGTAAGAGGACTTCTGGTTGATGCTCTGGCATGTGTGGTTGGTGCTTGGGACCTATCCGCGACTGACTTCACTTGCGAGGAGTTTAGTCTGGGGACCCTGTGGTGAAGTTTAGTGTACCGACTATGCGACTTCAAACGTCTCGGACTACTCGTTTGCCGAGGGCAAAATTATTCGTTTTTGGTTTACCTGTCTTTATAAACTATATAAACTATTTCTCATTGCAAATTTTATCACAAGTTTTCAAAAATCGTACCTGTGATTTTTTGAGTTAGGTGAGAAGGGTGGCAGGGATGGGGGGGGGGGTGGAGTCGAGAGGAGGGTGTTGTACGGACAAAGACGTGCGTTCTGGCACCTAAAATTTTATAAACTAAGCAATCCTTCTTACTTTACCGTGGACGTACAATGAGTGAAACTTCATTATCGGCTAATTTTAGTGGCTTTTCTAACTTACACACGGAGTATGATGTACTTGACAGTAAAAATATGAGCGGAAGGGAGTGACTTTTACTAATGCTTCGCCCCATTTAGGAATTTTAATAATGTAGTACCTACGTTTCAGAGTCGCCTGACGCAGTTCAAACTTTAATTAAGTTTCCCTGCCGTTTCCTCACATTGTAATACATCTGGGTTCCTGTTATCGCTTATACCAACTAAAAAGGCACAATAACGAAAAATTAAATCTTCGTCTAGAAGAAAAGCTATCCTAATATGAAAAGTCAATGTTTAATGAATTTCCTAGTTCCAGGAGAGCTTCCACATTATCGCACTAGCCTCGCAATTTGAGAAAAACCATCATCGTTACTGCAGACATCGAAAGAAGTAGAACAATGGTAAAGACACATGGATAATACCCACAAATATCGATATTTTAACTACCCTCATATTAACTTAATTTAAAATTTTCATTGTTTCTTTAAGTCGCATCTGCTACATACCACTTCCTTTTTCTTTCATTCATTCCAGTTGAAATATTATTCGATTTGTAATAACTAGGACGTAGGAGAGAGGACAAACTATAAAACTCCATCGATTCACTGTGTTTTCTCAGTAGGTAGTTTTAATCTCACTATTTACATTGCTTATTTTTGTCAGGATTTACACACTTCTCCACATCTTAATAAGTTTTTGAAAAGACTACAATATTTTTTGTCGTATTCAAGGAAAATCAAATCATCAGTCATTCTCGCCTCCATATTAAGTTCCTCCTTCCTCTTAGATGAGATTTTAATGTCTTAGTTACCAAAGGCTTACTTGGCCTTTAACGGATTTTCTGAATGACGTTTTAGGTAAGCTACTTTCAAATACTGACTCATATTCACTGCAGAATGAGCTGAATTACACGTTAGCATCTTTTTTTTATATTTACCTCATCCCACATCACATCATTTAACTTACTCTTAAAACACTATATACTGTTTTCATTAACAAATTTCACTGCTCAGTACAAATCTGTCTCAGGCCTGTACGATGTGCTATGTTGTTTATTTAAATTACAAAAAAAATGGTTCAAATGGCTCTGAGCGCTTTGGGATTTAACTGCTGAGGTCATCAGTCCCCTAGAACTTAGAGCTACTTAAACCTAACTAACCGAAGGACATCACACACATCCATGCCCGAGGCAGGATTCGAACCTGCGACCGTAGCGGTCGCGCGGTTCCAGACTGTAGCTCCTAGAACCGCTCGGCCACCCTGGCCGGCTATTTAAATTACATCACGCTCATATAGTTAATTGAGAATTGGGTGCACATTAATTGTTTCAACTTGTGTACTATTTTAAATACGTTATCAGTCAGGGACCTGCTTACTTGCAGCAAAAGAGTTGGTAAATTAACTACTGAAAATAGACTGAAATCCACAAATAACGATCGAGTTAATTTTTCTTGTCTGTACCTTGTAAGAAATATACACCAAAATTTCCTTGAACTACTGTTTCTCCTTGTCCGACAGGTAGTTCAATAATGCACCTAGATTTCTCATAAATAACTGAAAGATCAGTAGTGTCTCACACATATCAAACAATGTTTCTGTAGTAACAGTTCACAACGACATGCCTCTGATCTCCGCAAAAGCTATTTGTTTCAACATATCTGACTCTTACAAATGTTGCAACACCTCCTCTTACAGTGTTAATTACACACGAAAATGATGATCGTCTATAGTCCCCGATATTTAACCTCTCTCTCAGTGGTAAGGTGGTGTTCAGAGAGGAGCAAAACACCTGTCACTTCAGTAATCTTCTCATCTTCTATATATTAAGTAGCTGATCTTATTTTTCAGCCCCCTAACATTCTGATGAAGCGAATTAACTGTATCTTTCAGGAAACTATTACATACAAGTCTGTTAAAGTCCTATTCTATTCTAATTTCTTTCAAGACTGTCTCTCTATTATCTAACCCTAAGCTAAAAATAGTGTTCAAATGGATTTGGACTTGTGTACTGATAACCGCCCTTACACTTCTTGCAAGGTGCTAACCTCATCTCTCCCTCTTATTCAGGTGCAGGCCGTGACTTGTGTATCCTTATCTCCAAATTGCAGCAAAAGATGTAGCACATTTATGAGACTTTCAATCGAAATCAACCAACTCAGCTCTTTTATACATTTATGACTACCACGTCAACCCAGGCTAGTCGTATCGCTGGGAAACTTACACACGGATTACACAATTGTGTGCTGTAGCTGCACCTATTTCCTCCAGACCACCTTTAAGGCTGTATTCTAAGTAACTATCCAGGCTGCTTCCTGCACTTCCTGCTGTAAGTCAAAACCTCTGAAGAAAGCCTGTATGATCTCTGTCGTCTGGCTAAGCTTCGCACTAGGTTTCACTACGCTTGTGACCTAGTAGTGTAGATACGGTTTCTCCTGTATCATTTAGCGTACATCCCTTCTGAGACTGCCAGCTTGCAGCACTCTTTTCTTTCTGTTTGACTTTCAACTGACCAAGCACAGTTGTTCCTGCGAGCCTAGCCCACTCTACTTTGCTGGGAGAGTGATTGAAGCCGTCTCCTATTTCACGTAACAAGTCAAACTGATTGCTAACCCGAATCTGAAGTGTGAATTCTGAGAATTTCTCCTTTCACCAGCTTCCACTGCGTTTCCCCCCTTCATCCTATCTAATTCAGAATACGTCATTTCCAATACTGCCTGATGAGCACGAGCCTTTCTTCCTTATTCCAGGATACTCTTGTCTCGACTACTTAATGTACAACTCTATGAGAGAGCCGCATCTGATAACTGGCTTCCCTGTACATGACTCCAGCTAAATACAAACCGGGAGTCCTGGCAGGTTTGTCCCATAGTGACTAACCAGTGGCAGCATCCACATTTGTCACACGTGATGACACTTTTGACAAAACTAAAGAGCACTGATACACAAATAAACTGTAACAAAGTAACAATTAGTGAAAATTTTGACTTTTGATGAGCTGCGTGGCTAACACCTAGGTGGCAGGCGGAAGTAAAACAGGAGAATGTAACGGCGCAGATATTCGCTGAACGTAAGTTTCAGAAAGCAGCAGACGCAAAATGAATGGAAACTAGTAGGCAAAATATTTTTAATAACACTGTTAAACCGACACCATACGACTGTCCGACGTTAACACCACAATCTGAATACTTCATAGATGCACACATAATTTCCGTTTTAAATCACTGAATACTCGAAACGAATGAAAACTAAGAGAGGACGATATTTTAACAACAATATTAAATAGGCACCATCCAGAAATTATGGAAAGCATTGCATTGTATTCAGAACAACATGTAGCGATCCACAGCTGCCGTTTCTGACGTTAGAGCACTTAGAGAGAGAGAGAGAGAGAGAGAGAGAGAGAGAGAGAGAGAGAGAGAGAGAGAAGGAGGGATGGAGGGAGGGAGCGAGGGAAAGAGGGAGAGAGAGACAGATATACAGAGAATGAGACAATCCGCCACTGACTGCCGATTGCCAACACCAAGCATACCTTTCGAATGGGCTATACGAAGCATGCAGACTGTAAAATTGTCGTTTGTTTAAAAAACATAACAGACATAAAACACGGTGGTGAAGAAACTCAAATACGAATACTACTGACCTTCAAGTCAATCTCATGCGCTATTGGCCATTAAAATTGCTACACTACAAAGATGACGTGCTACAGACGCGAAATTTAACCGACAGAAAGAGGATGCTGTGCCATACAAACGATTAGCTTTTCAGAGCATTCATACAATGTTCGAGCCGGTGTCGACACACACAACGTCCTGACATGAGGAAAGTTACCAACGCATTTCTCATACACAAACAGCAGTTGACCGGCGTTGCCTGGTGAAACTTTGTTGTGATGCCTCGTGTAAGGAGGAGAAATGCGTACCATCACGTTTCCGACTTTGAGAAATGTCGGATTGTAGCCTGTCGCGATTGCGGTTTATCGTATCGCGACATTGCTGCTCGCGTTGGTCGAGATCCAATGAATGATAGCAGAGTATGGAATCGGTGGGTTCAGGAGGGTAGTACGGAACGCCTTGCTGGATTCCAACGGCCTCGTATCACTATCAGCATGGTTGTAACGGATCGTGCAGCCACGTGTCGATCCCTGAGTCAACAGATGGGGACATTTGCAAGACAACTACCATCTGCACGAACAGTTCGACGACGTTTGCAGCAACATGGACTATCAGCTCGGAGACCAAGGCCGCGGTTACCCTTCACGCTGCATCACAGACAGGAGCGCCTGCGTACTCAACGACGAACCTGGGTGCGCGAATGGCAAAACGTCATTTTTTTCGGATGAATGCAGGTTCCGTTTACAGTACCATGATGGTCGCATCCGTGTTTGGCGACATCGTGGTGAACGGAAATTGAAAGCGCGTATTTGTCATCGCCATACTGGCGTATCACTCGGCGTGATGGTATGGGGTGCCATTGGTTGCACTTCTCGGTCACCTCTTGTTCGCATTGGTGGCACTTTGAACAGTGGACGTTACATTTCAGATATGTTACGACCCGTGGCTCTATTCTTCATCCGGTCCCTACCAAACCCTACATTTCTGCAGGATAATGCACGACCTCACGTTGCAGGTCTTGTACGGGCCTTTCTGAATACAGAAAATGTTGGACTGCTGCCCTGGCGAGCACATTCTCCAGTTCTCTTACCAACTGAAAACGTCTGGTCAATCGTGCCCGATACGCCAGTCACTACTCTTGATGAACTGTGGTGTCGCGTTGAAGCTGCATGGACAGCTGTATCTGTACACGCCACCCAAGCTCTGTTTCACTCAATGCCCAGAAGTATCAAGGTTGTTATTACGGCCAGAGGTGGTTGTCCTGGGTACTGATTTCTCAGGATCTATGCACACAAATTGCGTGAAAACGTAATCAAATGTCAGTTCTAGTATAATATATTTGTCCATTGAAAACTCGTTAATCATCTGTATTTCTTCTTGGTGTAGCAATTTTAATGGCCAGTAGTGTAATTTTCTAGCTCATGTTAATTGACTAATCTGAAACTTATTCATGCTCAAGCCTCATATGATTTGTGAACTAAATAGCACGTCATGGAACAGGTATGTGATTATTTTGTACATGATGGTGCAGTTTAAATGAAAAGAGTAGAATCGTTCTGTGTTCCACATGGTAAGGAAAATGTATGAACGCATCTTAGAATCATATTATGCTGTGATATTATAGGAAATATATTATCCACTCTTATTCTTTTATGGTATCTCCTTTTTACCTGGGAGTTACATGAATTCAGAACTGTTATAGACTGAAGGCGAACCTGTGCTGCGAAACCACATACTCACCGCATTGTTACGGTCTAAATGTTTTCCTTATCAGTGAAATTTTCTATCCATTTACATCAGGACATGCTACCTGAATACTCGGTGCGATTGAAACGGTTCTGCAAAACACGCAAGCGGCCAAGGAGTCGAAATACTTTGAAACAGGAACATGCGCTCTTGTCCCTCGTGGGAAGGCTCTTGGCCACATTACCATTTCATTTCATTTTGTTCTGTTCTCCGTACTATGTTACACGTACCTACACATAATCCAGAGACCAAATTATGGAGAAAGTCTTTCAAAATTGCGTTAGCAGATGGCGCGGTGTCTTTGTGCTAAACTGTGATTCTGTCTAAGGTTACGGAACTGAAAAGATAACAGAAATGGATGTCGTTGACTACATTTCTACTAAAAGACAGTGCTGCATTTCTACCCTTATATCATCACAAATACAGCGTAATGCCTTAGTATTAAGGGAATTCGGAAAAAAAAGTTTGCTTCCTCTTATTTTGCCAAAAACGGGCATTTGTGAGATAGTGGCTGTGTACAAAAATACAAGTTAATCGTTTCAAAAAAGAAACCAGCAAACAACCACTGTTAATAATATTTTTTGTTTATGTAAGCAGCACCGCTACCGGTTTCTCACCGACAGGTTTATTTTCAGATAGCTATTCACTTTCATACTACTTCTGGTGTTATTTACATCAGTTGCTGGAAAAAGAAATATATCGGCTAACATAAGCCACAACAGACGTAGTCTAAAGGGGAACAGCCGTATGAAGATAAAGCCGACGCTTCGAAACCGTCAACCGTCCTATCTACATAAATAATTAACATTATTCGTAGTCGGTGGTTGCTGTTTTCTTCTTTGCAAGAATTAACTTCAAAAACTTTTTAGTTGGCAGTCAAAACTAGCGAGTTTCCTGATATGTCGGTAACGTTCTTAATCGAGTATTTTTTTTTTTAATTTGTATCATGAGTTTTCGGGCAGGTACAGTGTGCGGCATAATTCTGTAGTATCAGAATACCAACTGAGCTTTCTGGGCTCATATCGCTTACGTTCATACAGACATATATTGCCTTTTCGTTCTCCTGACAAATGTCAGATTTCACACTAAATATGCTCTTCGTTTGGCTAATGATATGAAGTGTGCGAAGCCTATCAAAAGTTATGTTATTTGGTACTTACGAGACGTGTCGTAGGGGATGCCATTGAGTTCGGCGAAGCACGGCAGGACGGCGGCAGTGTTGGCCTTGGTTGGCGGCCAACAGAGCAGTCGGTCCCAGGAATGCGGGCACACGCCGCCCCCTCCTCCGAGACCGACCCCAGAACCGCCTCCGCTGTCTCCAGCGGCGCCCCCTGTAGCCACCTCCGCCGCCCCCAGGTAGCAGCGCAACTCTTCCGCATCCCACCTTGTCGCATTCAGCAGCGCCTGCACTTCGGCGTCCATCTCCATTGTGGTGGACTCGCTCAGTTACGTTCCCATCTGCCTCTGGCGCTCTGCACGGCAGAGTGAAAGGCCACGTCCTAGCTGCACGGAGTCTTGGGAGACGTCGCTCATAGTCTACTTTACAACCGCCACTTAACCACTGGAGTCACTTTTTAAACCACTTAAGGGAAATTTTTCAGGTACTAGTTCCACGTAAGTGTAACACCACACTGAAACATCAACAGATTGCCTGAGAGTCATTTTGTCGCAGATATTTCTTCTTCATTATCGTGTAAAATGGGAAAACTCTTCGGAAAATTTGGGTTACTATTCCTTGTTCGTGGTATAATCCGCTTAAATTCGGAAAAAAATCTCTGAGTTATGTTAATTGCTATAAAAATTTTGAAGCGAGTTTTCAGATAAATTTCCTCCATTAGAGCAAACAACCAAATTATATTTTACTAGGCTTGCAGTCGGATAGAAGTCTGTAAATAATGTTTGGTAATTAATCGCTTTGGTCACTCATCAAAGTTGAACGGAATCTTTTCCATAAATTATACCGTTTAAATAAATGAATTTATACCAATTTTGGTTTCAAAGACACACAGTTCATATTTTGTCACTGTTCATGCTACAAGGTAAAGTCTTCAATTATTTCGACAGAGGACGCACTCTTCAGCAGCTCTTGCAGCAGAGAAAACAGCCACAAGCCTTGATGACTGCCCATAATCTGAAAAGAAACGAAACAATAATACTTAGCCAATTCTAGAGCACAGTATGGATTTATATACATATAAAAATAATTTAACAACATTTTTACAGTTCAGACACTGAACTCGAAGATTTTACAAAAACTACAATAGCAGTCACAACTTGGAACAACTTAAATCAGTCTGCACAGAATAACCTTAATTGATTCGAAGATAGTATACACCTCGTGGAAGCCTACAGTGGTCCTACGTTACTGCACAGTCTGGGAGCCGCAAGAAGTTGAGTATTTGACGAGAGGACTGCAGTTGATTTTATGGTTGTAACAGAAAAGATTTCGAATAATGAATGACATGGACTGCGATGTAGTTTATTGGCAGTCTGTGACTTTACGTTGTTCCTGTAACGCAGCAATACGTAATTAGTTCAACATGCTACAAACCTTGGAAAAACGAGACGTGCCTCGCAAAAAGATACATTCAACAGTAAATACACTCTTATCAATGTCTCGTATGAATCCATATCCGGACAATGAAACAAAAGGTGCACTAACAGTAAAACATTAAGACTGTGGAGGACACACGTGTCACTGCCGCACTAGTCGGACCTATTTGAGAGGAAATGTTCCTGTGCGGACAGTCAAACCTATTACCAAAGACCTATCTTGTAGCTTAGTAGGAACTTATCCACAGTCTGACATCCAGGACGTATGCGTATGGAACCCAAAATGCTTCTGACGTTGGCGGCCACGATACTAATAATGTAGTTCCGTCTTGTCACACGAATCTATCTCCACAGAGTCCTTAATATTCTTCTTACGATCACCCGTACAAGGAAATATTACGGCGGGATGATGTGGTACTTGCGTTACATTTCGTATGCTGGTTCTTCCTCGACTGAACGTGGAAAATATCAATTTTCCTATCACAGGCAGCACTGATTAGTCTTCTTTGTAGATACATGCAATGGATTGATGGCACGTGCTCAGACGTGCTAAAAGGTAGGTGACAGACTTTTTGTTCGATAGTGGGATACTGGGAAATTGCACTCACTGTACAAGGGGGATTTTAGACGAAACGAAGAAAAGTATCCCATGAAACAATATCAGTCAGTCACAAATAGAATCAGAAATCTCTCAGAAATACGTAAGTGCAACAATTTGTGAAGATGTAAAGCGGAATGATCACGTATTCTACGTCCTAAATAAATCAGTGCGTAGATTTCGATTTATGGTAAGACAGACTGCTTACAAAACAGTCGTGTAACCCATTCTAGAATACTGTCTCCTCCAAATAACACCAACAGTAGCTATAATATTTATTAAAAAAGACAGCGCGAATGACAAAAGATTTGTTTGAATCGTGGTAAAACCTCAGCGGCAGAAGCCTGAAGATAGACGCGAAGTGCCCTGTAAACGCGTACTTACAAACTTTCAAGAACTAAAATAAGCGACTGATCTTGGAATATGCTGCACGCCTCTACGTATCGCCCTCGTAGGGTCTCCGAAGATAAGATTATACTAATTTCACGGACCACGCAGATATTTAAGCACATTATTATTCCTGCGCTGCAAACACGAACTGAACGGGAGGAATCCCTTGGTACATGTTACAATGACAAGTGCGCTCTACCATGCACTTGTCAGCGGGTTTTAGCTTTAGATGTAGACAATCAGTCACTGTACCAGTATACAGAGTGTCTCAAACCTGTTAGGTCAAACTGAAACAGCTGATAGTGGTCCGCACCCGATTATACTGAAATAGGAAACCAATGTTTCGAAATTCATATTTATTGAGTTATGCACAAAGTTAACGTACGCCGCATAACAATAACGTAGATCATTGTAATTACTTTAAGAGACGACCGCCTGTGGCAATGCAAGCGTGGCAACGGCGTATGAAATTCAGTTGCACTCTCTCAAGGATACCCGCTGTGTGCTGTACTAGGTGACAGCCATCTTGGACCCTACTAAGCAGGTATTCAGCTGTTTCTACGGTGGGTTAAGTGTTAAAGTAGCCCAAGGAAAAAGCCGAGGCGTGTGCGATCGAGCAGTTGCGCTGATCGTGGATCATAACCTCTCTTTCCAATCGAGCTGTGAAACAACGTGTTGTCCAGGTGCTCGGGGACATTAAAATCGAAGTGGGCTGGTACACTGTCCTGTTGAAACCACATCCTTCCGCGGACAACAAAGAGTACAGTACATTAAGACTGTGGCTGGCGGCACATGTCACTGGAAGACAAGATAATGTGGACCAGACAAACAGGGAGGCAGAAAATAGGATCCTGTTCCATGACCTTGGATAATGCCCTCTAGAGCAGCGTTGCTGGTGGTCACCCATGTGGGTGGCGTGAGGATCGTCCTGACTTCAGACATGGGTGTTGCGACAGTGGAAAACATCACCACTGCTTTAAACAGTTAGTACCAGCTAGATCCTTGTTATACAGTGTACGCTGTGTATGACCACTCACAATAAATATACATTTCTGACCATTCGATCCTTTCTCAGTAAAATCTGTTGTGAACCACTATCACCTGTTCCACTTTGACCCAAAAAGATTGAGACACCATGTGTGTGCATCGTAAATTAACAGAACTTTGCATCTACGTACTTCCATATGAATTTCTAGACCAAAATGTTGTCATGAAGCTTATTAATCAACTTCTCCAAACATTACTGATCTACCTGGTGAGTCGGTGCAACGGTTAGCACACCGGGCTCGCATTCGGGAAGACGATGGTTCAAATCTGCATCCCTCCGTTCAGATTTAGATGTACCGTGAGTTTTCTAAACCATCCCAGGCTGATGCCGGGACTGTTTCTATGGTCGATTTTCTTCTCCAATCTTTCGTAGTCCTCGCTTGTGCTCTGTTTCAAGTAACATTGCTGTTGACTGGACGTTAAACTCTTTATCTTTCTTCGTTTCCTCAACCGTCTCGTCTCAACATCACGCAGAATGGTCTGCAGCTCTCATACACGATTCTCAGTGGGAAGGAATCGATGCCTTGAACTCTAATGAACAGTTTTCGATCTGTACTCTCGTCACAGGCTGAGTAGTGACCTAGAGACAGACGACACGATGATTGTGAAATAAAGTTGTATCTTGTGACTAGAGCCTTCCACCTACAGCTAGTCAACAGCGCCACAACGAATGGACACCTTTTGGGATTAAGAAGATATATTGGCAGACTTAGCATTCCACACACATTATCTACAGTGATAATGGCTTAACATTACACGTAGCCCAAAAAGGGATAGCAGAACTTTGATCGGGTATGTCTGCTGATAAGGCCCAACAATATCTCGAGTAACACAGCATAATGTAAAAGGTCATAGCTCCGCTTGCGGCTTGGTGATATGGGAGGTGGGAAAAGAGGGTCAGTTGGATGAAAATAATTCTTAGAAAAGTGCTTGGACGCTCCAGCATGGTCAAAGAAGGGCTGCATACTGTACTCGTGAATACTGAAACTACTCTCGTCTCAATTACAATCGTCCAAGATGAAGACGAAGAGCTCTGCCCATCGCGCTTCCTCGCGCGGCAGAGATTCACTGCATTGCAAACAGGACCACCGACACCATTTGCAACACACTTGACAAGAGAATTCTAACTTCCTGAGCAACCAGAAGAAGATCTCTGTAGTCCGTGAGATAAAAAGTATCTTATGCTCTTGCACAATTCTACCACGTGAAACTCCCAAATGGATGTTGGACGAGGAAGACAGACATAGAGTCCCTTGCGCAGCCAACCTTGTCAGTGCCTATGGAAAACACCTCTCCAGGCTTTTCGAGTTGCTCGTAGCCCTGGAAGTGGCCCAGAGTAAGGAGGATGTGGCGAAAAAAAAATCTGTATGTTGACTGCCGATAAATCACTGTCTAAATGTTCCCACAATGGGTTTTGTGTTAACGGGACAGCACCTAGTGATCATACAAGCAAAACGCTCCACCATGTCACTGAAGCTTCCATTTAATAATCTTCAGGTCAGCTACAAAGTCATATGCCCAATGGAGAAGCGGAGAATGCAACTTCGAGAGTAAAGACAGGAAGGTGGTTCTGTGCAGGTTCAAGACGTTCCGCACTGCAGATGAAATCACGACGTCGTGATTTGATAACTGATTATATGGTTACCTGGTTGCCACACCTTAGGGATCTGGAATCACGGTCCCTGCAAGCACGAGATACTTCAAAATGCATTTCACGGGGAGCAGACCGAAATTATCTGCTTGAATCGTATGGAGCGTCTGTGTGGTGCCGGGTTTGTTGTGGGAACGTTGCGCATGCGTTTTTACGGCTGCCCTATGTGATGATTTCGACCATTGTGCCCGAAGGGGAATCTGACTGATCGTAAATGTATTTGTAAGCTGTTCTATTCCTAGCTTCTGCTTGGGACTTCTTACAGTGAGGCAAGCTTCTAGGAAAATATTCAAGGCAAAGATGTTCATCTCATAGAGCCGCTTCCACAGCAATGGAACTGATTTTCACTAATGCACTGAGAGCAAAGAGGACATTTGAGATTCATTTAGAACACTGCTCTTTAGACTTGGATGTAACTGATTTTAGAGTTCAGCTTCAAGTTTGGAATTGATCTCCACTTTGTATTTTCAACCAGCTCATAATTAGTCCATATCTTACTTATTTAAGTGGATGCATAATGGATACAACTTTGAAGTTTTTATTTTATAACATTTTTCACAAGAACCATAATTTTAATGCAGCAGACCTTGTTCAGCCATTGATGGCTCGAAAGAACTCCTTTCCTGTTCATTTTTCCTGGACATGCCTTCAGGATTCACTTATTCTCAATTGGAGTACTATTAGCAGCAATTTATTTCACTCAGTGTTCACTTAAACTGTTCTGTGGTGGCGGAATGATCATTTAAGGGAAATGGTCAAACGAGTGCCCCTATTCCTGTATACTAAATGCTGTGAGTCTTCTAAACTCCCCGCGAGCATGGTGTAAAGTTGTTGATCTCTCGGGCAACAAGCTTCCCGGATGTCCTGCGTTCAATGACATAACAACTGCTCTTTAAATGTCTCAAAATGAAGAAAAGGACTTACTGGTGCTAAACTGGTCGACCGAGCGTGCCATTCCCCAGACCCAAGGCGTCCTAAGCATCGCCCTGTGACACCAGCAACTTCTCGTCGCGTCCGCAGGCGTATGTTCAGGAAAAATCTTAGTAAATGAACTTTCCACTACCTGAACATCAATATGCGCACAATCAATTATGTACAGCATCCACGTTCAGAACTTCGAACGTTTCTAGGTTCTTAACCAAACTCAACTGGTATTTTATTAAAATTTATTCGTGCATAATTAGTTTAAACTCGAGCTACACGTTAGAAAAAAATATTATGTTGAAAAAATTGTAACTCGTTGCAGTAACTATGGAATATAGCTATGTTCATGACCCTGGAGAAAGAGTAACGTTGGTACATCTACATAACTAAAAAGATTTTTCATTTGCTTATTATTTTGTATGTTACATTCGAAAACGTCGTAAGTGAAACACTCTCAAACCGGGAAGACGACATTTAGCGAGCTTTAGTCTTTAGAAGTAAACTGTAAGCGTACGGGCTGTTTCTCGATTACATGATTGGATGATATCTAATGTCAACCAGGTTAACAGCACAATATTTGTGAGTTGTTTGTTATCCTTTTATCTTTGTCTAGATACAGAGCCTCGTGCTTGCGTGATAAGGATCATTTAAGTATCCTTTAACGACAGGCACTCGATTATCGCAATTGTAAACCATAGTGTAAAATTTATTCGCTTGACGGAAACAATACATTAATTTCTTTTTGAGTCAGACATCAAATATAGCAGTGCTTTGTATTCTACTTGTTTACTTGTTCATCTATTTTAATCTCTTACTCTCAATTAAAGTGTTTTTTTTTTCAGATCCAATAATGAGCATAATATCCACCTTTAAGGATGTGTGCGATCCATGACGGTGAATGAAATAAAACTACGTATATGTTCCGTTGTCTCCCACACAGACTAATTAGTAAACATACATTATGTACTGAAGGAGATTAGAGTTTAAACTACCATTGACGATGGAGTAGCTTTAGACACGACATAAGCTGCGATAACACAAGGATTTGGAAGGATATCGTTTGTGTATACCAAAGAAATTATTATATTTTCACCTTAATGGACTGTGAGCTGGTGGGGTAAGCGGGGGAGGGTGGGGAATAAATGAAGGAGAACTTGCGTTACGATTGTCGGACAAGGATATGCACCCGATATTCCTCAGTGGAACTGCCGCGCCTTAGCAGCTACGCCAGGTCATTCGGTTGTGTTGAATATATTGGGTTCTCACACACGGCCATGATCGTTAAATCATAATACCATGGCTTGTAATGAGATGCACAGGAAGTCTTTCAGCTGCAAACCAAGTAGGACTGCTAGACCATACTGCGCAAAAAATTACTCACTACCAGGAGCCCTTACGCTAACACCTTGTAACATTGCCACTGCCTTCACATCGAAATCATCTGACGTGGCAGACAGTCCACAAAATTCTTCAGGTCCTTGATTTCCATATAATGGCACCCATTGATGATTAGTTGGCGTAGATTTACCAAAACTGCCTAATTGCACCCCTTGTTCAAAACACGTCCAAATATTTTATGTAGAGCTAGTTGTTATCCATGGCCGCCCTTACTTGGCAGTATCTTTGTTATGATGAGTGTTGGTGAGTAAGAAGGAAGTGTATGTGCGATACCATCAAGTATACTCATGTGTCTGCCTGGTTGGGTAAGCATAGCTCACGATGTGCGCCCCGCTCTTCCCCCTGTCAAGACATCACAACAAACAATGCTTCGGTATGAGCAGCATCTTTGATGAGCAGTGCTTAGAAGGGGGCATGGCAAGAGAGGACATTTATGCATTGTGCTACTGAAGGAGCTATACATTATACAACGTGTACATTATGTAACAAATAGTGTGAAAGTGAGGATTAAACAAGAATTACTTACATTCGTGTCATGTAGCACGTATCAACCAATAAAAGCATTTTCACAAATATGATAAAGATCAAAAATCAAAGAGTAAATAGCTTTTCCAAAGAGTAGATAGTTATTCCTAATTCGCATAATGATCTTCAAATCAATAAGTGTCTTGTACTACTCACATTACGAAGTAGCCTATCTTCTTATACGGAGCTCAAGCTAACGTATTACCGGATTTAATCGAAATTGGTTCCGCGGGTTGGTCTTGAAAACGTAACAGAGAGAGAGAGAGAGAGTTACTTTCACATTTACGATCCCAGTGTGGATAAAATTTTAAATCACAATATTTTTTCCGTTATCCGATTTTGATGAAATAAGGCGTACACGGTGTCCCAAGTTATACTCGAGTTACCTACTGTGGTACAATGAAGTGGCTGTTTTGGAGATTAGCAAGTTCCAACAGATAAACAGATTGACAAGATGGATTTTGTAAAAGTTTAAATCACGATATTTATTTATCGTGATTGTACTTGATGAACTAAAGCAATGGTCGTCCAGCTGCGGCCCTAGTTAATTATTTACGTGGCCCGCGGTTCTCAGCCACGTTTTATAACAATATGCATAGGCAGCTAATAGTCGAACCCAAAAACATCATCTAACGTTAAAAGCTTGTTAAGTGAGCAAATTAACTCATCAGAAAGAAACAAAAATTTGAATGTCGGCCGTTGACGGACTGGTCCGTGGTCCAAGTAATGATAGTCGCCTTACCTCAAGGGCAGAGGAGTAAGTATAACGGCCACTGCATGGCTAAAGGGTGTGACAGAGGGAATGTTTCAGTGTTACTCCTCCAGTACTGACAACTCACTGGCGAGCGCGACCGACACCGATCAGCTGATATGCTGTAAATTTTGAAGCGGAATTAACGTGGATTAATGGAAGAGCACTGCAGAGACGCTCATCTTCAAGTGTGGTACTTATTTTGATTTTGTAATATGAAACTAAATCAAGTATGTTCTAATACAACGCAATGAGCTGAAGGAAAACGAGATTCAAAACATTTTGGAAACATTTATATTGAGTTCCATAATGAATAATGGATTTAAATATAAGTGTAATTACAGTGTCAACCCTTTGGGTCGGTGAACGTGGCAGCAGTCTGAAACAGAGAACAGTCGGCTCGAAGTTGTCTGAACGGTGCTGATTTTTAATGATCAGTACTTGTTGGGCAGTGGCTAACTTATCGAGTACCTACTGTGACTAATCTGTTGGTGGCTCATAACACAGTTGGTTACCAATTACTAACGGACAGCCGCTGTGGCCGAGCGGTTCTAGGCGCTTCAGTCCGCAACCGCGCTGCTGCTACGATAACAGGTTCGAATCCTGCCTCGGGCATAGATGTATGTGATGTCCTTAGGTTAGTTGGGTTTAAGTAGTTCTGAATCTAGGGGACTGATGACCTCAGATGATAAGTCCCATAGTGCTTAGAGCCATTTGATTAGAATTACTAATGAGACCACACTAATGTAAGACCACATAATTTATGTAGGTTATCAGCTAAGAATCAGATCTGTACGTATGCGGCGTAAAGGTTCAAATATACAAATTTGTGTAGGTTACCAATTAATAACAATATCACACTAGTTTATATAGGTTACTAGTTAATTGGTGACACCGGTATACACGCGGCCCGAGGTACCGCATTAAAATTGCAGTATTGGCATTTAAGTAAGGAAGTTTAACTATCGCTGAGCTAAAGGCTATGCAAAGCCATAAGCTACATTTTAGTCGCATCTGAAAAAGTCATGAAAATTCGTCTAGTAGTTTCTGAGAATCTTGTTTGGAGACACACAGCAGCTTTACAGATCCGTTATTACCAGAGAGGATTAAGAACGAGTGATTTACATGAAGAGGTGAGATGCAATAAGCTGCTTGAGTGTTCGTCGAAACAGGAATGTGTCAGAGTGGTCTGGAAGACGGAAATGTCCACACCACACTTATCATGTAGACGTAGATAGGAAGGTCAAACGTTGTCTCACATAATACTGAAATGAGCATTCTTGGTTATCGATATGAGTGACCTCTAACTTTTTTTGAGGAATCACTTCCGTACAGAGTTACATTCTCCAAACACTGCACTTAATACCCCTCAACGGACCGTCAGTGCACTCACTGTACTGCATAATTCGGATAGAGAGAAAATTGTGACTCGGTGGTCAGACAGTGATCAGCTTAGATGTTTCCTTAGCACACTGAGGGTCTGAAATTTTTTGTGCTTCATTTATCAATGGCCTTTTACAAAGTCCCCTTACCTCGAAACCTCACTGCATGGAGTTCAGCTCACAATATTCGCTCAGAAACTGAGATACGCTTGCCTTCACCGGCAGGAGTAATCACTGCTGAGCTAGAAATCTACTGTTACTGGTAAGATGGTATACTGGCCACCGGTCCCTGTCGGTTAGGATCTTTTACGGTCACAGTTTTCACAACGTACGACATAACTGTAAGTGGCATACTGTGCCTTATAGACGCATTGTACAATCTGTCTCGATACAGTGGAATTATTGGAGAATTTCATTCACGGTGCCCTCACGGTCACGCTGAAACACAATAGCTCCTCTCTGCAATGCTGTCACGTTTCCACGTCGACGCTTTCTACTGCACCGTTTCCATGAAATCTACTATCACGTACACACAACTACCCTGTCACGGACTACGCCAATGGAGATTCACATGACAGTCTGGCATCAGTACTGCAAGATCTGCGGTTTCCCAAAGCGACGAGCGTTCTCTTTTCAGGATGTGAATAATGTTTCCGCCTTATGTTTATCACAGGCGTGCCACCCACCATGATCACAGGAGAATGTTTTCATGGTCAGGTAAATTGTTCTCTATACCTGCCTTAAGAATCATGACAAAAGTACGGATGTTTGCTAGCAAGGGAACCCTGCCCACTTTTCATCGCCGGTTTCGTCGAAATTTGTAGTATATCCAGGGCTTGGCCGGAAGTGAGAGTGACAGAAGTGGAAGCTCCTGGTGTGCAAGCGTTCAGAACAGGAATTTTTTGAGCCGGTAGGCCGAGGCATCAGCCTTTTCTGTTAGCATAACATCCATGGATCGGATGGCACAGCGAGAAAATCACAGAAGGGTAGAACGATGATGTGAGGGTCGCCAGAGATTGAGCCTCTCTGTGGAAAGTACTATTTTATTTTCAGTTCTTATGTTACCTGTACTGCATATCAATCGGGATAATTCTCGTCACATTGAATTTGTTAATATTCTCATAATTGGTATCAAAAGAACAGGCATAGGAAACTCTGAGAATGTAAATAATTTTGCAAGGAAGGATTCTACTTGCACTATCTACAAGAAATCTTCCAATAATTTTCCAAGACTAGTTTGTACTGAGAGCGTACAGGACTTCCTATTCAGTTTGTTTCGTTTTCACCTTCGATCGGCCCTTAGCAGCTGCACGCGAGCAGTAGGTTCCCGGTGCAGGTAAAATCGGCCCATCGGCCCTTGGCCACTAGAGTAGTATGTGTAAATCACCAACTGCAAAGTAATAAAAGCATCTAATTTAATATGGGAAGTTCTCGTTAAGCCTTACAATCTCAAAAATACCTTTGCCTTCCCCTTTAATGCTTGTTATGACGATATTAATAAAAGCAATATGTTGAACATTATTTTGATTGTTTTGCATTGCAGACAACGTAAAAACTGAAATTTTAAAAAAAGAACCTCCGTATAGGAATGCGAACTCAGAACCGCCAGTTTACCATTTACTACTTTTACAGTTCTACTAACCGCTGCCTATATTTTAATCCACTATAAAATTCTCATGTATCGCCAGAACCGTGCCAAGAACTGTCCCTTTCATTTTAGGCCAAGGAGTTGTGCCCTAAATCTGGTGAAAATCAGCAATAACGAATAGAAGCGATCCTCCTGTGAAATCGCTTAATTCTTACATTCGTGTAACATAGATATTTTGAATCTTCGTCTACCCGGAGAAGTAAAAGTTCGGCTGCACCTTTCCCGCACACCGTGCGATATTCCTGCAGTCGATATGCCCGTTCGCGGCTGATTACCTGCAGTGCCTTTGCGTGCCGGACAGTTCGTGGCGGAAGGCGTGACTCGGCTTTTGCGTGCGCCCTGTTTAAAGGTCGCGCCGGACCCTGCTTCCGGCTGTTCCTGTGCATGCTGGTGGGTTTTCTCGCTGTGCCAATGAAGTAACGAGGCCTCTTCAAACAGACGTGAAGACTTGTTTACTTTACTTGCACTTACTCTGTTATATCCTTTGGTATCGGTTCGTACACGACAGTGCAATGTACCTATATGTTTCAAACAGCCGCGAGAGAAAATACGATGTTTCAGGAGGTCACATCTCGGTCCTACTGATCGCAGAATAAGGGGTCGTATGTTGTGGATGTCCCTTCGCCTGGCGACCATTTGTGTACCTATAGTACAAAATGGGTCAAATGGCTCTGAGCGCTATGGGACTTAACTTCTGAGGTCATCAGTCCCCTAGAACTTAGAACTACTTAAACCTAACTAACATAAGGACATCACGCACATCCATGCCCGAAGCAGGATTCGAACCTGCGACCGTAGCGTTCGTGCGATTCCAGACTGTAGCGCCTAGAACCGCTCGGACGTACCTATAATAAGAACGGGTATACTGAACCTATCCTACAGTATAAGGAAAAAATTTAAACCTCACAAACTTCCCCCATCCCAAGCAAATTTAGCAAGGTTGTCGGTTCTTTTGCAATATGTATGGTGCAGGGAGGACATTAGCAGTAAAACCATGATTTGTAGGTACGAAAAGTACCAATTGTGGGGATTGCCACTTTATCTACACATGGTGCAACGTCCAAATTTTTACCTCATGTTTTCAATATCATGTCTGGGAACTGTGTATTTGTTTTCTCTGCCGTTATCCGTTTCTGAGATCCAGAGGTTACCATACTTATGCACTTAAAATATGTATGTAATATCTCCTCTGAAGCGTAAATGTAATTATAACTGACGTCGTCAACGCATGGTAAAAGTTCAGGTGACATCGCAATGGCCACTGCGCATGCGCAATTCAAGTGACGTAATCGCTTTACGTACCAAATACATACGGGTTCGATAACCAACGTGAACGGTTCATGTGCAAAGGTGGGCCTTGCCACTCAATAGAAGTTAGTGCCACCAGGTGGTGGAATACTGAGGCAGACTTTTATCCGGGTTCGCTCGGCATAAATCCTACTAGATGATAGCACACTCCTCAGATATGCTAATTCATTCGTTATATACAACAGTAAAAACAGATCCGACTTCAGTATATGTTAGGAGTGTACTGAAAGTAAACCTATATATACGTTTCTGAATGAGCTATATTAAATACCATAATCTATTTGAAGTGCTGAGAATCACGAGGGCCTAAAGCACATTACCGTTGATTGTGAGTGTGTAGCATTTACTTATGTTTCTGAAATCTGTCGATCTTATGATGAGTCAGGTTTATCTGTGCTGTAGGCCCACATTATATATATGAAAATTCATGAAAAGCTGTATCACTGGTTTCTCTGTTATTCAATTAAATTCTATGTGCTTTAGGCTCTGATGGATCTCAGCGTCTCAAATACATTCTAGTCAAGTGACCATGTTGGTAGACATCACTATTTGAGTTTAATCATTTCCACAAACAACACTTTGTTTTTGGAGTTGGTTGGTTGCTTGCTCTGCAAGAATCGGCTTTCGTGTGCAGTATGAACGTAAACTGTGTTGAATCTATTTAAAATGCTAACAGAAAAGTAAAGCTGTGAGGACGGCTAGTGAGACGTGATTGGGTAGATGAGTTGTAAGGAAGTTTCATATCAACACACATTCCGCTGCAGAGTGAAGCTCTCGTTCTGAGGACGAAGAAGTAATTACCAGGAAAAGTTAGCCCCAAAGGTACTAGAGCCTCCGAGAACAGATCACTTGATCTACAGAGTGACAAAATCAGATAAGAGTGAGTACAAGCGAACATTTAACAGGAAAGTGTACAATTAGTAGGAGACGTTGTGTGGGTGCAATGTAACTATATCTGATTTTCAGTCAGAAAGTAAATTAGTGAACTAATACATCGGTTAAGAGTCTTTTTCATTTGTCAGAAAAATGGAAAAGCAGGAAAACTCCCACTTAGCAAATATGCGAAACGGAGAGTTGCAAAAGCTTATATATTATTTCGTTATTGCCCTAAACTGTACTGAATTATGTATTAAACAGCAAAATTCCACAAAAATAACTCTTTCTTTAGTAACGTAAGTTATGCGTTGTATTATTATTATTATTATTATTATTATTATTATTATCACTGCTGTTGTTATTATTGTTGGCAGTGGCTGTAGATTTATATACTTGTTGATAAGCATAGCTGCTATAGAGCAGATGCAGTTAATGTCATATTTTCAAATTTATTTCAGTCCAAAAATTTGTATACTCACGAACCGACTTTGAAACTAATTATTTGATGTACTCACATACTGGGGACTGTTCATTCAAGTTACAAGTGACTTAATGTACATTTGCAATACGGACGGCTGAGCTGTGAAATCTGCCGACCCGTGATCGAATGGAATACCGTACATTTGAAACTGTGACTGTTGACGGCTAACAAACTTTATAATATCGGTATACGCCACGAGTTAATTGAAGAAAACAAGTTTAACATTCGACGTTGCACGTTGATGCGCTAATTACGATGATTCTTCAGACATTGAGCGCTCTTGGTGTATCCGCAACGGGTGGCTACAGTTTAGACGATCAGAAAGACGCCGATATTTGCGGGACTACACGCTCGCTGATTACGAACCACAAACGCGGACGTCGCCGAATCGACGACAGCACTAGGTAAATGGAGACTGGACAATAATGCCAACTTCCGCTTAAAAGAACTTTTCGTTTAATTTATTACTTGTGTGAAAGTTGGGTTACCTTTCCTGGGCCACTGTCTTTTGATTAATTAACCTTTCACATAAGAATGGGCTGCATTTTTAGTAGCTTCCATAATTAAAGATTAAAATAACTCGTATTAAATAAATCAACTAATTTGAAATTTGTCATTTCCTTGGCAGCATAGCTTTCAATTTTTTCGACGAAGTTTATATTACTGCAAATTACTGCTTTTATAATCGGTGATACTAAAATTATTCCGTTTTTATTTTTCATTTGCTTTTAACTGCATACACATATCTGTTTGTGTTGTTTGCTGGTATTAATATGTTTGTTTGCGAGTTCTTTGTTTTCTATCGTATCCTCGTATGGATAATTATGTGTTGAACAGTTTTGCATTGTCCGCTAGTGCCTTAGCAAAGAGGATCCCGGGTCGATTTGCCCAGGGTATTTGGTAAATAGATATGATAGAGAAAAATGTTTTTGATTTTGAAAGATATATGTATACTCATCATGTTACAGTTTTATGTGACTTGCCTGCATCTATGGCAGGAATATGCAAATAGTCCTGGGGAAAGTTAATTACTTTTAGTTTCCGTTACTGTAAAGAAGGTGCTTAAGAAATCAGAGAGGAGGTATCAGGCTCAACTTTTAGTAGCTGAATAAGGTCATTTCTACCTCGATTAGCGTTCAAATCGGTCTTGTTTCGTTCCAGGCGCTTTATGCTTTGCACAAATCACACACCTTTCACTTTGCCATACACACTCCTCGATGGGAGTTCTGGTTTTCAGTTATGAGTCATTAATAAAGACTGCAGCATTCATTCAGTGAACATTAAACCTATATTAATTTCCTGTAGCTGGCGTTCACTGTAATGGACAGTATTTTTTCTCTTGAAGGACATTACGGGCACTTTTGTCTCTAAAATTACTTGTTATAAAATCAACTATTGCAATTTTAGCCTTGTAGCCATCAACAAGTCGATTGCAGTGAAATCTAGATAAATAAATAAATAAGTTGAGAAAAAATAATATTCCGATATAATACAACTATTTTAAGTGCGTAAGGGAATGGAAAATTTAAGAGTATTTACCAATGTTTTTCATTACTCCACCTTATAATGTCTACATAACCGAAATTTAAAAACAGTGTATTTTATAAACCAATAATATTGGAGTTAAAGGCGATTGTGTTGTCCTTAAGAAATGCAAACGGAAAAACAATTTGAATAACATTTTCTTAAGCATTGTACAGAAACGTGTAGAATATTATACAGGGATCGTTTTTAATAACCTTCCAGTAGAAATGAATCTAAGTTGTGGCACACTCCGTTTAATCCGTATCTGAAGTTCCTCGCAGTAACTGAGATGTTTTCTAGATTATTTGCATACAGTCTCACAATTGTTTCATATTTCATTACTTCTTTAGGTTCGTTTGTCTATAAATTTTCTAATCGACATTCTGTACTGTCCTGTTCCATGGTCGTTCACATGACTTTGGCTCACTTTGGTCCAGGAAAACTGGCACACAATTAGGTATATCATAAAATAGAATGATAACAACTAAAATATCCTGAATAGTTTATGGATCATTACCGGCCTTATTAACTGATTAGCTGGTATCGTGTAAGTATTTCAGCTATGAGCATGTGTGTGATTTTGGATACCTACGTGTTTCACCTTTTTGATATCCTGCGTACTCTTTCAGCAGCAGCTATACATAACTTAAAAGGAAAAGGAAAATGTGAGCCTACAATAGACCCTAACTCCATCGCTGTCGATTTACCGCCTTCCAACCTATGGGCCATCTCCGTGCTCACTTCAGCCAGAGCCAGCGCCATGCGCTGGTCTCTACCAGGACAATACAGCTGTCCAACCACCTATGCCTGTCCGGGCGTACCTCTGCTCACAATGGCGAGCGATACTGCTTGCGTGCTGTATTCCTTACAAGGACGACGTCGGTAACGTCGCTACCTGCTCTGAGCTGCAAAGATATAAACAGGCGGCACATGCACTGACGCATACTCCGCATGTCAGCGTTTCTGGCAAGCCGCCGGCGCCACTGCAGCCGCCGGCAACCTCTGCGTCAGGGGCTTCCCACTCGCTGCCTTCAGCATACCCCCCGGGTGGCGTTGCCACTGCAAAGCGCTGCCACGAGGGTTGTAATTTGTTATTCAATAAAATGAGTGAGTAGCAATGATGAGTCTCTGAGCAAACAACGGCCATCTTCCTAGCTGCAACTGCCCGCCTAAACTCTGCTACTGTACAGGTCATCCTCCCTAGGATTCTAAAGCAGCGTTTTAGTTCACCGAAGGCTTCTGGGAGGAAAGGAGCATAGACCAAATCCCAGACTGGCGCCAGTGTTCTCGCACTTAGAAGGGCATCGCCGCCATCGATTATAGGGTCACCGCATCTTTGGCTACCTCGATTCAGGACGGTGTTCGGGTGGCTAAGGGAGAGAACAGAGAGATTGGAGTGGATATTCGCAGGGTCGGAGGTGGCTTGTTGACGTTTACCGTGAGGCCCGTGGTACGACGCCTGTACGCTATGGGCAGGATCAGCGGGAGATCCGGCAGTGACTTCATGGGACCTCGGGTTTGGTATCGCGGTAGTGCACTGTTGTGTTTTGGGGATTTTCTGCTGCGAGGACATGTATAGGTTCTTGTTGCTGGCCGTTGAAATTGAGATATGTCTATGGCGTGACGGAGGTAATGTGTGATGCTGGCCTCTGTTGCATGTGAAAACGCTTCGTTCCCCTTGTGTCTGTGCAGGAAATTATGTGAAGTAAATAGCTGATACCACGGTGACGTCTTGCTCTCGCGCGTTGTTGAATATATTTCGGAATTACTGAATGGTGAAGATAACCCACGTGTAAAGCAAATGAAGCCATTTGCGCTATACTAAGGTACTGTTTAATTCTACTTAAATCTATGTCAGTTATACGAGCAATTATATGCCCTTCTTTAGTTGCAGAAATAGAAATGTGTACAAAGAGAGCTACGTGGAAAGGGATGTAAAGTTGAAACCCTTTCAATAAGTGAATACACTCGAACTCTATATTACTAAAGGTACCTTTCGATACCAGCACTTACCGAGGGTAATAAGTGTTATTCGGAGGTTGTCATGGTACTGTAAGTAATTATTATACACAAAATTGTTTATTCTGATTATACTGGGTACTAAATTGGAGATGTAAGGTTGGTTGTGTGCCGCTGTAAATTACTATTGTCTCATCTGTGTGGCAACCTAGCATTGTCAGTGGCTTCAATCATTATTCCTGTTTCTGTATTCGCGAGTTTGCTTAAGCTGACAGTGTTGAGTTGTAAGATCTATAAAAAAGGCATGTCAAAATGACTATTCTATGAGCTCAAGACGATATTCTGAAACGTCCCCTTAGTACAATTATACAAGATTGTGCTTAAACTGACACACAATATTTTTAGCGCAACGCAATCTGACTTTCAAAAATCCCTACAAAAAATGTCCCTGACTAACATTAACCTATACGTTTCACAAATCGCTTACCTCACAAAAATCTTGGTTACTCGAACTACTGCAATACAGCGAGCGCCACTACTGCCAGCTAAATAAAAGATTAAAACTACTGAAGGCACTAACTACTGACAGATATAGTTAGCAAATGAAAGATTTTGATAGAGAACAAACAGTGTATTTACCTTAATAGTCATAATATATATAGCAGTTCATGACATCCAGTCTTACAAATTACAAAACTCCGCCATCTCTCTACCCACGCCCACCACTGCTGGCGGCTCACCACCTGCCCAACGCTACGCGCTGTTAACAGCCAACTGCCCAACGCTACAATGGCGAGTATTACAACAATGCCAACCAGCCACTGACTGCACACAGCACAGCCAGTGATTTTCATACAGAGGTGGTGTTACCGATAAAAAAACCTAAACAAACTTAGAATTCTGCTACGTGGTACCTTCGTTTGTAATACATTAGAAGTATTTTACGTGTTATTAATATTCTGCTGTCTGCTTTGTCTAAAGAGGAGCTAGTTCTGTGAATTAGTCGTTTATATTTTATTTGTGTGTTACGCGTTGTGCCTTTTCATGTTACTTGTTTTTTATGAAGATACAAATTACTCCGTGTATGTTGCAGGTAGCTGAAACTGACGTTTTCATGGGGGTCGCGTCCTGACGGGGGTTGATAGTGGCCCTTCTTACTACTGCACATCCGGCTATCCTCCTTCAGTACATTTGTCTCACTTATATAGTTACTACATTTGTCGAGTGGAGTTAGGGCTTACTGTAATCACCTTATATGTAGAAGTTAAGTATCTCCTTTGCCAGGGCGCGAACCTTTGTGGATATAGTCGTATTCTCATCTGTTAAGCTTCATAGTGTTATTCATTTCTTCTCGTCACATGTATGAGTAGTTAACTTGTTATATTTAATGTCAGTAAAAAGTTAGTGTTCGCGAGTTACGAATTGGGACGTTGTATTCTCCACTTGTGGAAACAAATTTAAGTGATTTTATTCCTTTTTTAAGTAGCCTTTAGATGCGTGCATTTTGCTTCCATGTTTGTTTTTTGGCTTCCACGTCAATTGAAATTACAATAAAGGTAAATATGGCAACAGAGGGTTTTCGTGTATTTATTAGTTGCTAAGTGGATCCTAAGTTAAGTGAAGGAACCCTACGAATTAGACAACTAAGGGTGCCAATGGTGAAAAGCGAGATAAGTACACACCTTACGGTGCATACATCGCTGAGGCATCTCCTTCTTAACAAAAGCTGCCAATGGATCGGCTCTCTGCCTTTCTGAAAAATGAATTGTGAAGAAAATCATGTACGTGATTTGTGCAAGAACCTTTTTGAAAAAAAAACACGATGATTTCAAAGAAATCTACACGTTGTTGTTCACCACCATCAGAAAGGCCTGTAGAAACTGAATTTAACGTGGGTTGAACCAGAAAACATTGACGAAAAACAAGTGAGACAAACGTATCACGAATGGCTAACTCGCGAATTGGGTGACGGGTAGATTTCTCTGGAGTACGTACAAAATTCTGCTGAGTGCACTTTACGTCTTAAAAGAACAATCTGACGATCTGTATATTTCTCTCGGATGACAAACCTATGTCTTGATATTGTTGGTGCTGTTGACGATCGCTTTGACCTATGTGAGGTGAATTGTCGTTTACACGAAAATCACGCTACAGAAATAACTGAACTGAATTCGTTCAAATGGAGAACGGAAAACTTCTTTTGTTGCTGTGTGAGCGCTGTCTTGACTCGATGCACTATGGGTACGTACGAGTGAGATTGCTGCAGCCCTTGCGGCGACGATATGAACCACAAAATCTCCATGGGCACCAAGGTAAACTCCTAGTTGTCGTGTGTAATTTAAAACTTACTCCAAGATTTTATCTTCACTCACTTGCGAGATATAGCCTTTCGAAATCAGATGAATTTTTCTGAAACACCCTGTACTACAGTACAGTGCAGGTTATAAGACTTTGGTCACCGAAGTATAAAATAAATCGTATGTGACCTGTTTGTAGAGGCTTTCGACATAAAAATTCCAAAATTTCCACCCAGTTCGACAGCAACAGTGTTAAAGCGGTCGCTGCAGGCTTTGGTGTCTGCTGGATAATGAAAACTGAGTCCGTGGCCATGCATGCCCTAAGTAATGGCCAACAATGAGGTCAAAGCAAAGTTACACGGTCAGTTAGGCCGAATTGCATCAAACAATGTTGAGATCATGTTGTCTTGATATGCTTGTTCCAGCAGCTGCTCTTTGTGGCGTATTATTTAGCCCCTCCATATACTCATCATTTAGTGAAGCAATAGGTCCTGTGTATATTGAGAGATTATGCTGCGGTATGACGAACTGATTTATTGGAAAACGTCATTACGCAGTGTCTGTCCTTTTGTTTCGTCGAGCCCTGTTGGGCATTACTTTTTACGGTTCCACTTCACTTTACACACGGTGATTACAAAGAGCGTATCGTAATGAGACTGTATTTCGCCGTAGAAAAGAAGATGCTTTTGAGTTGATATGTACGCCAGGCTTTTTCAGCATTTTTCACTCATTGCCGGTCCGATTTTCTTTTCGTCGAATTTATATTTTTCGAGCCATTATCTCTCGTTGCTACAGTTTTCGTTGATGTTTCTATGTTCGCAGTGTGTTGTGCCGTAGTATTATGAATAAAGTACGCTTTCAGAGGTTTGATAATGGCGCCCCAGTAGAGCATGAACGAAGTGGTAACCGCGGTGAAGACTGATTACAACCTCTCAAATGCTGAAAAGAAAACCTCGCAGTCTTAAGAATGATTGACGAGCGACGGGCAGAATAGGAGAAAAATTACAGGATGAAAACCCAGAAGAATGCCAGAGTACGAGGCGAGACAGACATACTATTCCTAATAAAAATAAATGTCCTAAGGAGCAATTGTAGCAGGTATCGAAAAAGCCTGTAATAATGATCTTAAATATTGGCTACAGTTATTACAATAAGACTGAAAATTGGTGTAGGTTTTGAATGGTTACTACTAACATAAGAAAAACAGTGGAATTCAATAACCCGTATAATTGTAAGACTGTTATCTGAACATTTATATAGAGCAGTATAAGCGAGGAGAATAAGATAGAATCTTTTGCAAGTGCACTAAAAATTTCCAGGCAAATTGTTACATTTAACAGAATTTTAAAAGTATATAACTTCAGTACTCTCTCAGTCCATACCTAAAGAAATAGAAAGTAAGAATTATCGCTAAAGAATGTTAGGAGTAATTTGTTCATTATTCTGTCAATACCCGCACTCGAAATCTGCAACAGCTTTCAATATTTAGTAAAGAAATCAGTAATATGGAAATAATTTTCATCCTTTCCCTCTTCATTCATGCCCTCTTCTCCCTCCTACCCACTTCTACTCCCAACCTATCTCCCTCTATGATCTTTGTTCCACGTTGACGTAATTCAAAATGGTTGATATAATGTCTTCATGTCTGCCATTATGCCCTGAACGTCCCGGGATCGAAACCCAGAGAATGCAATTTTCGCATAATTTTTTTTTTTTTACTTGAAGCTGTTTTTGTTTTTTTTCCTTTATCAATAAGGTGTGCAGGAGCCTGAAGTGTCCTAAGCCTTCCCTTGCCACTCATGTAACGTTCACTTTCCATTATCACGATCGAAACTGCGTCCTACATAAGAGGAAAACACCATTAACTGCATGCTATTGTGATTGCTGTTGCTGCTATCCCATTCCACAACAGCCGGCCAGTGTGGCCATGCGGTTCTAGGCGCTTCAGACCGAATCGCGCGACCGCTACGGTCACAGGTTCGAATCCTGCCTCGGGCATGGGTGTGTGTGATGTCCTTAGGTTAGTTAGGTTTACGTAGTTCTAAGTTCTAGGGGACTGCTGACCTCAGATGTTAAGTCCCATAGTGCACAGAGCCATTGTAACCATTGCACAACAGAAGTTCTACTATAGTGGGCACCATTATGAGACATACATCACGCTCTGTAAATGGCCTGAGAACGTAACTGCGCAAATCGATGCCCACCGAGAGTAAGTACGTTAGCGTGTGTATGCGTTATACCAATTAAAACTTAACTGTGCATATATTCCATTTTTGAAAACCAAAAGTCATGCGAATATAGAATCGCTTATTGGGAAGCCACAAAACGCATTGAATATCCACTAGATCAGCCATCACCAGGCCTCAATGTTTGTGCCACAAAACTATGAAGCTGCCATTATTCGAAGACACATAAGGGTACAACCTCAACGATAGGTGTAGTAGATGTGTTGTTGTGGCTTACATTCCTGTAAGAGAATGAGGTTATCTGCCTATGTGTCAGATCGTTTAGGCGGTGATTCAGTACACGTCGTCACTAAGTTTAGTAGTGACGTTACTGAATTAACGTAGAATACGTAGTGGTTACATGCCTAGAACATTAAAATCTACATGACAGACAGCATTCAGTATGCACACTTTCAGGAACACTACTTATGAACTTACTACGAGGGCTATTTGGAAAATAGGGAACGATAGGTCGCGAAATGGGAACCACAGTGAAAATCAAAACCGTTTTATTTGTAACAGTTATGTACAACATCCACCTACCTATCTCCATAGTCGCCGATCCGATTTAGACGTTTGTCGTAGCGTTGTACCAACGTTCCAATACTGTCGTTACTGAAGGCAGCCGCCAGCGATTTCCGCCAATTCTCTACGCTTGCCTACAGCTTGTTGTCTTTACCAAAATGATGTCTTCATAGCCAGCGGCTCATGTGAGCAGAGATAAAACTCGGAGGGAGACAATTACGGGTTGTATTGTGGATAATCAAACATTTACAATTGAAATCGATGCAGGAGCGTCTTTATTGCCCCTGCAGAATGCGGATGAGATTTGTCTTGAAGAAGAAAACTCACGACAGTTATGTAATGTTGGCTGCATAGCTTCAGGCGAAATTTCTCACCAGGCCCTACTTGGCGGGAGACACTATTTTTCTAGGTATCTTTATGTGCTCCCTGCGTGCTCAGACGTAACGCGATTGACGTATATACTAGGGACACTGTGCAAGACTTCATCGGATTTTCATTGTGGTTTCCATTTCGCGACAGATCGGTCCTTACTTTCCGAATGACCCTCGTACATGAGGGTTATGCTATTCAACACGCATTTCTTGAACACACCGATTGGTATCCATATGTGGATGGGATGTCCTGGGATGTTTGGCAGATTCTCTTGGGGCCTTCATGTCAGGGTACACCTGCCGGTAATTTCATAGTATACTGCTGTGTTTGTTCCGTATGACTGACAGTCAAAATTTCATCCATCACAGAGATTCGAACCACCTTACGTCCAATTCTAACTCACAGGCGTGCGTTAGTGACCTCGGGTATGGAGGCTATTTACCACACGTTTATGTGCATTAATGAAGAATTATTGACAAATAGGCAACATGGACTTAGAAACTATCGCCGCGTGGAGTGGCCGTGCGGTTTGAGGTGCCATGTCACGGACTGCGCTGCTCCTCCCGACGGACGTTCGAGTCCTCCCTCGGGCATGGGTGTGTGTGTTGTTCTTAGTGCAAGTTAGTTTAAGTTAAGTAGTATGTAAGTATAGGTACCGATGATCTCAGCAGTATGGTCCGTTAAGAATTCACAGACATTTGAAGATCAGAAAATATCGATCTTGTAAAGCAAAACTAGCTCTCGATACTCATGAAATAATGAGTGCTACCGATAAGGGACGTGAAACTAGTTCCATATTTTTAGATTTCCAGGAGACTTTTGACACTTATAATATTAAAGGGCATCATCTTATTTGTGTTATTGGATTCGTGATTCCTTGTCAGCAAGGTGACAGCTGGCAAGAACTGACGGAAAGTCACCTAGTAAAACGGAAGTAATATCTGGCGTTCCCAAAGGGAGTGTTACATGCCCTCTGTTGTTCCTGATGTATATAAACGACTTAGGAGACAAATGATGTAGTCATTTACCGTCATGTAAAGTCATAATACGAGCAAAACGAATTGCAAAATGAGTCAACGAGACAGCTGCATGGTGAAAAAGGAGGAAGTTGACACGAAGAAGTGTGAAGTCATCCGCGTTAGCACTAAAAAGAGTCCTCTAAATTTCAGTCAACGACCAATTACACAAAACTGAAGGCTATAAACTCAGCTAATACTTGGGGATCACAGTCACGAATAACTTAAATTCGAGTAATCATAAAGATAATATTGTGGAGGAAGCAAACTGAAGACTGCTGTATAGAGGCACACCACATAGAAAACGTAACAGGTCTACAAAAGAGACTGATAACACTACGCTTGAGATTGATTACACTGCCCGTGACCACAATCTTCTGGAGTACTGATGTATGGTGTGGAATTCACGTCAGATAGGATTGAAAGAGGACATCGAAAAAGTACAATGAAGGGCAACTCGTTTTATATTATCGCAAAATAAGGGAGAGAGTTGGTTGGATGTGATACATGAACTGAGGTGGCAGTCATTTACAAAAATCCATTTTTCGCTATGCAGGACCTTCTCATAAAATTTAAATAACCATCTTCCTCCTCAGGGTTTGAAAATATTTTGTTGGCATCATACACATAGGGAGACATGATCGTCATAATAAAATAATAGAAATCAGAACTCTCACGTATAGATTTAAGTGTTCGTTTCTCTGACATACTGTTCGAGAATGGAACGGAAGAGAAGTAGCTTAAGGGTGGTTCGATAAACTATCTTCCAGGAACATAATTGTGACTACAGAGTAATCATGTAGATGTAGATTTAGGGGGTTGCCACCTACATTCTTATTTTATCTTGAGCTGTGATAAAGTGTTAAAGCGTGTGCCTGTAAGATCATTTAGGCTCGCAGTTACTTGATGAACTTTGTAATGCTGTTGTCGCGGTCCACAGATGATGAAGCAGGATAGCATCGGATAGGCTAACAAACTCCACAGTGTTTGTGCTATAAGGATACCCCTTTCGATGTTATCAAACTCTGAACTTCGTGACCTGTACAGTGAACAGACCACTCTCTATAAGATTATGTGGAAAATTAAGCCAAACTCAACAATCATATTATTGAACATCTAAACCAGAACAGAGGGGATTCAATAAATGTAAATAATAAGAAAGTATTTCATCAAATTATGGAATGAAACTAAGATGTGACTCTCTGTTTAATGATAAATGAATGTACGTGACCCTAAACAGTGAACAGATAACGCAAGTATCAAATAAGTGCACAATGGTTTAAATGAATTAGTGATAATACAAGTAATTATTAACTGTACAACAACTGTAATGGATTATTCAACATACACAATAATACCTTGGCACGGAAGGGGTGAGTGTTGAAATTGGATAGGAAATGTTAATAACATTGTACAGTTTTCTATTTCCACGTAAGCCGCCAAAGATTGCTGAATTCGTTAACAGATTAAACCAAGGGTGGACAAAAATTCGGATCTCGAGTCATTCCATCACTCTCGTACTGTAGTGCTCAACCCGGCCGCAACACCACTCCATCCTGTCCTGGCGGGAGGAGGGGTGGAAGGAGGGAGGATTACGAGGGGGCAACTGAATGCACACTGTATTTCGAAGACAATGCAGTCTCAGTAAATGCGTCTTGGGTTCATGTTTCTCAACAACATATATCACAAACGAAACTGATGTTCACTCTTATTTAATTATATTTGGTGCAATGAATTTTTATCTGGTACAAACAGTTGGCAGACATAATGAAATTTTCTCTGTCGGCATACAGACTTAAGAGAGTTTGACACGCTCTGGCATTCAGTTTCCCACATAGTCGAGACTTACTTAGTTTAAACATCGAAAAAAGGTCTGTTACACAAATTTGTTGATCGAAATATTGTAGCATTTTTCCAATTTCACTATGGAGACGTGGAAACTCTGCTTGAGGTAAAAAGTGTAGATGACCAGGACAGTTTTATCGTAAAGCTATCGATCTGTCTTTAAAACGGGAACTACACTGCAGGCTTATCAGTTATATGTGCACATGCACAGGGTACTTTCAACTGAAGTGGCAAAAGGTCTCGAAAACAGGTGTGACGTTGAATATGCGTAGATCTGTAGTTAAGCTGGCTAGGTCGTATAAATAGTTACACAGCAAGCTAGAATGACTTCTTGATAAAAAACCATGTATGACTCGTTTCGGAATTTTTGCATCTTCAGAAATACAAGCGCTATGGTAGCACAAGGACAAGAGCATTACCAGTTGTATGTGTAACATGAGATGATAGAGAGTTGACGGATGTACGACAGGCAGTGTCCTCAAAACATTTAGAAAAGTTTAGCAAACATTAGGAAAAGAGGCACTAACGTACACAATTCCACTTTTGCTCGTCATTTGTCACTTTCCAGACACAATCCGAGAAGGCTGACGAAATTTCCATTTTAGGTAAAGAACAGAAAGGTCATAGGCTCGACGTTCTAGAAGAGTTGGAGATTTCTAAGAACGATGGCCTCATCCTGGACGAATAGTTCGAACTACGTAACAAAATGTTTTTCATTGGTATTAATGCATTAATCGCAGAATTTTTATTCCTCTTTTTTTCTACTACATTTTACTGCATTTGGTTCCGAAACATCATTTTCTTTGAACCTCATCGACGTGTGTTACTGAAGTCGTACTTAATTTTCTACGTGTCACTTTATAGGGTTTCTCAGAAGACATCGTTAGACGTGACGGAACTGAGGTCAGTGTACCAAACAGTTATTTTCAACCGGTTTTTTTGTTATTCTTAAATTGAAACTACACTACTGGCCATTACAATTGCTACACCAAGAAGAAATGCAGATGATAAATTGGTATTCATTGGCCAAATATATTATACTAGAACTGACATGTGATTGCATTTTCACGCAATTTCGGTGCAGGGGTAGGGTTTCGCAGGGATCGAATGAAGGGTAGAGCCACGAGTCGTAACACATCTGAAATGTAACGTGTACTGTTCAAAGTGCCGTAAATGCGAACAAGAGTTGACCGAGACGTGTAACCAATGGCACCCCATACCGTCACGACGGGTGATACGCCAGTACGGCGATGACGAATACATGCTTCCAATGTGCGTTCGCCGCGATGTCGCCAAACACGGATGCGACCATCACGATGCTGTAAACAGAACCTGGATTCATCCGAAAAAATTACGTTTTGCCATTCGCGCATCCAGGTTTATCGTTGAGTACACCATCGGAGGCGCTCCTGTCTGTGATGCGGCGTCAAGGGTAACCGCAGCCATCGTCTCCGAGCTGATGGTCCATGCAGCTGCAAACGTCGTCGAACTGTCCGTGCCCATCGCTGTTGTCTTTCAAACGTCTCCATCTGTTGACTCAGGGATCGAGAGGTGGCAGCACGATCCGTTACATCCATGCGGATAAGATGCCTGTCATCTCGAATGCTAGTGATACGAGGACGTTGGAATCCAGCATTGCGTTCCGTATTACCCTCCTGAACCCACCGATTCCATTTTTTGCTAACAGTCGTTGGATGTCGACCAACGTGAGCAGCAGTGTCACGATACGATAAACCGCAATCGTGATAGGCTACAATCCGACCTTTATCAAAGTCCAAAACGTGATGGTACGCATTTCTCCTTCTTACACGAGGCATCACAACAACGTTTCACCAGGCAAGACCGGTCAGCTGCTGTTAGTGTATGAGAAATCGTTTGGAAACTTTCCTCATGTCAGCACGTTTTAGGTGTCGCCACTAGCGCCAACCTTGTGTGAATGCTCCGAAAAGCTAATCATTTGCATATCACAGAATCTTCTTCCTGTCGGCCAAATTTAGTGCCTGTATCGCGACATCTTCGTGGTGTAGCAACTTTAATTGCCAGTAGTGTAATATACGGTTGCTAATAAACAACCTTGTTCGAAATTGTAAGAAAATACAGTGTTTATACCAATGCCAGCACTATGTATGACACATATATCTGTATTAATGTCAGTTGTATATTTTTGAACAACAAAAAACTGTTGAGATAGAAGGAAAATTTTTATGCGTATAAAACGATATCAGGGAGGAATAGCGGGAGGCGATGAGGGAAAGGGATGGTTGGTTGAGAAACGGACCAAGATCATTGGCGGATCCCCTGTTTGAGCTCTCCAGTTTCTGTGCTACTGAAATTAGTCCACACAAATCGTGCTGGAGTTGATGCGCATCCAATCTTCTCTGGCTGTTGAGTCCCTCAGGCAATTTTTTAGAGAGATCTCTCTAGGAGAGCGGAATCCTTATTTCGTATCGCCCGTGCTTGAACCGTTACCTCGTACATTGAAGCCTTCTGCCTGCAATCATGCCCGCAGTCCTAGAGAGGCGACCGTGCACTGGCAATACCGGCTGCGTCAAGCCGGCTACGGCCTGTGAGCAGGGTCTGGCGGGTTCCCGCTCGAATTTAATTCGGGTCGGGGCCCGGCGCCTCTCGGCGGCAGATGGGGGCGGCAGATACAACTGATGATGGATGTGCAGCCCAGGGCCGCCACGCGCTGATGCGCTCCCACCGTTTCCATTAGTCGTAATTGAATCCGGCTACGCCCCCGACTCTGGCGTAATGAATCCGCTATTCTATATTTGCGGAGGATCTGTGACGCAACAGGACCGGCCGAATGTGAGCTCCCACTGGAAGTGTATCTCTGTGCGTACGGCTCTAGAAACGTCACCTTACGGGCGCAGTCACGAGATAACTTACTTTCTACACAAGTGTGACAGTTGGCCGCGTTGCCTGCATGTAATTCAATAAACATCATCACCTTAACTTGCAGCAAACTATCAGTACTCCGTCTATCTTCAGCGAACTAAATATTTGCTGAAGCAAAAACATCCTAACGGGGTCGATGTACCTCAAACAAGAAACTCTTTGGATCCTAGATACCCGTGCGTTTTTTGTTTTCTTAAGTTAGTTGGAGAATGTGGTGAGAACACGGACACGGTAAAACAATTTGCGTGAGCCAACAGTTTCTTGATGATGGAGAGGAAGGGGAACCGATCTGACAAACGGCACAGCAAGCTGTAGGTAACGAAATCTTTGTAATTCTTGTTCAAGTTCCAAAATTATTTGACCATATCTATTATTTGTGTTTTCTGTCAAAATTTAGACCAAATTTTTCGAGTGCTGCGGCCGGGATTTCGATTAGTTGGTGTTCGTGAATCTTTACGTGCATATCGGGGCTGCTAATTCGACATGCGTTCTTGATTCGCACATTTCCTTTCTTTGTATTCTCTTCCGATGTTCATAAATGCGCTTTTCCATAATTTCTTTGTAATTACAATTAATTCAAGATTTATAACTGAAACGGCAACCACCCACAAGTATGGTTCAACAATATTTAAAGCATTAAAATATTTGCATATCTTCGTGAATCACCCTGTATAGTTTTTTTGTTGTTGTTTGAGATGATACCTCCGCTTTTATGTATTTTCGTTTGTGTGTCCGTGTGTGTGTCCGTGTGTGTGTGTGTGTGTGTGTGTGTGTGTGTGTTTAGATTACTGCACACATGGTCTAGGGGTGGCGTATTTGACTAAAAACCATAACGTCCTTCGTGTTAGGTTCCAAACTCGCCACTGATTAAATTTAGAATAAAAACAATCAGCAACGGCGGCCGA
Organism: Schistocerca gregaria; assembly: GCF_023897955.1. Taxonomy (NCBI): domain Eukaryota; kingdom Metazoa; phylum Arthropoda; class Insecta; order Orthoptera; family Acrididae; genus Schistocerca; species Schistocerca gregaria. The sequence goes on from NC_064922.1 coordinate 668,357,684, forward strand.
AGAATTCCAACATATAAAATCATATTTGTTCCGCCAGCGGCCTAGTCAAAGAAGGTGGAGGAGGGGTCAGAGGCCCAGGGCGCCCTCTCACCCCTGGGTTGCGATACTGCTTCAAACAGGCCGAAGAATCAGTAATGATCAACGACATGAGGATGCGGAAGGAAATGGAACCCACTTGTGATGGTACTTAGTAGGTGATAAAATATTTTATCTTTATAACAGTTTGTAAGAGAAATTACGTATTTCCAGAATGAGATTTTCACTCTGCAGCGGAGTGTGAGCTGATATAAAACTTCCTGGCAGATTAAAACTGTGTCGGATCGAGACCCGAACTCAGGACCTTCGCCTTTCGCGGGAAAGTGCTCTACCAACTAAGAACACTTGCCCGCGAAAAGCAAAGGTCCCGAGTTCGAGTCTCGGTCCAACACACAGTTTTAATCTGCCAGGAAGTTTCAAATTACGTATTTGATGGAAGAACATAACTGCTAGTTTATAAATCAAGCAAAATATAGTCACTGAAAATGACGGAGAAACATGACTTAGTAAGAGAAAGGGATCCTTTGCGATCCTTTTTTGTTACCCTTTTTCAAGATGGTGTTCTTGCTTGTTCCATCAAATGTCTGACCTGAGCAAAACTGTCGATTCTTGTGTTAAGGTATTGTACAACATATCAGAGACATAATACAGCCGAAACCGCTTATAACGACGTAGAAGGGACCGACGATTTACGGTAGTTACAGCCGATTGTCGCAAAAACCAGGTTTCTGAGATACAGTACACCTACAGTATTTACAATACAGTATTTGTGGAGAGGGACTGAAGACGAGTTTTTCTTATGTTTGTGGAGTATGCACATCAATAAAATGCCACCAGAAAGCAAGAATCTTCAATAAATGAAGCAAGAATTAGCAACAATGTAAACTGTTCACCCACGTCGAACATAGTCTTGGATAATGAATGAGGTAAAGTGCTGAACACTTTTAAAACTTGCAGTGAGTACTGTGTTGTACATCTCCGCTTCAGTTATTGTACCATAAAACTGATGATTGCTTTCGGATTTTTTACCATTCCATCTTCAGATGGTTGTTACACGTTTCGTTTCATGTCCTGCCGGTACCTCGTTTTGTGTCCGTTATCGGTTTGTCGCAATCTGATAGACAAAAAGTGTTTTCTTTAACATTTGGCAAAGTATGCTGTAGATTTATTTCTTAAAGCATTTACGCAAAGGTATTTTTTTGCGAATTGAAACAGCACATGTATAGGGCACGTCCGCAGATGTGTACATTTCAGAATTGGCAACAGACACTCAGCGTGATTTCGTCACACAGAAGCATACAGCACGTCAATGTTCACCATATTTCACGTTTCAATAACTTTAAAACCTTCTCACAAATTCTTTGACGTAGGTCATAAGAATAATATACTTTACCGAAAAGTGAACAAAAAGCGTTTTCTTTATACTACTGCAGCTATCCAATAACGGATATTAATCGAGGCCTCAGCAAGAAAACAAAACTAAAAGTGTAACAATCATCTGAAGACGGATCCGTAAAATATCCGAAATCGGGTGTTGTTAGACCAAAACAAACCTTGTGAAACCACACTTGTGATTGGCTGCTGCTTCAGTTATAAACCTTATATTGTTACAGCCACAGTTCTGAGCATGTCAATTTTCAACAAATGGTTCAAATGGTTCTGAACACTACGGGACTTAGCTTCTGAGGTCATCAGTCCCCTAGAACGTAGAACTACTTAAATCTAACTAACCTAAGGACATCACACACACACATGCCCGCGGCACGATTCGAACTGCGACCGTAGCGGTCACGCGGTTCCAGACTGAAGCGCCTAGAACCGCATGGCCACTGCGGCCGGCAATTTTCAACAAAATAGCATCTGTGCAAGAGTTCGTGCTTTTCCATTTTCGGTACAAGTTGTTCTGTTCCTGGACATTTGAATATTTGCACTGTGAATGGTAACCATAATCTTTTGCTGTTTTCATCTCAATGTAGTTTTATTCTAAATTGCTCTTACTAACTTCACAACATACCTTCTGAATATTCCTCCAAAGATACGGCTGTTGTCAATAAAATATACTGTTAATTATCAGTAAGAAACTAAGGATAAAGGTACGAAAATTTTAAACACACTTGTTATACCAAATAGTTAATAAGCAGCTCAATGCACGGAAGGTACAATATGTGATACTGTACTAGAGTATTCAACATGATAACATTGAAAGTGTGTTGTTGTTATAGGTTCTCGACTGACAAAAAATTGTGGGTATTGCACATAAACTAATCATCAGCATCGTGGGACAATGTTATTTAACGAAATTTCATTTCCCTCTGACAAAAAAATGATGAAATATCCTGGTTGACTTACGTGTGACAATTCATGTACATTAAAAGTAATGTATCAGATAAACCGACATGAAATGTCTGTGGGCAGTTGTCAGTACTAATAACTACGGCGGCTAATCGTTTCGAACATATGAGGAACAAAGTCGCTGCTATGCAAGGAAATACAAATAATAATAGCATTTAGGAACGTAAGAGGAGCCAGAAGGCTGACGACTGAACTCTGTTAACATCGGCTTATTTGTGGAGGGAAGAAAAAGAGGTTGTAGCACATAGGGAGCCTTTTAAAGGTTTTAGTTTACCATGAGGCAGTGGAATAGAAAAAGTTGAAATTCAGTGGTGTCAAGTAGAACTCAGAGTGCTATGATAGTAACCGATCAGTCTGATGAATAAATCACTCATTTTATTAATTAAAATCTCAAAACTTCAAAATTAGGTTTTTAGATGGATAAAATAAACATCAATGAAGCGTTAAACTAACAATATTTTAGTTTGTAGATGGTGCTTATATATTAATTCAGAATACAATTTTTGTGTCAATACATAAATTTCGCCTTTGATATTTACATATAGCCATGAAATATTTCAATAATCATGCCCAAAAAGGTGAGTATTTACAACAGTAATAACCCTCGGACAGAAGCAAAATGAAACGCAGGTAGCTGTATAGCAGTACTATATGGGTATATTTTTCTAAAGCATTTTGTTTTACCCTCATACTTAGTCACTTTCAATGTGGATAGATTAAGAATGTGCAAGGGCTGTTAAAGAGATTATAAATGTCCTTAAAACATACAAACTGCTACGTACTGAAGAGAATTAAGAGAATCAAATCCATTCTTCAGCCAGAAGACTCTTCCGAAAGAAAAGGCAAGAGTCCTATACCTATGGCCGAAGAATGGAACAGTGTACAGGCAGCACGTTTAATGTGCACAGCCAATTGTTCCGATCCTGATGTTATAAAAATTAAAGTTGAACTTCTTATACCTCCTTGATAAATGCTTTGAAGACTCCCACCACATTATTTGACATACGTTTTTTGAGCTCAACAGGCATCAAGGCAATGTGATTAACGAGTATATGAGAAAGAGTATCCAACCTCTTCACAATAACGTAATTAATTGCAGTAACGTAACGCAATTAATTGCAGTCTTATTAAAGGTAGACAGATAACAGTCAGCATGATGCTTTTGTTCAATGCCTGATTATAGGATAAAAAACTGACAAGTAACTACGAAAATCTGGTGTCTGTCTGTTTGCATACAATGGCCTCGCTGCGGCAATGCACACGAATGAAGTTATACGTGATGAGGACGTAACTATCAACACAGCTGCTCCAGAAACAACAGAGTGTAGCTGTTGTATATTCTCTACAATCAGTTATGGATTTATGTCGGTGCTATAGACAACTTTGTCAGATTACTCCTATCATTCATCGTTATAGTCTGACGATAATAACACTTTTTTTTCAATCAAGCTGAAACAGTTTCACAACGTGCGTTGTTCTTCGTTACAATAAATAGCAAGATTTTATATTTCACCTGGAAGTACCCAGTTTGAAGTGCCTAGAACCGCTCGGCCAATCCGACGGCTTGGATGTCATCGCATGGTAACGAAAGTAAGAGGCAACCCATCAGTCAGCAGCGTAGCCGGATTGTTCTTTGCTTGACGTGTAGTTACAGACAGCTTAAAAACTGCAAAAGTTACAGGCTGAGCATCATGAAAGGAAAAAATATACTACGAATAAATTTTAACTTCCGTATCAGTCATCAGTAATGACAACCAGACTCTCCAATATCTCAAACAATTCGAAATACGTCAAACTGTGCTAGAAAATATTTATTCTATATACTTTCAGAATTGCAGTTTATTTATAACACAGTCGACACTAATATCAGTAATCATCTGATCTACACTATATTCGCAATTAGTTATCGTAAAGGAGGCGGTCTGTGTGGCCGTGCGGCTATACGCGCTTCAGTCTGGAACCGCGCGACCGCTACGGTCGCAGGTTCGAATCCTGCCTCAGGAATGGATGTGTGTGATGTCCTTATGTTAGTTAGGTTTAAGTAGTTCTACGTTCTAGGGGACTGATGACCTCAGATGTTAAGTCCCATAGTGCTCAGAGCCATTTGAACCATTTCATCGTAAAGGAAATCATGCGAATCGGACACTTTGTGCTTGGATTAAAACTCAATGAAGACTCAGAAAACAATGTGTAAAACTGTGTCTTTGTTAAACTTATTGTCACGCCAACAGATTACAATACTGAGACACAGTCGACAGTAACGTGGAGTCATTTATTGCTGTTATTTCAGCAGTCTAAGTGTCCGATTTCGCTGAACCGAACTTTCGCACTCATCGATGAGAAAATAAGCAATTTAACTATATTCTTTTAGGGATCTCCTGTCTCATACTACGAAATCTTCAAAACTATCAGCAACGTTTTGCCTTAATTCATTACAACTGGATTCCTAATGAAACTTGTGTAAACAAATCTTTTCTGCGCATAACAAGGAAAATTCGAGCTTCTTATGGGAATACTGCAGATGACAATGATACAGTTGTAGATCACCGCCACGAGATCTTGATTTTTTTCTGTATTTTTGACAATGTAAGACACACACGCCATAATATCATAATTTTACATATATATCAGCCCGTGTCTTGTCGATACCATCAAGTACTTACAAACGTAGGAAGAAAGATGTTGGCGCCCGCAACGATATCATTACAGATTCAGCGCTGCCTAACTGATGGGAATCTGAATCTTGCTCCTCTTCAGGGCAAGTCCTACGCCATAAGCATTGCGCAGCTACAATCTGCTATATAAAGACTGTTGGGGTAAACAAGATCTTAATAAATGTTTATTTTAGAAACAAATGAAAAATTATTTAACGTTATCTGGAGAGCATAAAGCGATTGTCGTGCAAAAGTTGTCGGAAAATATAAATAAGATTTGCAGTAAGCAGATAGTCATATGGTCTTTTCGTAACTAATTCATATGTCAGTAAATTTATTATGGTAACCTGTTTGAGAAACTAATTTGTATTAATTACATTTAATTAATTGTAAAAAAAGCATTTCTGTGTGGTATTTCCCTTCAGCAATGAAGGAATATACCAGCGGCGCCAGCCAAAGGGTGTAATTATAACACAACATGAATGCTTTTATTTCCAATTTATGCACTCGCATTTGTTTTGAACGACGGCTCGATTGATTGTAGTTCGCTTTTCAAAACAAATACTGGAACAGTGAAAGATGACCAACACATTAACATTACAGAGAAAACAGTGCATTGACCACTGTATTACGGACCCTTGGACAGTGGGAAGAGGCTCTGAACAGTAATCCAAAGATCCTGGCTGCTGCCTTCGATGCCAGACACTGTTTATATGTAGTATTAAGAAAATAAGTAAAGTATACGTCACTTACACTATACCAACGGCCTTGTGATGGAAAGAGCAGAACTCTGGACTGTGATTCAGCTGTGGTGGAAAACAGACAGTAAAGGCAGAAGAATCTGCAATGACCAACGGCATGATAACACAGAAGGCAATGGAATCATTGCATGAAAGACATAATGAGCATTCACAGGATATACTGTTGTCACTAGAAAATATGTTACGACGATCTCTCCTGTGGAATAAGATACAGGAATAGTCCCGTACTGCGATACTTTGGAGGGAGAAGGCCAAGGTAGAAGGTTGAATAATGAGCCAAAGAATGGTTCTACAAGGCTGAGCGAGAAATGACTGAAGTGTGAATTAGTCTGAGAAGCTAGAAAACTTTGAAAGGAGGATTAAAAGGCAGGTACTAGATGTTAGAAGGGTTAGTGTAGTGAAATCTACCTAAAATATAGGTATATAATCAGACAAATACAGAGCAATATCAGCAGCATCATAAACTGTTATAGCACTAGTAGCACTCATCATGAATTGGGCGGTAAAGCAAGAGTGAATTAGCTTGAACAGGACAGTTATTGTGTCCGTTTTATCAGAATCGACACTAAACCAGTTTTTACATTTATGGTCCAGGTACGCACGCGCATGTGATAAGCAGGAAATGAAAAGGTAGAGGCGTGAGGAATGGTTTATTCAGTAAGAAAAAGTAAAATCATGATATAACAATAATCATAGGTATTGCGACGCTATAGTGAAAATGAGAACAGAAGGTAGACTGACGAAAACTATACAGTTTCGACTGTGGAAGTGAGAGGAGAAAAGCTGAATGGGCTTCTCAATAAAGTTTACTGTGTAGAGTAGCTTTTGGGTGGAGTGAGATCGGGAGCGGTGTTGTGCTGACGTCGGCTTACTTTGACAAAGCGTCTTACTAAACAAATAAAATTCCTTTACATTATGAAAAATGGTAATCTGCAGACTGAATTAAAATAAGTAGCTCAGTCACAGTTCTTGAAATGCTGCGCGTTAGGACATTACAATAAATAAATAATTTTCCTCGCATGGATTATAGAAACAATGTGAAATGAACACCGCTCTAATAACAATAAGACAGGAGGTGATGATAAAAGACATGAACATTGCACAATTTTCGACCTCTTCGCCTGAAAAGACAGTAAGCACAAACTATCCTTCAGCCAACACCAACGTAATACAAAGAATAAAATCGTAATTCCAGACCTCAGTCTTCATAAGTGGGCATTCGTACGTTTACAGTTAATCTAAATACTAAATCTACTAACCATTCCCTCTACCTAATAGTCACTACCAGCAAGGCTACAGTCAACCAAGCCGAATACTTTCTGCGCAAAATTATCAATTTAGATTGTCTATGTTTACTGGCTACACTCACAGCGTGATTATAAACGGGGTTTACAGAGTTCTCGTTTCAAGTCAAAAACACTCGCCCAGCTTGCAGGCAAACACATTAAACCACAATAGACAACACTGTGTACGTGGTTCTTCCGTGTGAAATATTACTGGCAAAATTGTTAAACACAGTGCACACTGTTTGCACCGTTCACTAAATACCGTATACAACTTTGAACAAAATCAGCCGACCAAATTCCACAGTCAGTCACCAAAGAATACGGTATCCCCTGTGTGGGTATCTCCTGAAATCGCCGCCCTCTCTTCTATGGAAAACAGGAAACTCACTCCTGTCTTGTAGTGTCCACACAGCGTCACGCACCGTCGAAAAATCACCAATACTTCTCTTTGGCCGTGGGCGAAACAAAAGTGGCACTTGACAGGGCACAACTGTCCAAAAATGTAGGAGATATAACTGAAAGATTCCATCACATAGCTGAAAACATCCGTCACGTAAGCCAATCATTCACAAATCAGATACTGGATTTTAAGACGTAACCAGAAGCAGAGGCAACTCAGACAAAAATTTAATACTGATGAAGAATAGGGCAATGTTTAAGAGAAGCTTCAGAAAGCGTCAACGTACAATAATGTGTTGCTGAAATTTTGGGGAATGATAATCTGCGTTCATAAATATTGGTATCCGTTGATATTGGGACTGTAAACATGTGTTCAACAGTAGGTACTTCAGGTGACAAGAGTGGACATTCGCAGAATCGGAAATTACAGAAATCTGGCAAACAAATATTTGTGTGAGAAAGGCATCTGTAAAAAATAGGTCGAGGAAAGCAGGAGCTACGTAAATGTTCAGGAGAATAAAGGAACAAAGCCATGCAGGTTCTACAAGGAAGATAATGCGAAATTACGGCACGGTGTGTGAAATAATCGAAAAATACATAACTACCCGGAGGAGAGATTCAGCACAGAAAAAATCATAATAGCATTAGGGGAAATTAAAAGAAAAGGCATCAGTATTAACAGTGCAAAATAAATTACACGCTCAGAGGGGGGAGAAAATCGATGGAGAGGGTCGATTGAGTTCTTCTACGAGATAAAAATCTCTCAATTAAACTTATAGAATAATCAATGACAACGCAAGGACCCAGTATTCGAGATCGACAGTATTTTCGAAGACTTGCCATCAAACAAGTAGAAGAGATAGAACAATCCGGTGGAATTTCTAAAACAATCAAAGCATTGAAGCGAGTTTCCAACCTATTGTGTACATCTACATCAGCCTCCTTTCTAAACATTCAGCAAGTTATTGTGCAATGCATGATAGAGAGTACAGTTTACAGTTTTCTTTCCTGTTTCATACGAATACGGTGGTGAGGGGGGAGCATCGAATATTGCGAAGTTACAATTACCGCCCTTAAAAAGGTGTGATAGGGCGTTTTGATTTGCCGTCACCGATTCGTCTCTACGTAGTCAACATCCAGATTTATACTTTTCTCTCGGCGTTTCTTGACATTCCGAATGTCTTCATTGTACAAGTCTGCAGATTTTGCCTTAAATAATTCTTTCACTTCACTAATGGTTGTCATCTGTGTCTTCAAATCCATGACTTTCAACGGATGAGCAAGAAACACTGCATAGTGCGAGACCCGGAGGATAAGGCGTATTCTGCAAGGTCTCAAAACCAGATGCTCTAACCGTTCTGGAGAGAATGGCGCAACGTTCCTTAATTCAAGCTTCTCTAACGTGCGGGAAAATAGCTGTAGCATCTGTCAGCTATGATTTGACCCTTGGCGAAGTAATCTGTGAGGGTGACTTACGATACCCGAAAAAAGGGAAAGCGTGATTTTCCCAGCTGAGTTCTGTACTTGGCTCGTCTCTCAGGGCATGCGACCAGTTTGCATATTCATTTTCTGGCTCATAATAGTCGCATGAGATGAGCAATAGTTTCTATAAGCAGCCGAAACATCGTCATAGATTTCCCTGGCACTTTTACCCTTCAAATTGCAGGAATTTTATCACACAGCGAGCCTCAAGTTTCGCCGTCTTACATCCAAGTCAATTCTGGCACCGTCTGAAACAAAAATAATGGACACAATTGACTGAAATCTTCTGCATCATGGACTGACAAAATTTTGAAATACAGCGTAATGATTTTTGCGTGATACCCCTCGCGAGAGTAAAATCCATATCCGTACTTCCTATACTAATATTAGAAATGTGAAAGAAATTCTGTCTGCTACGCTTTCAGGACTAAACAACTGAACCGAGTTTGATGAAATTTGATATGGAGATAGCATGAACGCTGAGGAGGAACAAAGACTACTTTAGAAAGTGTGTAACACACTATATGTATTGTTTCGAAGAATATAAAGCGAAATATGGAACAACAATATAACGCATGCATTCACGTTATACATAGAGAAAAATAATAGAAAGGCATTCATTATGTTCCTACATTCCAGAGTTGCATACAATTTTTATACACACATCTCTACATCACTATATACACAGACGACTCGTAAAATTACTAGCTTACTTTCCATTACTCTCCGTAACAAAATTAGGACAAATCTCCTGTGTATGTCATTAAGTGACATAATTTTATCTGGTTGAATGAGAATAAATGTAACGGGATTCATGCTCACCAGACGTAACACCTCTTGGCATTTTATCTGCGAGGAAAATTAAAGAAAAAGGTATACAAGGAAAATTCTGGAGGACTTTTCAGACAACATGGGCATCTGTTACGATAAGTCCAGATGAAATTCATCTTCTTACTGTCTGAAAAAGCTATTTACTAGTTGACTTTGAACTCTGCCATATTTGTGAAAGTGCCTTGATTGATGTTCTACAAATACGATTCAACGTAATGAATGCAATGTTTATACAACCCTCTCAGTGTTTAACCTGTAATTTCTTACTAAAATCGGTCACAACGGAGTCACATTTTATTCGGTGAGCTTCGTGTATCACTTATAAGTTCTTCGTTGCATTAAAATTAGCGTGAACAGCTCGTGGTTAGCGTTGCTGTTTCACGATGAGTTTCTGTGTTTAATACCCACTGACGTCGATATTTTACTCTGCTAGAGTCTGAATGTGTGTATTATCCTCATCATCATTTTATCATCATCGACGTGTAAGGCACCGAAGTAGCGTCAAATAAAAAATCTTGCACTAAGCTTCCGAAAATTCCAAAATAGTCTCTCGGCCAATAAAACCATACGCAGATTTCATTTCATTTTGCTGATACGCGAGCGCAGCGGTGGGTAACACCTAGAATACAAAGTTCATACAATCCTCAACGTGTTTAACCCATGGCAGTCCACGCTTTCACACAACTATGATAAATGCGGAATAAGCTCTGACTATAAAGTTTTTATGTTTAAACCGCTGAGCCAGTATCAATGAAATTTGGCGTGAGGTAGCTTGCGTCCTAACGAAGAAGGTAGTACCACATTATTATTGATATGAAGAATATTATGCATTTTAATGAATAATATTTACTCTTTGGAAAAGCTATTTATTCCTTCAGTTTGCACTTTATCGTATTTGTGAGAGTCCTTTTATAAGTTGATATGTCCTACATAATATGACTGAAGGTGGTCAATAAAATGCTTATTCAGTTCTCAACGTAACCCATACTTCCATACTAATAATAGTAGTATTAATTGCGAAAGTAACTTAGTAACTAACTCGGTTACTTTTTCACTACCCTACCGATGAACCGTTTCCAGTGGTATTTGCTACGGAAACAGGTTTAACCCCGAGGCTAGATTAGAAAGTTTGAGTATTATTAATATTTTTAATGTGGTGTACGTGAGTGGCATGCAGATGACCGTGGCACGATGGTCGGTGGCTCCTTAGTGTCTACAGATTACTCACTTACAGTGGAAATCCATTGTTATTGTGCGCGTGGTTTATGGCATTGAATTCGTACACCACCGGGCATAGCTGGAACGTTTGGTGGAGATACAACAATAAAATCGGACACTAAGCCCTAGGACCATATTTAGAACTGTTACTATAAGCCTCGCAAACGTAAGTCTGATTTAGAGTACAGTTCTAAGACAGCTAAAGCTGCTAAAGTTACTGGAATCCGACAAACCACAGAGCAGTCTCATGTAGGCCGGAGTAGGTAGGCAGAACTTCAGGCATCCTTTAGAGCTACGGATACATCAGAACAGTCACAATACCGTCTTATTTTAGACTCTGAGAGTCATGCGTCGCTTACAGATACCAAGACGCCTGAGGACTCAGAACGACGGCGTCATTTAAAGGTTGTACGACAGACATAGAGGGGCAACTCCACGTGTGAGATGTATGAGGCTTTTGGTGAGGCTCAGTTTGATTGTGATCTATTAACAGACCAAGTCATTGATAAATAATTCATCATAGGAGGATGGATAATAAATTAGGCACCATAAAGCATTAAAATGAAATTTAGAAATGGTTGACCTGTACTGCTCTGGTGGTTGAATCTCTCATCCAATACTATGTCAGCCCTAAATATTCTACCTGTGCACTAATGTAATTAATTGAGGTAAGTTTTAAATGTAATAAGAGTATATAACGCATGCTTTCACGTTATACATAGAGCAAAATAATAGAAAGGCATTCATTACGTTCCTACGTTCCAGAGTTGCATACAATTTTTATACACACATCTCTACATCACTACATACACAGACGACTCGTAAAATTACTAGCTTACTTTCCATTACTCTCCATAACAACATTAGGACAAATCTCCTGTGTATGTCATTAAGTGACATAATTTTATATGGTTGAATGAGAATAAATGTAATGGGCTTCATGCTCACCAGAAGTAACAGCTCTTGGCATATTCTCTGCGAGAAAAATTAAAGCAAAAGTTATAGAAGGAAAATTCCGGAGGACTTGAAATTTCAGACAAGATGGGCTTCTGTTACGATAAGTCAAGATGAAATTAATCTTCTTACATTACCTGTCTGGAATTTATTTACAGTAATCATCAATAGACCAGGTCAACATTTTCATCTTATTATTGAAGAAATTAAGTAACAGGCAACAGAAGTTTGGTTACAGACCATCTGTTGAAAGAAATTCGATGAAAGTCGGTCGATTGGATAATAAGTCGTATAGCGTCATTAACCTAATGGCAGCACAACTTTGGTAACCACTAACATATGGAGGGCTTATTTCAATAGTGGTACACGTCCATTTTTGTTCGTTCTGAGATACAGAGTCCTAAAGTTGAATGAGCGCTGAAAAATCTGCAGTTGAGCTACCAGAAACCTCTAATATATGTACTTGAATATTTATGGTATCGCAAGTGCAGATTTTTCAGCGTTCATTTGACTTTAGGACTCTGTATCTCAGAATGAACAAAAATGGACTTGTACCACTATTTAAATAAGCCCTTCATATGTTCTCCTCCGTTGTAAACTACTTTTTCTAGTTTAACACAGCTTTCTTGTAATTCTACTGACAACATAAGCCTAAAACCATAATCTAGGATGCTTTAGCTCTTTCACATTTTAAGTTCAATGACCATGCGACTTTTGTAACTACGTTATTCGTGACTTACGCTCATTCTGCGAGATCTTAATGGCCGTCTCTAACGTCTTTCAAACATTTAGTTTGTAACTCTATTTTATAACATCCACTTAATATTATACCCGATAAATGACGATGCAGTTTAGACTAAGCACTGTCAACTGGTCCTTTGTTATTGTGCGTAATTGTTTCGTTAACCTTTAATCGTATCTATAATGGATGAACCAATGAAAACAAGACAAACGGAAGAAGTTAAATAAACATTTGATTATTTCAGAAGTAATCGTCACAGCTGTTACTACACTTACACTACTCTGAGACAAGAAGGGCACTGTCTTTATTGAAAAATACTGACAGCCTGCCCATATGTGGCCTAGGTTGTTTCCCAACTTCGCCGCAGAAGTTTCACTGGTAATACCTTACACAGCGTCCATAGAGTCCCGACATTCATTGCGCGTCAATAGGTGCACACCTGTTTACAATTATTATTTCATAGGCGACCGCAAAAATTTTTCCATGTATTCAACGACCGTCTTCTTACACAGTGACAAAAATGTGTCAACAACTATGGCGTTTGCTATTGAAATAATAAATAGTTTATTTACTTTCTTCCCATATGTCTTGATTTCATTTGACTGTCCCTTACATGTTCCAACTGCTTTGCTACTTTGACTCTTTGTTTAGTGGTTTTTTACTGCTTAACATGTTCTTCACTTGAGGTGTAGTCATTGCTGTTAACCGTTATGATCGCACAATCGATTATCGCACTCGACAGTTGCCATGTACTACGTTTACGTTTTGTGGAGCGGCCTTGCCTAGGCAGTGTACTATACGCAGCATTCCGTGTCTGCTTGGTAGAATGTTTGTAATCTTTGTATCTGGATCCGGAGTTTAATATGGTATACAAAACCAGACACTTTATATTAAGACTTTAGTCAGCCTCTTAATATAAGATCATTGTCAATGTGTGTTGCTTGTTTTATTCGATAACATGCTGTAGGTTTGGACTAATGTCTGTTTGTTTAACTGCAGGCCACCTGGAGCTATTATAAGAACGAGATAGATAGGGATGGACACGGTTGCCAAGGACAGATGCATATTTGTGGTGATTCATTGTGCCTTTGAGCACGACGAGATCACCCAGGGAATTCCACAACAACACATCTTGGACCATAACACGCACTCCTGATTGCATTGTGTTTCGTTATGGAATTTCCACGATGTGGACGCCAACGGCCATGTGTCCGATCAAGCATAAAACGTGATCCGTCTCAGAAAGACCACCAGTCGCCACTCAGTGGACGTACAGTTGCGGTACTGGCGTGGAAATTCCAGGCTTCATCGGCAATGAACAACAGCCAGTACGAGTGTGTGAAACAGGAGCCTGCTGTGCAGACCCCCCACGCAGCAACTTTCGCTGAATAATAGCTCACAACACACTGTTGGTAGCCCATTGGTTCATGTAGGCAGCAAACTGCTTAGAAGTTGCACGTCTATTCGCCCATAAACACCTCTGTAGCCGCCGTTCACTCCTAGCAGTTCTCTTGTGGTGTACGACTGTTGTCTTGGCGTCGTTTTCTTTTCTTTATTGCGATTTAATTCCCCTGCCCTATATGGGCAGGGGACGCCTGTCAGCGGCACAATCCGCCGCTCTTCAGCCGAGTGACATGACAACTACTACAAGAATAAAATGTTACATATAAGGCAACAAAAAAGGGTAACATAAAACAGAATAAGGTGAGATAATGGAGGTAAAAATACACTGATATGGAGACATTCGTGGGGGGACAATTAAAGTCAACATAAAGTTAAAAAACACGGTTGGCGGTTCTTAGAACACAAAAAAGACACTGTAGTCACACTCACAGGTTGAAAGTTGGCCACAGTATTAAAAACACTCCAGAACAACACACTTTAATCCCGCTTGGAGCACACATAGTGAAGAATAAAACTGCCACGGGCGACCTGTTAAGGGAGAGGCCAGAGAGGATGGAAAAGGAGGGGAGAGCAAGGTGCAGCAGGGGAGGGGCGGGACGAAAAGAGCAGGGGCGTCAGTGGGTGCACCAAGAGGCTGGAGACAGGTGGGGCAGGAGATGAAGAGGGAAGACAAGGCAAGAGGGAGTGCAGAGATACTGAAGAGGAGCACAATAGAGGGAGGGGGAGTAGGAGGGGAAAGCTGCTCAGGAGGAGAGAGGGGAAGGAGATGAGCCCTGAGGAGGAGGCAGGAGGAATATGCAGTTAGAGTTGGTGGGAAGGGTAGATGTCAGGGCGATCGGCGTCGGTTTTGGTTGGCTCCATTTTATCATGCACCGTGTACTTTAACCGTGGCAACAAGTGCACAATTTACAAATTTAGCTGTTTCGATGTCCCCACCCTTGGCACGGAAGTCAATGCTCATGCCCTTCAGGACGTCATATAAGTCGCATTGATACGGCGAGTGTACTTTCGCCCCCCCCCCCCCCCCCCAACCCAAAAGTACTAGTTCTGCCACCTGTCGTCTGTGAATGGGTACTCCACGTTGATAACGAACAATTTAAGCATCGTTTGCAATAGGAACTAACGCTATGGTACTCTATAAATCGTGTCCTATCACATGAGAAGACCACGAGATCGTTCACGTTTAGGCTGTTTTGTGTCCCGCCATTCCCTGCGCCAGTTGACAGGCATTTGCGATTAGCGAGCCCACAGCTGCCGAGGGCCGTAATGCTGAACATCGACCAGCGCAGCGCCGGCCGCGGCCGCGGCCGCAGACCGCAGGCAGACCGCCGCAGTGGCCATCAGCTGCGCCGCTGCTCCACTGTACTGTACTGGACTGTCTGTCCTCCGTTGTGCTGGACCGGAGGGGAGCAGCCTGTGGCGGCTTCAGCTGGAACTGACGACACACACCGGTAGCCGCAGCTTGTCCTCCCACGCCAGCCCTCTACCACAGCACGGCACTGCTGCAATCACGGTCACAATAGAGACTACCGAAGCAGAATACACGAATGTGAGACAAGCTGTAAAACGGTTCTATTGCGAGACACAGGAGGCAATCGATAAACCGTTGAGTACGTACCGAGAAGAGTGAATTCCGGGTCGTCAGTTAGTCAGTTTCACATTCCATGGATCATTTGTACAATAAACAGGCCTATTGATGTGGAACGAATCATTTTGCACTCACATCGCAAATTAACTTGTAAACAGAGTTACACACACACACACATACACACACACACACACACACACACACACAGACCTATTACATTTCCATAATACTCAGGTCTCTACCTCCAAACTAAACTACTAATCCTATAGAGAAATGTACAGGGTGTCTTTGTAGGAACTTTAGTATAGTTATACTGGGGTTCGGTTTTGCTGAAAGCAAAGGTTTTTGAATTATACAGTAAAAACCTGTCTGGTGGTCACTTTTGCACGTTTTTCTTAAATAATTCGCTAACTATGGCCTCTAGTGAAAATACACTCCTGGAAATGGAAAAAAGAACACATTGACACCGGTGTGTCAGACCGACCATACTTGCTCCGGACACTGCGGGAGGGCTGTACAAGCAATGATCACACGCACGGCACAGCGGACACACCAGGAACCGCGGTGTTGGCCGTCGAATGGCGCTAGCTGCGCAGCATTTGTGCACCGCCACCGTCAGTGTCAGCCAGTTTGCCGTGGCTTACGGAGCTCCATCGCAGTCTTTAACACTGGTAGCATGCCGCGAAAGCGTGGACGTGAAACGTATTGGCAGTTGACGGACTTTGAGCGAGGGCGTATAGTGGGCATGCGGGAGGCCGGGTGGACGTACCGCCGAACTGCTCAACACGTGGGGCGTGAGGTCTCCACAGTACATCGATGTTGTCGCCAGTGGTCGGCGGAAGGTGCACGTGCCCGTCGACCTGGGACCGGACCGCAGCGACGCACGGATGCACGCCAAGACCGTAGGATCCTACGCAGTGCCGTAGGGGACCGCACCGCCACTTCCCAGCAAATTAGGGACACTGTTGCTCCTGGGGTATCGGCGAGAACCATTCGCAACCGTCTCCATGAAGCTGGGCTACGGTCCCGCACACCGTTAGGCCGTCTTCCGCTCACGCCCCAACATCGTGCAGCCCGCCTCCAGTGGTGTCGCGACAGGCGTGAATGGAGGGACGAATGGAGACGTGTCGTCTTCAGCGATGAGAGTCGCTTCTGCCTTGGTGCCAATGATGGTCGTATGCTTGTTTGGCACCGTGCAGGTGAGCGCCACAATCAGGACTGCATACGACCGAGGCACACAGGGCCAACACCCGGCATCATGGTGTGGGGAGCGATCTCCTACACTTGCCGTACACCTCTGGTGATCGTCGAGGGGACACTGAATAGTGCACAGTACATCCACACCGTCATCGAACCCATCGTTCTACCATTCCTAGACCGGCAAGGGAACTTGCTGTTCCAACAGGACAATGCACGTCCGCATGTACCCCGTGCCACCCAACGTGCTCTAGAAGGTGTAAGTCAACTACCTTGGCCAGCAAGATCTCCGGATCTGTCCCCCATTGAGCATGTTTGGGACTGGATGAAGCGTCGACTCACGCGGTCTGCACGTCCAGCACGAACGCTGGTCCAACCGAGGCGCCAGGTGGAAATGGCATGGCAAGCCGTTCCACAGGACTACATCCAGCATCTCTACGATCGTCTCCATGGGAGAATAGCAGCCTGCATTGCTGCGAAAGGTGGATATACACTGTACTAGTGCCGACATTGTGCATGCTCTGTTGCCTGTGTCTATGTGCCTGTGGTTCTGTCAGTGTGATCATGTGATGTATCTGACCCCAGGAATGTGTCAATAAAGTTTCCCCTTCCTGGGACAATGAATTCACGGTGTTCTTATTTCAATTTCCAGGAGTGTATATCCCAGTATAAAATTTAAGCGAGGGAATATGAAAATCTAATGGGTGGTATTTGAATGTGTAGCGGGTTGCATAAAACCCATGGATTGGGGCAGCTGAATCACTATATATATATATAAGTTACTAATTTCTACACACAGTCTCTTACACGTCACAATGACAACAATTCTTCAGCGGAATAGGAGTTGTCAAGGATAAACTTTTTCGGTTTGTTTTCAAATTTGACTTTGCTGTCAGATATTTTAGATCATTGGGTAGGATATAAATAATTTTAGTTTCGGCATTGTACGTTCCTTTCTATGCTAAAGACAACCTTCATGTGGAGTAATGAATGATATTTTGCCTTTTTTGTATTGTAATAATGTACACCGTTGACGCTTTTTAACTACAGTGGAATTATGTGCAACAAACTTCATGAAGGAACAAGTACACTGTGAAGCAGAATGTCCACCCATGTCCCTAAACGGATGTCTGCAAGACGATCGTGAGTGAGCACCACATATATTTACAGTATGTTTATCGATACCCAAGAATATTCAAGTTTCCAAGCTATGTTTTATTCCCTCACCCTGTGTTACACTTATCACTGATGCACTGACGTGTAGAACAAAGCACATTGTGTCTTTTTAAGATTGACAGTGAGACCATTCGCAGAAATGCAGTCAGTGATGTTCTTTAACAACATTATTTAGCGTTTCTTCTGTAACTCTTGCTTGGGTTGATTACAATATTAGTGTCATACGCAAAAGAATCTAATTCTACTTATTATGTCATAGATGGAAGGTCATTTACAAATGTGAAGAAAAATAGTGGATCTAAGATTGATCCTTAGGGAAAATCACACGTGATCTCTTCGCTGGACTACTTTGCCTCAACTACCAAGTAGAACCTCTTATTTTATGCTTGTAAAACTTGGTGAGTGGGCATGTAAATGGCATTCTCACTAGAACAACCCTCTTGAGATCCAAACTGTGATTTGCTGAGGCTATTAGCTTCAATCAGATGAGATATTGCTTCAGAACAATTTCGTAGGTTATCCACTGACTATGAGGAGTTGTAGTTTCCGTTCCGTCGCTTCCTCTGTCTCATGAAATCAAGAGAATTTGCTTGACCCTCCTCGGATCGGTTTTAATGTCAGTGAATGAGCTGATGGAAGAGGCTGGGGGCGTGGAATCGGTATCACATTAATCCTGTAAATTAATGCGGAAGATGATACTATGCGAAATTGATATCTCATCGGACCGTGATATTGGCCCCTAATAAGATAACTGCTTTCGCAAAACCAACATTACATATCGACAAAATAAACAAACTGGTGAGACGACATCCACACTCACATGACACATAACCATTTGCTTTTAGTGCGGTAGTTTTACTTTTGCTTAGTTTATAAATGATTTGATGAATACAGTTAGCATTTCGACACATTGAATTATTTATAAATTAACCAGTAAACCTTCGATTCTTTAAAGAATCGAGCAGCCAAGTGTAAGACAGTTTCAAACGTCTGACTACTTTAGAAATCAGTTACTGTCTTAAATATTTGACGTAATTCGTGTAACTGAGAAAAATTTGGAGAGGCCTAAAACTATACATAATGTTTTTTGGCACAAGCTAAGTACTCTCATTGTGAAACATGGGTTGGATATAGTATGGGTAATTCGCACTCCACCTCAAGCAGCACCAAGGAGTTTTTCCAGTATGTCAAAGTTTATGGCGTCATCTCTCCTGAATTACAGGTCGCACAATAATATTATTTTGGTGGTATATCAGTGGTATGATGGATAACGTCTGGAAACAGTGTCGCCAATAGACTCTGTAGTAAAGCAGTAGTATGTTAAAATGACATGCCTGTTGATGAAGCTTGAATGCATGAACAACGAAAATATATTATCCGCTAAACACTCTTCCTGTCATAATGTTTGGGAGTGTCAGTATGAAAAAGTTTCGTAAGCGTTTCAAAGTATGTGTCAAATTTGATGGAAGCCGCTAAGTGCTCTCACATACAGATACTGGATGGATTATCAAATACTACCTCAAGACAGGCAGACGGTTTCTAACTATAATACTTGTCTTATTGTGTTAAACTTCGTACATCAGGTTATGTCTCTTAATTAGTGGACTGTGATGCCACTGAAAATTTTTGTGTGAGGTCATAAATTAAACGGTTAGATAGGTAAACAGCAACTGTTATTGAGATCGGGGAGAACGGTTTATTAATGCTCATATGAAAGTTTCAGTTACACGCAACGCGCTCCAGCGGCCGTGTTCAGATGCACCTAGCTTGCGAACCACACTGTTTCTTCACCACATCCATCTATCGCTTGAGCCTTGTCCCGCAGTTACGCAGGGTGAGCCATCGTTAATCGGATTTGGCATTTTAGTGTTTAAGGGATGGCCGGATGCTCTTCCTGCCGCCACACCGTACCCCCGGGACGGAATTAGTGTACCCCAACTGTCTGCGTCGAGTGTAATGCATGGGATAGTGCGAAAGTGTTCAGATGTCTGCTAGCCATGTAACTGAGGCGGAACATGGGGACCAGCCTGGTATTCACCTTTCGTGATATGGAAAGCTGCCTCAAAACCACATCCAGGTTGGCCGGCACATCGGCCCTCGTCGTTAATCCGCTGGGCAGATTCGATCCGGGGCCGGTGCGCCGACCCGAGTCCAGGAAGCAGCGCATTAGCGCTCTCGGTTACCCTTGAGGGTCTGTTTCTTCACCAAATGGAGATGCGTAAAATCTCAAAGCTACCTCTAGTAAAAGGGATCCCTTGCTCACATGCTAGTCATGTTGTTCTGTCAAGTAAGAACCATTAACATATTTGCAAGGCAAAATGGCAAGTGTCATACCCAGGCACAAAGGGCATCAGCTTATAAATGTTGCTTTACAAATGGTGCGATTCAGATTTACAATGGTTTCGCCCGTAATATAAAATTTATTTCACCAATCTCACATTATAGTAAAACCTTGAGGTCATTGCTCTTTGGTCGGTGTTTCTATTCACTAGCAGTATCTTAAGAACATATTAAATGTAAAGCTGAACAAGAAAGTGAAAAATAGTGCAAGCGTGGAAACTCTCTTTTAGATGAGACAATCGAACAAACACATTCCTGAGAGGAGCCCACTTATATTTACATAACATCGACTATACGTATGTTAAATTAATAAGAATGTCTGAGAACATATTAGATAATGCGAAGGTAAGTAATGAAAATAACAGTTGTGGCGATAAAAGTCTTCATCGGCTAGCTTGCTTTATTTCTTGAGTTAAATAATCTCTTCTGATATAAATGAACTAAAACTTATATTTCTTCTGATGTGTAGTGCTTATTATGCTATATTGAACTACCGTAAAATGCGAGCTCTTGTTGTAGGTCACTACCTCCAAAAGGATGTAATCGCAGATATGAATTTAACTGACATTTCATTAAAATAAATAATTCGATGAAAAATGTGTTTTTCATATATTATCTTGAACCTATCATATATTTTCATAAAGAACAAGTTACAATTCGAAAGTCTTTAACCACCAATAAGACATTTCCCGTCATATTATTGCATGAAATCGTATTAATCAACAACGGGTTTTCGACAGATAAATATTTAGTTGCTCTATGACGACTTACACTACTGGCCATTACAATTGCTACACCACGAAGGTGACGTGCTACAGGCGCAAATATTAACCGACAGGAAGAAGATGCTGTGATATGCAAATGATGAGCTTTTCAGAGCATTCACACAAGACCGGCGCCGGTGGCGACACCTACAACGTGCTGACATGAGGAAAGTTTCCAACCGATTTGTCATACACAAACAGCAGTTGACCGGCGTTGCCTGGTGGAACGATGTTGTGATATCTCGTGTAAGGAGGAGAAATGCGTAGCATCACGTTTCCGACTTTGATAAAGGTCGAATTGCAGCCTATGGCGAATGCGGATAATCGTATCGTGACATTGCTGCTTGCGTTGGTGGAGATCCGATGATTGTTAGCAGAATATGAAATCGGTGGGTTCAGGAGGGTAATACGAAACGCCGTGCTGGATCCCAACGGCCTCGTATCACTAGCAGTGGAGATGACAGGCATCTTATCAGTATGGATGTAACGGACTGTGCAGCCACACCTCGATCGCTGAGTCAACAGATGGGGACGTTTGCAAGCCAACAACCATCTGCACGAACAGTTCGACGACGTTTGCAGCAGCATGGACTATCAGTTCGGAGACCAAGGCTGCGGTTACCCTTGACGCTGCAACACGGACAGGGTCGCCTGCGATGCTGTACTCAACGACGAACCTGGGTGCACGAATGGCAAAACGTCATTTTTTCGGATGAATCAAGGTTCTGTTTACAGCATCATGATGGTGGTATGCACGTTTGGCGACATCAAGGTGAGCGCACATTGGAAGCGTGCATTCATCATTGCCATACTGGCGTATTACCCGGCGTGATGGTATGAAGTGCCATTGGTAACACGTCTCGGTCACCTCTTGTTCGCATTGACGGCACTTTGAAAGTGGACGTTACATTTCAGATGTGTTACGACCCGTGGCTCTACCCTTCATTCGATCCGTGCGAAACCCTACATTTCAGCAGGATAATGCACGACCGTATGTTGCAGGCCCTGTACGATCCTTTATGGATACAGAAAATGTTCGACTGCTGCCCTCGCCAGCACATTCTCCTGATCTCTGACCAACTGAAAACGTCTGGTCAATGTTGGCCAAGCAACTTCACAATACGCCAGTCACTACTCTTGATGGACTGTAGTATCGTGTTGAAGCTGCATGGGCAGCTGTACCTCTACACGCTATCCAAGCTCTGTTTGACTCAATGCCGAGGCGTATCAAGCCCGTTATTACGACCAGAGGCGGTTGTTCTGGGTACTGCTTTCTCAGGATCTATGCATCCAAATTATGTGAAAATGTAATTACATGTCAGTTCTAGTATAATATATTTGTCCAATGAATGCCCCTTTTTCATCTGCATTTCTTCTTGGTGTAGCAATTTTCATGGCCAGTAGTCTACATTCGTAGGACGCATGCTCTAATGCTTGTTTTGAGTTATCAGTCTTCTGACTGGTTTGATGCGGCTCGCCACAGATTCCCCTCTTTTGCCAACCTCCACACTCTAGAGCAGCTTTTGCAACCTATGTCCTCAATTACGTGCTCCATGTCTTCCAATCTCTACCTTCTTTTACAGTTTCTACCATCTACAGTTTTGATATAAAACCTACCAAAGAACGGATTCGAGGGAAAGCCAATACGGCGTCTCCTGCCTATTTACTGAAACGACATGTCGTGCGTACACTCAGGTGGCGTTGTTCCATCTCTTTGGTCTACGTTCAGATGCACGTTCAGAATATCAGTCACGCAAGATATTGCTCTACACGTTCAGAAATACTCCCAAACATGCTTTTTCAACCTTGAGACGTCAGAATCTCGGCACTCTCAACGTTGACTTTGGAATGCATGGTTCGTGCGACAAAGGGACAGATTTCTGTTTATCATTTTACCTACTGGAGACTCAGACGTGGTAGCCAAGGATTGGCGTGCACTCTCTGGACCAGCGTCTAGCCGAACTTGGCTGTGGTGAATCGGAAACCATTTAATCTTCATATTAACGATCACTTCCAGCTACCACTATCATTCTCGGACACATAGGCCTGGTGTACACTAGTGTGCTACCATGAATTCACGTTCGCAGACCGTACGTGATGCACACTTTCGTGACAGATCTGTGTTATGTGAGCTAAAATTAAAAGAGAGAGAACAACTCAGATCCGTACTTTTATTACTACCCGGGTGTAGGACGAGTGTAGGCAGTCCTTCTCTCCATCAAGTCGCGATACTAATACAACTGCCGCATAGCAGATCATCACAATCACGTTCCTTTCAGAAATACACCGAGCGTATGCGGAGGCTTATTCGTTAAGGGGCCTCACGCCACTTCTCTTCCATGGAACTCTGTCTGAGAATTGTCCGCGCAATGACCATTTTGTCGATTTCTGGGGTATCCAGGAGAAGCCAGGTTTTTGAAATTATCTGTCCGCCATATTACTTAATGAAATGGTAAATGTACAGAAAGCTACAAGATAATTCTCGAGTTCCACAGGATCATACTGATTTGTGTAGTGGAATTTTAACACTTTCAGTTGCCCTTAATCTAGTCTACCAATTTATTTGAATTATTACCTAACCACTTAATCAGAATTGTAAAGAAAGTGGTTTCATTCGTTTTCATTTCTCACATTAGTTACTTTCTGTTCATACTTCTTTCTCTACATTGCTCAGAGAAATGCTCATTTGGTATTAGCCATTGAATTTTATGTGGCGACAGATGCACAACTTGTCACATACGCTTGATCATGCAATTTGTGGACTTCATCTTCTGTGGGGTAATATTGCTCCAGCATTGGGATTGTTGGAGGTGCTTGAAGTCTGAAAGAGTTTCAGTTATCCACGTTTCTGCAAGCATTTCGCGTTGTATATGCTCGAACGTATGTGCGACAGTTGCAGACTTGTACGATCACACCTCAGTTATTAGGCAGTCGAACGATACAACGAAAATAAATAGCAATTTATATGAAAATCAGCCTCATTTCAGGAGCACTGAATCAAAAGTTCTTACTGTGAGGCAAGAGGATGTTTCATTGATAATGTATTTCGGAAAATACAAAGCAGTTGGCCCTGACACAGATGAACGTACATACACTATTGTGCAAAGCTGAAGGACTAATGTAACTTTCGCTTGATGCTGTGCAAAGAGCAGCCAGCCCGGAATCGCGCTGCTGCTACGGTTGCATCTTCGAATCCTGCCTCTGGCATGGATGTGTGTGATGTCCTTAGCTCAGTTAGGTTTAAGTAGTTATAAGTCTAGGGGACTAATGGCCTCAGATGTTAAGTCGCATAGTGCTCAGAGCCATTTTATTTATGCAAAGAGCTTCAGTGCTGGTAGGGTGTTCCATTCCTCCACCAGCGAGGTTGGCAAATGCTGGATGGACTTTGGTGCATGTGGACGTGCTGGAATACTTTTCTCCAACCCATCTAACACTTTCTAGACGGAATTTAAGTGAGAAGAAAGGGTAGGGAGTCGATTCGCCGAATATTCTTTAGTTCCTGGAGCTCCTCCACTTGCACCTTTGCATGTGATCACGCAACGTCATCCATCAAAGAGAATTCAGGGTCGAATGTAATCCTGAAGAAATGAACATGGGGAAGGAGTGCCGTGCCACAATAACCTTGCCTGTGTGGGTGTATCGTGTTCGAAGATTTGGAACCATATCATCTGGACAAATAAGACGATCATTCCCTTCACTATTTTTGGGTGGTTACGTGTTTACACCCCTTGCCGTGTGATAGTGCGTCCAACATTGTCGGACAATATTCGTTTAGGTACAGGTGGTGAGGTGTAATGATGCATGGGCGTACTAACCTCCAGGTCTTTGAAAACGTTACATTCGGTGGTCAGTATTATTGAGACACTGTTCTACTTTCGCATTTGCGTCTCTTCAGGGGTGCATTCGGCCATAGCTTTATTTAAACGGAAGCGAATGCGCGACTGCAAAGAATACTAAAGGTCTAGGAATTCCTGTAAAGAGAGGACATTCAGCGAATGAACTAGATTGTTCGTTCTCCCCACGGAAATCACATCGAGAACCATTCGGACGCGTTGGGTAAACGTACTGCAGCATATCCACGTGCACCAACTACCATCCAGCATTTGTCAACGGCTCTGGTGAAGGAATCGAAAATCCAACTCTAAGAACTATTTTACCAAAGATGTGGATCGAGATGGAGCACGTTGCAGATCATGAACTGTAACCCCTGGTGATCACACGCTCTATTAAGACTCATGTCAGGCCTTTTGTAATCTCTAGAGAACCACAATGGATGGCGGTGCCTTCAGTTTCATTACTGTCTTCGAATAAATGTCTTCTCTTTGTTGATCGCACTGCGTATTTCTATCAGATGCCTTCTGTACTGTTCTGTACTGGACTGTACTATACCGTGCTGTGCTGTACTATACCGCAGCAGCTGTTTCTACGTTTGATCCTAGTTTCATCTACATACGTTACTTGGTGGTTCGCAGGATGCGAAGGTGACTTTCGTCCTTTAATCTTGCACAACTATGTTCTAAAAAGGTAAATTAAATCAGAATGCACATCGCGAGGAACAAGGAAAAAAGGATGGCATCTTTTAATGTAGAACGGGAAAAAATTACGATATCTAAGACACAGAGGCGAATTACAGAGGTGAATAAATGCACATGGAGCTAATCTCTCATGATTCTATCCCGCCTCTCAGTCGATAATGCAAAGATTGTCGAAATGTGATTCTCCATTGATTATGAAATACTGGTCTCAATCTCGTAGATATATTTTCAACTCACAGAATAACTTAATATGAGAATAAGTATTTAATTTCACTGGCGAAAATTTAATAGTCATGGGTGACTGGAATTCGGTAGTAGGAAAAGGGAGAAAAGGAAACGTAGTAGGTGAATATGGATTGGGGCTAAGAAATGAAAGAGGAAGCCGCATGGTAGAATTTTGCACAGCTAATACTTGGTTCAAGAATCATAAAAGAAGGCTGTATACATGGAAGAAGCCTGGAGATACTGACAGGTTTCAGATAGATTACATAATGGCAAGACAGAGATTTGGGAACCAGGTTTTAAATTGTAAGACATTTCCAGGGGGCAGATGTGGACTCTGACCACAATCTATTGGTTATGACCTGTAGATTAAAACTGAAGAAACTGCAAAAAGGTGGGAATTTAAGGAGATGGGACCTGGATAAACTGACTAAACCAGAGGTTGTGCTGAGTTTCAGGGAGAGCATAAAGGAACAATTGACAGGAATGGGGGACAGAAATACAGTGGAAGAAGAATGGGTAGCTCTGAGGGATGAATACCGAACTATCAGTTTAATAAGTCACAGCTGCAAAATACTAGCGCAAATTCTTTACAGACGAATGGAAAAACTAGTAGAAGCCGACTTCGGGGAAGATCAGTTTGGATTCCGCAGAAATAATGGAACACGTGAGGCAATACTGACCCTACGACATGTCTTAGAAGCTAGATCAAGGAAGGGCAAAACTATGTTTCTAACATTTGTAGACATAGAGAAAGCTTTTGACAATGTTGACTGGAATACGCTCTTTCAAATTCTAAAGTAGGCAGGGGTAAAATACAGTTAGCGAAAGGCTATTTACAATTTGTACAGAAACCAGATGGCAGTTATAAGAGTCGAGGGACATGAAAGGGAGGCAATGGTTGGGAAGGGAGTGAGACAGGGTTGTAGTCTCTCCTCGATGTTATTCAATCTGTATGTTAGCAAGCACTGAAGGAAACAAAAGAAAAATTCGGAGTAGGTATTAAAACCCATGAAGAAGAAATAAAAACTTTGAGTTACCAGATGAAATTGTAATTCTGACAGAGACAGCAAAGGACTTGGGAGAGCAGTTGAACTTAATGGATAGGATCTTGAAAGGAGGATATAAGATGAACATCAACAAAAGCAAAACGAGGATGATGGAATGTAGTCGAATTAAGTTGGGTGATGCTGAGGGAATTAGATTAGGAACTGAGACACTTAAAGTAGTAAAGGAGTTTTGGTATTTGGGGAGCAAAATAACTGATGATGATCGAAGTAGAGAGGATATCAAATGTAGACTGGCAATGGCAAGGAAAGCGTTTCTGAAGAAGAGAAATTTGTTAACATCGGGTATAGATTTAAGTGTCAGGAAGTCATTTATGAAAGTATTTGTATGGAGTGTAGCCATGTATGGAAGTGAAACATGGACGATAAATAGTTTAGATAAGAAGAGAATAGAAGCTTTCGAAATGTGGTCCTACAGAAGAATGCTGAAGATTAGAGGGATAGATCACATAACTAATGAGGAGGTACTGAATAGAATTGGGCAGAAGAGGAGTTTGTGGCACAATTTGACTAGAAGAAGCGATCGGTTTGGTAGGACATGTTCTGAGGAATCAAGGGATCACCAATTTAGTATTGGAGGGCAGCGTGGAGGGTAAAAATCGTAGAGGAGACCAAGAGATAAATACACTAAGCAGATTCAGAAGGATGTAGGTTGCAGTAGGTACTGGGATATGAAAAAGCTTACACAGGATAGAGTAGCATGGAGAGCTGCATAAAAACCAGTCTCAGGACTGAAGACCACAACAACAACACAATCAGCGTTTATCCAGAATATCACATTTTGTTTTCTTTTTTTCGCTTCACAGTGTAAAACGTAGTTATTAAAAAGATGAATTATCTCATTACGAGACAGCTAACAAATATATGTTGGTCGCATTTATTAATCTAGGAAGGGAAGAAATGTCAAACAACACTGACGAATTGTGTGTATAAACGCATGTGGAGCTACATATGCGTCCACAGCAGCCTTCTAAGAGAGAGAGAGAGAGAGAGAGAGAGAGAGAGAGAGAGAGAGAAAGAGACGTTCGATAATCGATCCTATTCTAGACACCTCTTTAATGACCACCCCCTACCAGAATTCATTGTAGAGCTGTTAGTTTTATTTAGAGCTACCATAATTTCGGTTTCAAACTAATCCGTTAATAAAAGTCCAGAAAACAGACCATGATTAACAGATTTCTCAGGTACTGAGAAACAGGCATCTGGAATCAGATTTTGGATGAGACCAATCAGAGAATATTGATAACTGAGATACAACAATTTAAAAACTAATAGAGTTCCTAACATCTTCTTCTCCTCCTTCTTCTTCTTCGGGGTACACGGCTCGGGCCGATCGCCGACCGATCGCCATGTCAAGCTCAGACGACAGGTTTGGCAGGTTGAGGATGTAGAGGGACAAATGGTCAGAACACAATTTTCCCGGCCGTTGTCAGTATTCGTGACCGTATTATCAATCAAATAGCTCTTCAAATAGCCTCATGATGGATGAATACACTCAGTCTCCTAACAGCGGTCGGCAGACGAGGACAGTCACCCATCCAAGTGCTAGCCAAGTCCAACAGTGTTCAACTTCGGTGACATGCCGAGATTGCTTGTTATTTTAGCGGCTTGGTCATTAGCGCAGCAGTGACTCTCCCCCCCCCCCCCCTCTACCCTCGCCCTTTTAGCCCCTTTCCTGTTTGCTAGCGTGTGTACTACCGACCACGACGATCCGAAGCCGTCGCGAACGCGCAGTGTATATAGCCTTGCAGCCATTCTCAGACGCCCTGTTCATTACTTTGTGCGTCACGCATCAATGTTGCTCGTAATCACATGTCAGTGCTTTGGCTCTGCACCTAAGTCGCACCTCGGCCAAACATCGACGGTGCGAGCCATGCGGCAGGCAAACACCACGACCACGTACTTTCTCACCTCAGTAGTGATCCCGTCGGTTCATCAATCTGTCTAACGTGACAGGATCTGCACTTGCCTTCTCTCAAATTCATGGTTCATTTGTTTCAGAGGACTTCGTATTTTTACGCAGTAATGTGACCGCCTTTCAAAAGCCTCAATAATCACGCTTTGGAGCGCGAACTTTTGCGATACATACGGGAAGTGTGATTTGTTCTCACACGTTTCTCACCATTCATGCCAACGACCACCTCTCCAATGGAGCCAAAAACGTGATTCGTCTGTAAAGGCCACCTGTCGCCACTCAGTGGAATTCCAGTTGCCGTATTGTCGTTCAAATTTCAGCCTTCGTCGCCAATGAACATCTAGTAGCATGGCACGTGAATTAGCCAACTGCTGCGCAGGCCCACACGCGGATATGTTAGCAGTAAAGTAGTTGAGGAATCACTATGGATCACCTGTTGATTGAGCTGGGCGGCCTGTTGCTCAACAGTTGCACGTCTATTAGCCTGCGCCAGTCTTCACAGCCTCCGTTCACTCCTCTCATCTATGGCCATGATACTTCACAGTTGCCCTGGCATCCTGTTCGGGTAGCGCCGTTTTGCCATGCATGGTATACGTTAACCAAGGCGACAGTCAAAGAGTTTAAAAACTTAGCAATTTCGAATTTTTTCCCTCTTGACCCGCAAGCTAACGACCATGTCTTTTTGGACGTCAGATAAATTGGTCCCCTTCCGCATTACGATAACAGCTGTATTGTTGTCTGTGTCCCTCCGATGCTCTGTATATAGCTATGGAAAGGAACTACGAAAACTGGAGCATGACTTATTACAGTATTTTGCAATAAAGAATTGGAAATTATGACAGAATTACAAAAAAGGAAACAGGACATTATTGTGTTTTCAGAAACGAGAAAGAAGGGAAATGACATAGAAAATAAAGGACCATATACAATAATATACTTCAGGGTGCAAAAGTATCAGAGGGCAAAGGGAGGAGTTTCAATATTGATAAAGAAAAAAAATTGCAGAAACATATTATTATCAGGGAAACTATTGATGAAAATTGTGATTAAAGTAAAGGTTACTTTACATGGAGACAAAACTACTACAATAGTAGTCTATGCAGTACGTGAGGGTGAACCAGATCATACCAGAGAAACAGTTTTCAGATAGTTAAATACTTAGTAGAAGGGCAGTACGAGAGAAATAATAATTGCAGTAGCAGAACAGGGCGACACGTAAAAAATAAAATGGTAGGATCACATTGAGAAAATTTAGTGAATGATAATTGTCTATGACTAATTAATACATGTAAAAAAATCACTATAAATTTTGAATGATTTCTATCCTCATAATGAAATTCATAAATATACATGGCATCAGGAAACACTCCAATTACAGTCAATAACTAATTACATGATACAGTAGTTTGGCAAGAAACAGTTTAGAAACACAAGACGTCAGAGCAGACAGAGGAGCAAACCAGAGTAACCTTCATTTGGTTAACTGTAAAGTTGTGTTTCCATATATAGACATAAGAGGTACAGAAAAATTGTTAGTGAGGAGGAAGAATGTAAAGCTGACATAAAGCTGACATATGGTGTACACTGCCTAGAAAATGGAAGTACAGTGTAGCTATTGAAAAGAAAGGTTTGACAGAAAGTTAACTGACATAGAATTTGACAATACAGATATGCCACATAAATATATCGCTAAGGCTCTACATAAGCTGCCAAACTAGCCTTGGGCAAGGAAATTAAGCAAGACAAAAACATCTTTATACAATTTAATGCTGAAATTGAGAAATAAGTACAAATAAAAAAAGAAAATATTTCAAATGTCTAAATAGAAGAGGTATCCAGGACAAGACAGAATTATGAGCACAACAAGCAAAAATTAGGAAAATGGTGACAGATACAAAAAATAAGGTGAATAATCTAATTGGAGGTAAGAGCAGCTCAGAGGCATTGAAGATATTGAAAACGCTGAGAAAGAATTCCAAAGAAACTCAATAAATTAGCTATATTACTGTCCAAACTTCAAAGAATTATTGATTGAAAACAAAGGAGAATTCTTGGATACAATTAATAACGATACAGGAGAAACATAAAATAATGGCAGCATTTCACAGAGCAAAGAAGAAGTCAAAAACAATTAAAACTGTTTTTTTAAACAGAAAGTGATACTAGAATGGGAGGAGTACCAACTGAACTGGTGAAATATGGTACAGATAAACTACATGAATATTTAAGAGGCCGTTTTGAAAAATACTTAAATGACGAGGCCACCTCTGCAGACCGAAAAGTAGGATTTATATCAATAATACACAACAAAGGAAGAAAAGAGAACTGCAGATGGATAACTGTAACTAATGTATTTAGCAGACATTTTGGAAAGATTATCAAACATTTCTTGGCAACAGAATTTAAGGAAATGGAGGCTGAGGAACAGGCTGGCTTCAGGGCAGGGAGATCAACTGTAGATCACAAATTTGGCTTGCAACATGTATTTGTTGACATAAAAAAGCGTATGATATAACAAGAATAAAAGTAGAAAATTATCTCTCGCCTAGATTTAAAGTTACAAAAGGATAGCATCAAGTATGCAGTCTGTCTCCAACAGATTACAAAACATATTCAGAATACAACATTAGAAAGCTGGAAAAGAAAATGGTAAAAACATGGGGATCCCAGTAAATGATATTATATTCATTACAATTTGCATGTGACCAACTAATTTTGGCACCAGATAAAGAAGACATAGAGTACATTACAAGGAAATTTGTAGAGGAGTATAAA
Source organism: Schistocerca gregaria (assembly GCF_023897955.1). NCBI lineage: Eukaryota > Metazoa > Arthropoda > Insecta > Orthoptera > Acrididae > Schistocerca > Schistocerca gregaria. The sequence continues at coordinate 668,389,382 of NC_064922.1, forward strand.
AATGGGTACATCAGGTCTACAGGAATAAAAGAAATATGTGGTAATAGGAGACACAAATTAAGATTCGGCACTGGAAGAAGGGATGGAAACTATTGAACACACCGAAGAGTACATATATCTATGAGTCAATATCACACAAGATTGAAAACAAGACATGGATGTTAATTCAAGGATAAATGCTGGGAAGGTTACTATTGGAACAGAAAATGATATTTTGTGGTACCAACGGATCAGAAATGAAACAAAAAAAAATCTTCAACTTAATTATCAAAAGCGTTATGCCATACGGATCAGAATTATGGACAGTTAAATTTTAATAAGTAAAAAGGTTAATGGCAACAGAAATGGACTTTTGGAGGCGGTCTACATGGATATCTAGGTGACATAGATTCAGAAATGAAATCATCAGGCAGAAAATGGAAGTTACAAGTTCAATTGCAGGTTTTATAGAAGAAAAAACTGTTATGCTATCGATATACAAAAAGAATGTCGAAGGATAGTTTGTCACAGATAATTTTGGAATGGAAGCCACCAGGAAGAGAGAAAAGAGCGGGACCGCCGACGACATGCATTCAAGGAATTCAGACCTCTATCAGAAGAAGAAATATTGAAGAAAATTTATGGAGAGATGGACAAAAATGGAGGATGAAAATCAAATTTGAAGTGTAATCTTGGGGTACTGGAAAATGTAAAATGTTCACATTATGAAAACGGATAATGATAATAATAATAAGTACAAGTTGCACACATAAAAAGTATAAGAAAACAAAGCTGATGTCATAACTTGGCAGTTATAAACTTGAGAAAGTTACTAGCGTGACTTATATAATCTCCCATATTTTCTGTTAGAACACACACACAATCCCATACCTCCCATTTTTACTGTTTTAGATATCTTTTCGCTGGCTTGTCGTACCTGTGTCACCTTGTAGGGTATGCCTGGGAGGCACTGACTTTAGTCCATCATTTCCAGCTCATCCTGATCTCAACCTTCTTAGTAGACAATTCGACTGTTAAAAAGGATGTTGAATCATCTCTTAATTCGGCAAGATCGTGCCAATCATGACTAATGTTAACTGCCTTGTTGTTGCCTGTGCGGATCTCTGGCGTTAGTGAATACTTTTAAGGTATTCTGTATTGGGTTTCATAATGTGGGCAGTATTGTATGTCAAAAATGTTACGACTAAGAAACTCCTTATGACTTAATCTTTCTGATAAAGCTATTTAGGAAGTCTGTACTAGTGGGTACACTACGGTTAACTGTGGTACTGTAATGTAGGTAGTGTCATTTGACTGACGCAGCAGATGGAAGAATTCGACATACTAAATCATTGCCAGACTCAGTGCAGGCTGATAACTTGCCATACAAATCTGTTCATTGTAATAATTCGATGTTTCAGTTGGAGCATACGTTGAGAGATAATACAAATATTATAGTGAAAGGGTTATTGTGCACTAAAACTAATCGAAAAGAGTATAATGGTTTCGCATCTCGTCGACGTCGCTAAAGAAGGAACGTAAGCTCGGGCTGAGGCATGAAATCGGCCATGTTCTTTGTAGATGAACCAGACCAGCGCTTCAAGTGATTTAATGAAACCATGGTGAACCTAAATCTCAACTGACAGTCATGGATTTGAACTCTTTTCCTCCGACACGTGATTCCGATGTCTTAGTTCCTTGGTCACCTTGCCTGGTACCCTGCAACGTACCGGCGACCTTTTGTGTCACTCTTTGACATCGTCAAATTTCATTTGATGAAGTTTCTTGTCTACGGGTTACATCGTTCTCTTTAATATACACTTCCAGAAAAAAAAATTACTAAACATTTGTAGGGGTTTCCAATTAATTCAAGATTTATTTTTACGATAGTTCATCTGAAGTATATGAAATGATTATGTTTACAGATTAATAGCACAAGAGTTCTGAGGTAACAGGTATCGATCCATGCTGAGACACCCCCGTAAATACGTGCTGTAGCCTCCAGGGACGATAATGCGGTCACTGACTGTGGTACCGAATCGCTCGTTCAGAGGGCGGGTACTTTTCTGGGATACGTTATGCCACGCCTGCTCTACCTATTCGCGTAGTTTTGTAGTGTTGTTGGTTAATGAGTCATAGTAGTCACTTATGGTCTAATCATATCCTACACACGTTCGATTTGAGAAAAGTCCAGAGATCGTGCTGACCACGGAAGTTGCTGTATGTGTTGCAGAGTACGCTGAGTTGGCAAGTATTATCGTGTTGGAACAACACAACATCTTCCTGTTGCAAGAATGGCAAAAGAACGGGTTTAACAAAATTCTTCGCGTGCCGAGCGTCCCCTCTAGAAACAGTAATGGTGAGTGAGAGGTGTAATTTAACGCACCCCAGACCATAAAGCCTGGCGTAGGGCAGTGTGTGTTGGGAGAATGGGCTCTGTGACATAGAATTCACCAGGTCTATATCATACACACAGTCGATCATCACCTGCGTAAAGGCAGAATATACTTTCGTCGCTGAAGACCTCAGCACTTCATTCCACCTTCCAAGTGATCCACCGATTGGACCAGTCGAGGGTGCACACCGATTCTGTGGAATGCGTTGAAGACGGAGCAGAGGTGCGCATGTCCGTAGGTCCACAGCTACTAACCGTTCCACAACTGTTCGTGTTGACACGTTTGCGTTCGCAACCCCTCTTATTTGTGCTGTGGTAGCTTTTCGATCAACCACCGCTGGTGTCTATGCCGCATGGATGTCCAGACCCTTGTCTATTGGTGTGAGAATGCTCTCGTGACTACTGATACCGGCGTCGTCGCACAACTGAAAGGATCAGGACGCCACTCGGAAGGCCACAATTTGACCCCTTTCAAAGTCTCACAGTTGGCTGTGGGAAGGAACGCTATTTTTCCATGGTTGTTGTTGTCGTGGTATTCAGTCCTGAGACTGGTTTGATGCAGCTCTCCATGCTACTCTATTCTGTGCAAGCTTTTTCATATCCCAGTACCTACTGCAACCTACATCCTTCTGAATCTGCTTAGTGTATTCATCTCTTGGTCTCCCTCTACGATTTTTACCCTCCACGCTGCCCTCCAATACTAAATTGGTGATCCCTTGATTCATCAGAACATGTCCTACCAACCGATCCCTCCTTCTAGTCAAGTTGTGCCACAAACTCCTCTTCTGCCCAATTCTATTCAATACCTCCGCATTAGTTATGTGATCTATCCCTCTAATCTTCAGCATTCTTCTGTAGCACCACATTTCGAAAGCTTCTATTCTCTTCTTGTCTAAACTATTTATCGTCCATGTTTCACTTCCATACAAGGCTACACTCCATACAAACACTTTCATAAATGACTTCCTGACACTTAAATCTATACCCGATGTTAACAAATTTCTCTTCTTCAGAAACGCTTTCCTTGCCATTGTCAGTCTACATTTGATAATATCTCTACTTCGACCATGATAAGTTATTTTGCTCCCCAAATACCAAAACTCCTTTACTACTTCAAGTGTCTCAGTTCCTAATCTAATTCCCTCAGCATCACCCGACTTAGTTCGACTACATTCCATCATCCTCGTTTTGCTTTTGTTGATGTTCATCTTATATCCTCCTTTCAAGACCCTATCCATTCCGTTCAACTGCTCTTCCAAGTTCTTTGCTGTCTCTGACAGTATTACAATGTCATCTGGAACCTCAAAGTTTTTATTCCTTCTCCGTGGATTTCAGTACCTACTCCGAACTTTTCTGTTGTTTCCTTTACTGCTTGCTCAATATACACTTTGAATAGCATCGGGAAGAGGCTACACCCCTGTCTCACACCCTTCCCAACCACTGCTTCCCTTTCATGTCACTCGATTCTTAATACTGCCATCTGGTTTCTGTACAAATTTTAAATAGCCTTTCGCTTCCTGTATTTTAGACATGCCACCTTTAGAATTTGAAAGAGAGTATTCCAGTCAACGTTGTCAAAAGCTTTCTCCAAGTCTACAAATGCTAGAAACGTAGGTTTGTCTTTCTTTAATGTTTCTTCTAAGAGAAGTCGTAGGGGCAGTATTGCCTCACGTGTTCCAACATTTCTACGGAATCCAAACTGATCTTTCCCAAGGTCGGCTTCTCGCAGCTTTTCCATTCGTCTGTAAAGAATTCGCGTTAGTATTTTGCAGCTGTGACTTATTAAACTGATAGTTCGGTAATTTTCATATCTCTCAACAGCTGCTTTCTTTGGGATTGGAATTATTATATTCTTCTTGAAGTCTGAGGGAATTTCGCCTGTCTCATACATCTTGCTCACCAGATGGTAGAGTTCTGTCAGGACTGGCTCTCTCAAGGCTCCATGGTATGGTTGCCTGATTGCTTCACACCGAACCTCCTGGCTGTGAGCATTCCCTGTTAAACACAGGTCAGACACAGACGGTGCAGTGCTAACTGCGCCAATAAGCTATCTGTAGGCGAACAACGTCGAAACCATTGTCTGTACATTTAATGTTCTCCAGAGGGCATACGCCAATATCGGATCAAAATTAAAGACGTCTTTTGAAATATACAGACTTTATCCGGCAGTGTATCTTATGCTCTGTAAACATTATCTTTGATCAATTTAGTCAATTTGATCACTTCGTTGAGTCTTTCGGCCGCGAATTTATATGCACAAAGAGTTTTGCTTACTTTCATACGATTGTTATGGATGCAAGTGTCCAGAAACACTAAAAGGCGAGGTTTCAGAGACAACTGTCCATCGTACGGCTTACGCGCACGCGGAAACCTACAGAGAGCTGCCGGGAGACAGCAAGCTCAGAACACTAGGCAGCCCCAGGGAGATAATGTGTTTCGTCCTCCGCTTTAGGAGCCTCTATCAGGCTAATTACAGACCTCTTTGTGCTTCTCCTTAATTAACGATAGCGCACTACTTTGTTCTCCGCAAACAAAAGGGGACGGTAAAATTTTACTGGCGGGTCTCATCGGCTAGTGGACAGAGTCTGATATGTAAAGTGAATAAAAATACAAACGAACCAATTAGAGTTTCCAAACTATTTATGCGTTAATAAAGGATGAAACGGTAGTTGGAATTCTGTCAGTTGTTTAAATACCAAAGTGACTGAGATTTCAAATCAATACACTGACATACAAAGGGTCCCTAAATAATAGAGGTAAGGCTTGTGAAAGAGGCTGAGGACCTTGAAGAGCTTTAAACGGGTTCCTTCGTGCCACTCCCAGCAACAACCGGACACAATGTTTAATCGATGAAACCAACAGTATCCATCAAGTAATCTTAAATCAGAAAAAAACTTTAACGTTCCTAATAAATTATGTTCGTTTCCTCTGTTTCATGAACTAAAAGACAGTAAGCAAAAAACTCTATAAATATCCACAAATATAATGTAGACTTCGATCCACGATAATGGAAGTAACCGAGTGATCACGAACCTACAGTAACTGGAAAAAGACCGGAACGATTCCAATTCCAAAGCGTCCGACACGGCGTGCTAACGTTGATTATTTAGATATGTTCACAAGCTACTACCAAACAGAACTCTCACTCAAGTTATATCTTCCTCTGCGAAGTCACTTATTTACCAGACAGTTGTGGAAATTTCATGTCAGTGAATGTGGTATGTTTTCACTGATAAACAGCAATGTTTCTTAACCATCATTTCTTCTAAATTGAGAGTATTGTTAATGGGATATCTTTCAGAACCATGTTTTTCATTATTTAAATACAAAATAAAACTCCTTTACTCTCAAATATTTGAATAAAAAGTTCGGCAAAATTTAGTACCCGTAAGTGTATGTCAGGCACCATATCCAGCACGACCATGACTAATAAAGCACTATAGTGTTCAGAACAGACTTCCACATCTATACTCTGCAAACCACAGTGAATTGCATGGCAGAGGGCACGTCCTACTGTACCAGTTATTAGGATTTTTTCTAGTTCCAATCACATATGGAGTACGGGAAGAATGATTGTTTAAATGCCTAGTTAAATTAATCTTGTCCTCACGATCCCTGTAAGTGCAATACGTAGGAGTTTTCGGTATATTTCTTGAGCTACAGTTTAATGCTGGATACTGAAACTTTGTAAGAATACTTTCTCGGGATAGTTTACGTCCGTCGTCAAGAGTGTGCCAGTTCAGTTTTTCACCATCTCTGTGATCCTCTCCCACAGATCAGACAAAGCTGTGACCATTCCTGATGTTCTTCTCTGTATACGTTCAATATCCCTCATTGGTCGTGCCTTGTATGAGTCCCATACACTCGACAAATATTTTAAAAACGTGTCGCATGAATGATTTTTCAAGTAGTCTCCTTTCTTAGACTGACTGCATTTCCGATCCAGGAACCCGAATTCTGCCACCCATGTTACCCGCAATTGAGCCATTTTATAATTCTGTCTCACATGCCTACAAAGTATTGCACCTAGAAATTTTCTCTGATGTTATATTCACATGTTATTAGGTTTTTTGTGTTCTGAAGGGCACAAATTTTCATTTCTGAACCTTTAAAGCAAGTTGCCAATAGACTTATTAGCCAGAACAATATGACCACCTACCTAATAGCCGGTGTCTCCACCTTTGCGACAGATAAAAGCGGCGATGCGTTGCGACATGGAAGCAATGAGGTCTTAGTAGGTCGCTGGTAGGAGTTGGGTCACATCTGCACACTCAACTCACCCAATTCTGACGCCACGTTTAGTCACAGCTGTGTTCGATCAGGTTCAGAGCTGGAGAGTTGGGAGACCAGCACATCAATAGCAGCTCGCCACTGTGTTCCTAGAACGACTCCATCACACTCCTTCCCTTATGACATGGCACATTATCTTGTCAAAAAGTGCCACTGCCGTCGGGAATCATGATCGTAATGAAAGGGTGTAGTTGTCCACAACAAGTGTACGATACTCCAGGGCCTTCACGATGCCTTGCACGAGCTCCTCTGGACCCACGGGTGCCCAAGTGAATGTTCCCCAGAGGATAATGGAAACGCCGCCAGCTTATCTCCGTCCCTCAGTGTAGGTGTGAAGGAGTTGTTCTCCTGGAAGACGGCGGATTCGCGACCTCACATCAGCATAATGAAGGAGGTATCGAGATTTATCAAAGATTCAACGCTCTCCCATTGCTCCAACATCCACTGCCGAAGGTCACGTGCACATTTCATTCATAGTAGCCGATGTCGTGGTTTTATCATTGGCTCTTGCATGGGTCACCGGCTGTGGAGGCTAGTCGATAGGAGTTTGCTTAGAATCACTCGTACTCTGCCCAACATTAAATTCTTATGTTAATTCCCTCACAGTTCGGCGCCTGTCCTGTTTTACCAGCCTGCCTCGCCTCCGACGTACGACATCTGCAATGAGATGTGGTCGCCCAACCAAACGATGTACGGACGCGGTTTCACCTTGGTTTCGCCACCTGTTGGAGCCACTCGCCACAGCACTTCTGGAACACCCGTTAAGTCGTGCGGTTTCCGAAATGCGTCTGCCGAGTCTCTGAGCCATCACAGACTGCCCTCTGTAGAGCCCAAATAGTTCGCGCGCGCCTTCCCCATTCTGCACATGGAAAGCACCCTCACTGACATTACATGCACCTTGCGTGTGCCCAACTAGCAGTCATTGCTCGTCAGATGACGCTGCTGTCACCAAGACGAGTTTACTTCGATAGATGGTCACGGTCATAGTGCTCTGACTGATGAGTGTGTTTGCACCACATTGAAATCTTCTGAAAATCTGTTTATGGAGTCAAAGTTCTCATAATGAATGATATGGGACCATCTGTATTTACTCAGTTTTAAGGGAGATAATTTCTCACCGATGAAGAAGTTTGTAAAGGCTTTATTTACAATGACTGGTTTCGGTAAAAAGAGTTAGAATCATCTGATACCTGAGTATTGTACATAAAGTTAAAGCATTTTAAATTGTGATAAATATTGTACAGTGTACAGCGCGAAATATTGTTTCAGATACCGCGGTGAAGGTTAAAACAGTTGCCCAATCCCAGCTATAAATGTGCTCAATGTCTCACTGAGGCGGTTATTTGACGTAATGTCTAGATAATGGTTTAGCTTCTACCTGCTACAAAGAAATTATAATTGGATACCAGTTACCGCCTTTTCTTAAAATTACATATTGCAACTGACATGTTATTTGTGCTTTAGAAAATATTTTAGCTTCTGCTGTTACAAAATTTTATAATTTTAGAGCTGCTACATTACATAACAGTACGTTACAGTTAAAATTACATAGATACACTAGCAATTGACAATGACATGAATACACAAGTGACGGCTAGCGGCATTCCAAGTCTTTGATTCCTCTCTTTGTCACCGGACGCTTGCAACCATAAACATCATGTGATATGAAAGTAAAAATTTTTTTGTTCGTATAAACGGATGGCCGAAATACACAACGAAGTGGTCAGATCGTCTAAATGAATTCATCAAGGAATAATTTTAAAGATCCTACACTAAGGGAACTGCGTAACAGGAATAAAGAAATTTGCGCATATGAAAAATTCTGAGGTGGCAAAATCCATTGGATAGCGATGTGAACATACACAAATGGCAGTACTATTGCGTACACAAGGTATAGAGGGGCAGTGAATTGGCGGACTTGTCTTTTGCAGTCAGTTGCTTCATGCAAGAAGGTTTCCGACATTATTGTGGCCCCTCGTCGGAAATTAACAGATTTTTAACGCGGTATGGTAGCTTGGGCTAGCTGCATGGGACATTCTATTGCGGAAATCGTTAGGAACTCAGTACTGTGTCAAGAACTTCCGGGGAATACCGAATTTCAGGCATTATATTTCACTACGGACGAGGTAGCGAACGAAGGCCTTTACATAAGGAGATGGAGGAGCGGCGTTTGAATAGTGCGATCAGTGCTAAAGAGAAAAGCAAGACTGCGTGAAATAACCTCACAATTCTATGTGGGACGTACGATGAATGTATCCGTTTACGAATGTCCACCATCTCGTCCTGTGTTCGAGTTGGGCTGCTTAGTTTCTGCTGCAGTGTTGTGCAGGACAGTGGACAAAAACACTTACAGCTACGGTTGCTGATTATCATTTAATCTGTGGAACTAAAAATATTACTGAGCCTCTTTAAAAACTGAAACCGTTGAAAAACAAAACGAGATCACTAGTAACGCAACAGAAAAACCTTTAGTAATGATTACTACTTTTTAAACCTTTTTGATGTCATATACGATATTACAGTGTCTGTGTTGTATGGAAGTACAAAGCAAAGTTAATTCGGACATTCATGCATGTCAAAGGAAGAGTCCTTACGAAATATATGAAATATCACTAACAAACCAGGAAATATCCTGCTCATCGATACATGGCACTTGTGTCTGTCTACTCTATCTGCGATCATGAGGTAACTCCCGTGGTCAGCAAGGTCATCAGATCTGTCCCCGATAGAACATGTGTAGGACCAGCTCGAGCGTCAAGTCCGTCTCACAGCTCACTGGCAGTATCCAGTACACAAAGAACCAGTAACAACAGTTGAACGCCGGCTTTCCTCTAGAGAGGATACAACAATGCCTTTATGACAGCCATCTCAACGGAATCGGTGGTTGCTGGTCTTTAGCTACTGACAGTGCTGCAACTTGCACAACGTTTCGCTACTTCTTCTCACATCCATAATTTTGTTGGGCTGTAGTTTAATCCTGGAAGTTTTCAAAGTACTTTAGAACTGGAGTGGAACAGACATTTCACCCAGCGCGTTACGTAATCTCATAAGATTCTAAGATGACTTTCATTATTAAAAAATGTTGACATCGTCATTAATAATAACAATAATGAAACCTGAGTCCTTTTAAATGCATAAACTAAATTCTAAGGAAACTTTAAAAATATGTAAGACCGAAAATTTCGATATAAAAGATACTGCACAAGCAAAAATATTCGTTTACATTGAAATAATTTATTACAGTATACTGAAATTTCGTGACCACTTCAGTAAGAATGCCTGATAAAAAGATAGGGTGCTTGGTACTGATAGAGTCTCACCATCGCCTTAACAATAAATCATTCGATTAATAACACGTTACAAAGTGACACTGAGATTATCAAGCTATTCAGTTACAAATTGTTCATAAATGTCAGAACATCGTCAATTTAGTGTTTTGATCACTTTTGTGTCCATAAACGCTGCCGGTTTTAGAGGTGATGCAGTAAACGTAGGCGAAATAAGGTGTATGTACATCCTGGGATTTACTAGTAGCTTACACAACAGTGCCTAATTAACACGAAACAATAAAAGAGGCAGCATGCTTTATGCAAAATAAAGAACAACAGTTTATTTTTCAGCTTTATGTGTTCAAATAAGCACTAATAATAGGAAGAAGTACGTTGATATAATGGGAACCTCGTATGGTTTCTCCCAGCATTGGCCTTAAGTCAGGATACGTCGTACAATATTTCTTTGTAAAATTTCCATTGTTACTTACTTTTGTATTGCTCCTTGGAAGTCTATAATACGACTAAAAATCGCAAGAAGCGTCCATTGAACAGTGTTATTACTTCCTTACAAGACGGTTTTCGCCGTTACCCACTTGACATTAAGATCATGGTACGTTCGTGAAATGATTAAAAGAAAGGGCACTTTTTCTGAAAATAAAAGTAAAAAAATATGCTTTCAGAGTGCGAATTTCTATTGAGTAGCCAACTATTACTGGATCAAAGATACGACAGGTCTCTCGGTTAATGCAATAGGAAAGAAACTGTACGACTTACGTGACCACTTATACCTTGCGGTATTTGCCCTTACTAAAAAACTGGAATACGGTTATAAACTCCACCGCGTTCCCTGGGTATGTCCTGCTGCTGATATTACGACTTTTCGCACACTTAGTTTGATCCAGAATCGAAACCAATATGTAGCCTGTTTAAAATAAAAACGTTCACTGCTTATGTGCTGCCTTTCTCGTATTATATGTGGTCATATCTGTACGTGATGATCACTTGTGACGAATTAAGTTTCTAACTAAGACATTTTATGAACGGCTGTCCCTGACAGAGTTTACAGCTTGAGGATAGGTTTGCTATTGAAACGACGTCCACTAAAATGTGATATTCTATTTTATGTACAACGAGTTTCAGTAGTAATACTCCATCTTCCAAGATTACAATGAAGTTGGTAGGCCCGACAATGTATCACCCAAGTTAATAATATCGGAGTTAAGCGTGTAAGACGAAATTAATGAGCGAATAAAGTGGCCTTCATTTTGTGACGAAGTGTGCAGCGTCTATAGCTTCCATATTTGCAGTTAAGTTTCACGTTGAGTGAGTCCAAAAAAGGCTCTCTTGTTTTTACATTAAATAACTTGAAAACAAAGAAGTATATGAAAATGCCACAAACCGTATGTTCATTGTGCAAAATGTAAGAATTTATTACTTAAGTTTCGTAACAGTAGTCACAAAAACAGTTAGCAAATGGAGCCTTACGCTGCACAGTTTGTATCATAGTGCATAAGTAAATTCCTCCTCTGGAAGCAGTCTTCGCACTGACATCATAACCTTCTCAAAATGTTCATCACTCGCAGTACCGATGTGGCATAAATGAATAATGAAATTAACTATCACATCTTGCAGAGTATCAAAGAATATACACTCACTTGCCACACCCATAGACGACTTAAGTCCGCCCAGTGGTGTGGGATAGTTCCAGTAGACACTGTCTTTCAATTTATCGTACAAAAAGTAGTGTCGCGGCGTCATATCGGGGGAACAGGGATGGCAGTCCGTGCCTGCGCCAATTTATTTCGGATAGTTCAACCCAATGCCTGTTCCCGGACGCTGATCGATACCCCAACCCTTGCAGCTGCATACCACAGCCAATATATTAGCTTTGGGGGAATGCAGTGGTTTCGCTTCACAAAGATAGGAATTTTCGACTCGCCAAACTGCGGTATTGTTTAATCATTAAGCCATTCAGCCCAGCTAGGCATGTGATTGATGTGCGAACAACAAACAGCCTACACCAAGTCATCTATTATGACTTGGTGGCTCTGAATTTTAAAAGAAAACATATAGAGACTGTTTTTCAGAACAAAAGTTGTGCTGCAACGCTTCAAACCAGTCTCCACAGTAATCATTAGGACACTGTTCCTTGAATGTTGCTGAATAAGTCCACAAACTGTGGCAAAATTTTAAGGAGTAACCACCTTGTGTCAGAGATCAACATTCCACATTACATAATTACCCACTAAATGCATTCTAGAGCCAAGAGCGCATACATATTTCTTTATTTAAAACAGCTGGTTTCGACAAACTTTACTCTCGTATTCAGATTTAAGAAACCTTACAAATATTTATGTGATTTTGGCTTTAGAATGCTTTTAGCAAATAAAACGAATCCTCCTGTCATTCTCAAATTGAAAAAATCAATAACCCCTGGACATGGAAACTTGGCGAAGAGGTTGCGAATGGTTTCCTTTATGAACATTATATCTTGTTTGAAAACGTGCGTTGTTGCCGTAATACTGTGTTCCAAACAATGGTATTCGGGAACCACATACACAAGTTGGCCAGTGGATTACCTGATGAACCTCTTCCTTCGGTATGATAACTTTTTTGTACGTTACAAGTGTGTGCCTGATCGAGCGATCAGGTACTATCTATAAGATTGCGGTTATTTCACCATCTACTAGCAGATTTTAAAACTACTACTTCTAAGCCCCTGTATAAGATTGCTAAAGCTTTCACGCTAATCGTACGGTTTGTCTATCATTGTTTTCATGTTGTTTAGCATCAAAATCATAAATTCCTTTGTTGAACGTCTGTAAGTCAACATGTATCACAGCTGTACTAACTTATTCAAATGACACTCAGTATTCCCGATTTGTATGTCAATATTTCAAATTTGTATGTCCGGCTGGGATTTGAAACTGAATCTCTGGATTTCATTTGTAGTGTGCTACCAGTTACGCAGCACAGTCGCCAGGTCTTAACTTGGGTCTTATTGACCTATATTCGCTCCTGAGTGTCAACTTTTAGATAATTGTGTCATGTTCAGAATCTCAGTGGCTTACAGTTAATATTTTCCACCACGACACCTCTCTTTATTAGACTAGGAATGCTAGTGCGCTGTCCCCACGTTGAACCAAATCGCAGATGTGTTTGATCAAGTTCAGGTCTGGAGAGTTAGGGGGCCAGTACATGAATTGGAACTCGCAACTGTGTTCCTTGAACCACTCCAACATACTCCTGGACTTTTCACATGGCATATTGTCTTACTTAAAAAATGCCACTGGTCTGCAACCAGTGTGCGATACTTCTTGGCCTTCGTGGTGCCTTGCACGAGCTCCACTGGACCTATGAATGGCCAAGCGAATGTTTCCTTGAGCTGTCAGCTTGTCTCTGTCCCGCATTTCAGGTGTCAGGGAGCTGTTCCCCTGGAAGGCAACGGATTTCTGCCCTCCCGTCGGCATAATGAGGAAGGTATCTGGATTCAACATACCAGGCAACCTCTCCCACTGCGCCGACGTCCGGTGCCTAAGGTCACGTGCCAGTTTCAGTTGTCTTCGTGTTACCATTGGGAAATGTATGCGTCATACGTAGCGGAGGCTCATTGTTAGGAGCGTTCGGTGCACAGTGCGTTCAGACACACTTGTACTCTGCCCAGCATTAAAGTCTGGTGATAGCTCCGCCACAGTTCGCCGCCTGTACTTTTCTACCAGTCTACTCAGCCTTCTAGTCCGACGTCTATAGTGAGGCTTGGCCGCCCCTAGCTTACGACGTCTGGGCGTGGCTTCACCTTAGTTGCGCCAAGTGATGAAGACACTATAGCAGCACCTGCCAAATCGTGCAGTTTCTGAAATGCTGGTGTCAGGCCATCACAATCTGCCCTCGGTCAGACGAAGACAGATTGCTCTCTTTCCCCATTCTACTCACGCCCACTGATACTATATGTACGGTGCGTGTGTCTGACTAGCAGTCATTTCTCGGCAGGTGAGGAGCTGTCGCCTGGACGGATTCATATCGATAGTAGGTCGGCGGCTGGCTATCAGTGTAGAGTTTTATTGTTTCTTTTTTTTCTCGGATTGTGAGGCCCTCATTACTTCCTGCCCTGTGTCTGCCTGTTTGTCAGGGTAATAGCAGTGAACATGGCTACAACACTAGGAGAAAGGATGATCTTCACTACTCAAGGTAAAATCTAACTTTGGCTCAGAAGGGGGTAAACTACGCTGCCACAAAAATCTTTGGTCACTTACCTAATAGCATCAAAAGTCTGACAAGTAGCCATATAGCATTTGAAAGGAAATTAAAAGAATTTCTTAATGGCAACTCCTGTACTCATTAGATGAATTTTTGGATGAAAATGTAGTATCTTGTGTAGACACCTTTAATTAACCTGACACGTTCCACATCATTACGAAGTGTCTCATTCATTATCTATGGAACAAGAACAAATCTAATCTAATCTAAGTGTGGCACTCGCATACAGTATTCTCAATTATTTTTTGTACTTCTGTTCTATTAAAATGTTTCCATTGAAACATTTTCTCTCTCAGATCCTTCTAGCACTGTAGAAATTTTCCTGTCATCTTGCTCCTTTTCCTAGTTAGTAGCTACCATATGTTCCCTTGCCTAGCGACGCTACGGGGAAACAGGTGGTTTCTTGTATGTTCTCTCAAATATTGGACGTCAGTCTTTAATATCACGCCAAACGCTTCGAATCCCGCACTTCTACGTAGTTAGTAGGAATAGCGCCTTGGCATGCTGCTGTCGAGAAGAAACTTGCAGTCGTTCAGTTCTCTGTTGAGCGGGAATAAAAGCATGAAAGAGCATACACATTGGGACAATAGTCCTTTACGTATCTATACAAAAAGATTTCTTTACTTAGGACTGTGAAGTTTATGACAATGCAATTGAATGTGAGAAATGTTTGCCACTTTTGGGCGTGTATCGTTTCTTCTACCGTAGGCACTCGAGTCCGTTGTATAGTGCTCTCAATATATCATTGATAATTCTTGTATAAATCTCAACCTAAATGTCAAAGAAGTTGGGAATAACGTCATTTGGAAGTATTATTTCCGGTTCCTTAAACTCGGCAAAGGTATGGAATTAACACAGAATGTGTAAATACCGCTCTGGAGAACTGTTCGCGGGAAACATGGCAATGTTCTTCAAGAAACACAGTGTTAGAAAAATAATAATTTGAGTGTCGAGAGAATGTTCTCCCATCAAGTTCACTGACCCGCGTACAAAGATAAAAGCGTAATGAAAGAAGAAAAGAAAAGGGGGAAAACCGGGCGAAGGGGATGAGGGTGTACGACAGGGAAACCTTGATGCCGAAAACGGCTAACGAGTTCAGCAAATGAGGACCGAAAAAGAAGAAAAAGTTGACAAACTGCGGTTCTTGCCGAGAGAGAGACTGTGGAACGTGCCTTGGGTAACATCACAACGCAGATAAATGGAAAGACAAAGCTGCGTAGGGACCACCTCACAAAAAAGAGAGAAAAGAGCAGCTTCACCGTACTGTGGAAGAGATAATTGAGGTTCATAAAATCATCCACAATAAGGGGCGCATTTAGGGATATCTCCTCCTGCTGTAAACTGAACCGTACTGCGACAAATGATATGACTAAATGACATGTATACGTACAGTTTCACTGTAGAGTCGAACTGTAATTTATTTATGGAAATTCTATCTCTGTGAATGCAAAACGGAAATGCTATGATGTTAACTGGCATGCCACTTGTAATTTTCCAACAGTGGTTTCACCAGGCATTCATAAAGTAATCGAATTATTACATATCTATATCGCAGGATGTTTCTGCCTCTAAAAGTAGGGGAAGTATTTTAGGTGCATCCAATGTGGTGTTCCTCAGTGACGGTTCTTGCGGAGATTTCGAAACTGATGATTCAGTGAAGGAAATTTATTACTTTACCCCGATTCAATAACAGTCACATGAATAATTTTTTCTGTTTCAACCTTATTAAGACATCGAAAGGCGAGATGGAACTGAATTATATTCTGCATTACGCTAGAATACGGAACAAGCTACAGTCTACTAACGTAAATGTTTGGAATATAGCGAAGTCTAGTCTTCCCATACAGATTCAGCAAGCAAAATTGGTACCGTATTACTGTTATTATACGTCCTGTTTGAGAAAAAGCCACACAATAGTTAGTAAACGATGTTTTCGGCAGATGTACTAAATAGTCCTTTGTAAATGGACTCTCCCTAAATTTTGAAGAACTACACTAAATTCAGTTCTGAACAACAAATAGAGTAATATCAACAATTGATGAAGCACATGAGCAGGAGTCAGTAAGCGGGGTAGAATGCTCCAAATTTTCGGGTGTACATATTGATGAAAACCTGAAACCGAAGTAGCATATTACTGAGCTTCTATGACTGTTAAAGTCAGCTATGCGGGGACCAAGCAGCAATCGGTATTGTAATTATAAACTGTCGAAGCTGCATTGGTAAAGTACCGGAACTTCAAGTGCTGATAGAGAGCACCGAAGCTGAAATCGTTATAGGTACAGAAAGCTGGCTGAAGCCAGAGATAAATTCAGCCGAAATTTTAACAAAGGCACACACGGTGTTTAGAAAGGATGGATTGCATGGAACCGGTGGTGGCGTGTTTGTCGCTGTTAGTAGTAGATTATCCTGTAGTGAAGTAGAAGTGGATAGTTCCTGCGAAATATTATGGGTGGAAGTTACACTCAACAACCGAGCTAGGTTAATAATAGGCTCCTTTTACCGACCTCCCGACTCAGCAGCATGAGTGGCAGAACAGCTGCGAGAAAATTTGGAATACATTTCATATCAATTTTCTCAGCATATTATAGTCTTAGGTGGAGATTTCAATTTACCAAATATAGACTGGGATACTCAGATGTTTAGGACGGGATGTAGGGACAGAGCATCGAGTGACATTATACTGAGTGTATTATCCGAAAATTACCTTGAGCAATTAAACAGAGAACCGACTCATGGAGAAAACATCTTGGACCTACTCATAACAAACAGACCCGAACTTTTCGACTCTGTAAGTGCAGAACAGGGAATCAGTGATCATCAGGCCGTTGCAGCATCCCTGAATATGGAAGTTAATAGGAATATAAAAAAGGGAGGAAGGTTTATCTGTTTAGCAAGAGTAATAGAAGGCAGATATCAGACTACCTAACAGATCAAAACGAAAATTTCTGTTCCGACACTGACAATGTTGACTGTTTATGGAAAAAGTTTAATGAAATTTTAAAATGCGTTTTAGACAGGTACTTGCCGAGTAAAACTGTGAGGGACGGGAAAAACCCACCGTGGTTCCACAACAAAGTTAGGAAACTACTGCGGAAGCAAAGAGAGCTTCACTCCAAGTTTAAACACAGCCAAAACCTCTCAGACAAACAGAACCTAAACGATGTCAAAGTTAGCGTGAGGAGGGCTATGCGTGAAGCGTTCAGTGAATTCGAAAGTAAAATTCTATGTACTGACTTGACAGAAAATCCTAGGAATATCTGGTCTTACGTTAAATCAGTAATCCAGACACTGCGGGATGATGATGGCTTTGAAACAGAGGATGACACGCGTAAAGCTGAAATACTAAACACCTTTTTCCAAAGCTGATTCACAGAGGGAGACCGCACTGCAGTTCCTTCTCTAAATCCTCGCACAAACGAAAAAATGGCTGACATCGAAATAAGTGTCCAAGAAATAGAAAACCAACTGAAATCACTCAACAGAGGAAAGTCCACTGGACCTGACGGAATACCAATTCGACTCTACACAGAGTACGCGAAAGAACTTGCTCCCCTTCTAACAGCCGTGTACCGCAAGTCTCTAGAGGAACGGAAGGTTCCAAATGATTGGAAAAGAGCACAGGTAGTCCCAGTCTTGAAAAAGGGTCGTCGAGCAGATGCGCAAAACTATAGACCTATATCTCTGACGTCGATCTGTTGTAGAATTTTAGAACATGTTTTTGCTCGAGTATCATGTCGTTTTTGGAAACCCAGAATCTACTCTGTAGGAATCAACATGGATTCCGGAAACAGCGATCTTGTGAGACCAAACTCGCTTTATTTGTTCATGAGACCCAGAAATTATTAGATACAGGTTCCCAGGTAGATGCAATTTTCCTAGACTTCCGGAAGGCGTTCGATACAGTTCCGCACTGTCGTCTGATAAACAGAGTAAGAGCCTACGGAATATCAGACCAGCTGTGTGGCTGGATTGAAGAGGTTTTAGCAAAAAGAACACAGCATGTTGTTATCAATGGAGAGACGTCTACAGACGTTAAAGTAACCTCTGGCGTGCCACAGGGGAGTGTTATGGGACCATTGCTTTTCACAATATATATAAATGACCTAGTAGATAGTGTCGGAAGTTCCATGTGGCTTTTCGCGGATGATGCTGTAGTATACAGAGAAGTTGCAGCATTAGAAAATTGTAGCGAAATGCAGGAAGATCTGCAGCGGATAGGCACTTGGTGTAGGGAGTGGCAACTGACCCTTAACATAGACAAATCTAATGTATTGCGAATACATAGAAAGAAGGATCCTTTATTGTATGATTATATGATAACGGAACAAACTCTGGTAGCAGTTACTTCTGTTAAATATCTGGGAGTATGCGTGCGGAACGATTTGAAATGGAATGATCATATAAAATTCATTGTTGGTAAGGCGGGTACCAGGTTGAGATTCATTGGGAGAGTCCTTAGAAAATGTAGTCCATCCACAAAGGAGGTGGCTTACAAAACACTCGTTCGACCTATACTTGAGTACTGCTCATCAGTGTGGGATCCGTACCAGATCGGGTTGACGGAGGAGATAGAGAAGATCCAAAGAAGAGCGGCGCGTTTCGTCACAGGATTATTTGGTAACCATGATAGCGTTACCGAGATGTTTAGCAAACTCAAGTGGCAGACTCTGCAAGAGAGGTGATCTGCATCGCGGTGTAGCTTGCTCGCCAGGTTTCGAGAGGGTGCGTTTCTGGATGAGGTATCGAATATACTGCTTCCCCCTACTTATACCTCCCGTGGAGATCACGAATGTAAAATTAGAGAGTTTCGAGCGCGCACGGAGGCTTTCAGACAGTCGTTCTTCCCGCGAACCATACGCGACTGGAACAGAAAAGGGAGGTAATGACAGTGGCACGTAAAGTGCCCTCCGCCACACACCGTTGGGTGGCTTGCGGAGTATGAATGTAGATGTAGATGTATTTTGCTCTTCACGTAAGTAATACTCTTGCAAAGAAACGTCTAAACCTCCCGACGTATCTTGCGTGTTTCAATTCAGCTTGTCGTACACAATAATTTTCTGAGGTAACTCATCACTAAGGATGAAAGTATTGGTTGCACAAAAGCGAGCAGTAATAACATATAGTGTTTAATTACATACATCGTGGAGGTACTACCTCTTCGAGGAGATAGGCGTTTTAACTGCCCCAGTACAATACGTATTTTCTGTAATGTAATTCTTCTCAAGTAATTCATCACAATTTCAGAAGAACAGTGATGTATATTCCAACACTGGAGGGAAAAATGACCCCTATCCCACTGCTAAATCTGTCAGTGGTTCAGTGAGTCAGAGAGGAGTTCAAAGTGCAGGAATAAAAATGGCATTTGTCCAATAACGCAAAATGTCTGGCAGTTAGCGAATCAAATTTTTAATCCATCTTAAAACCATTTCTCTTGCTGAACTCCTTCTATTTCACAGACGAAATTCTACTTAAAACCTGGCAGCCAGTAAAAAAATTATCTTTTTTTAAATGGTACTGCACGAGTAGGGATAAAATGATAATGGTTTCATCAATGGTAACACTAATCATGTATACATATCCCGTAAACTGACGCGTCCCATATCATTTCGATAAATAATCGTTGAAATGATCCGAGGGACACGTAGCTAATGCACTAAATAACTCGTCGCACGCAGTTAGTACAAGAGTGGTCAGATTCCCTTTCAGTCAGCATTTCACTTTTTTAAGTTTCGGCCTGAATTAATTAAGTATATCTTTTAATTGTAAAAAGCAAAACAGAGGAAAGCGTGTTGATAGAGCTGAAATAAGAACATAAATTGGCAAGCAGCAATAAACAGATAAAAGGAGATGAATTAATATGATTGTAGCGAGATGGTAGTTGACTGAGTGTTGCGTTGTATAAAATGTGGTGTCAGATTTTGCGTGGTGGTCTTAGCTACAGTTCTATAACCGCAAACAGCATATAACTGTTTTATGCCAAAGAATTTCAATAGGAAAGAAGTCCAATGTCCTTTGTATGTTTGCACTGCTCTTCTGTATTTGAGAGTATATGTGCAAAGGAGAAACGAAAGCTAATATTAGCCGAGCTCCGACTGCGAAATCCTCGGGAATCTCCCAGCTAGTGGTTTATCTTGCCCAAACTATGTACCCAGTGTGATCCGTGAAGCCCTGCAGGTGTGTGGTGCTCCTCCGGAGATGAGTGGCAGGAGGTGGAGGGAGGGTGTCGCGTATAGTTCTGTGGTCTTACACCGGCAATGAGGCAGACAGGATACGGCGTACAGAGGTATTCCTTCGTACACTTCATATACAACCCTTGTTGCTAGTTTAAGTCCTACAGGAGTTGTCAAGGTATTTAAAAAGACATTGGAATTCTATTGCCAATGATAATTTTCAGGTTCCGGTGTCAGACACGTAATGTGTAAATTAAATGTGTTTCTAATAACGACAGGAAATTACTTGCGAATGATCAACACAACAACATGTGACTCAAATTGACTAGCATTTGGTGTGTCAAAACTAAAGACAGTAAATCAGTTTATTGAAGTAATTATCATTTCCAGTAGATGATCCCCAATAGTTCGTCAGTATTAGAAGAAAGTAGTGATTACCGCCCTGAACTGCTGATGAAATCGTTAGTTTAACAACCATTTTCGATCAGCTGACCGTCATCGTATTCTTAAAAGCGTTACATCAGGCGAATATAAAAACATTGATATCAGATTATAAAACTATGAATTTGTCACTATTCTCAAGTTGTAATGAAACTTATACAGTCAATAACTGTGGGCAAATATAAAAGATATAACATTACATACGTTAACCATGAAATACATACATGTATTGCCGTGTGACTTCATAGCCGTGTGAAGACTCAGATCGAATGTATCAATAGAAACATATTAATACTCTGACTCATTGTGAATTTCTGTTTTCGTTTTTCTTTGTAAAAATATTGTTCGTAATTCAGATCATAATAAAATCGTTTGGTCAGAGGCTTTCGCTAAAGAGGCCAAACAGAAACGAACTCTACTATCTTCTTCTGTAAAACAAATAATATCGCACTCCATTTCTTGTTACTATTCTGTGGTGCCTTTCTTATCTGGCTATCACGGAGTACACATACGTCTCTATGTACCTTCTCTTTAGAAATGCCTAAGTGGAATTTAATTACAGGATCAAGCCAGGTAACATCCTAACATAATAACCATAACTTTGTGTGAATATTTGTTTCTTTACTTTCAGAAGGCGTAAAGAAGGGTAGAATAACCATACACGTCATTCAGTATCACTAAGCAGAAACAACCTCACATCGAGTTCCCGATCATTTCTTTCTTACGTATAGGCTACGGTGTGCGTGAGAAACACGTCAGGTTAATCTGTAAATTACCTTCGAACAATTGTGTCGCAGTCGATTCAGTGGCCTGATGTATCGTGCCTCGCGGTATTAGCAGACGGTAAATTCATAATTACGTAAATACGTAACTCCCATCATTAATTTTATTTATCTGTGTTCTTTTGTTCAGGGTTGCCGTATTTCAACGTTTCACTCACCCATCACGGAAGTCGATAACAATACGTATTTTTATTGTCCCCGTGGCGTACTGCGAAATTTCTCAGAATACTGATATCCCTGACCTTTCTCTTCTACTACAGATTGCAGAGGGAAACGTTTCACAGCTTTAACGCCGACTGTTGATGTAACGTGAAGCAGTGCACTGCCTACCACAGTTTACAAATGGCTCTGAGCACTATGCGACTTAACTTCTGAGGTCATCAGTCGCCTAGAACATAGAACTAATTAAACCTAATTAACCTAAGGACATCACACGCGTCCATGCCCGAGACAGGATTCGAACCTGCGACAGTTGCAGTCACTCGGTTCCAAACTGTAGCGCATAGAACCGCACAGCCACTCCGGCGGCCCACAGTTTACACTATGTGATAAAAAGTATCCGGAGACCACAAGAAAACATATTTTATATATATATTAGGTGCAATGTGTTGCCACCTACTGCCAGGTACTCCATATGAGCTACCTCAGTAGTCATTAGACAACGTGAGATAGCAGAATGGGGCACTCCGTGGAACTCACGGACTTCGAACGTAGTCAGGTGATTGGCTGTCATTTGTGTCATACTTCTGTACGCGAGATTTCCACACTCCTAAACATCCCTAGGTCCACTGTTTCTAATGTTGTAGTGCAGTGGGAACGTGAAGGGACACGTACAGCACAAAACCGTACAGACCAACCTCGTCTGGTGACTGACAGAGACCGCCGACAGTTGAAGAGGGTCATAATCTGTAATACGCAGACCTCTATCCATACTATCACACAGGAAATCTAAACTGCATCAGGATGCACTGCAAGTACTATGGTAGTTACGCGGGAGGTGAGAAAACTTGGATTTCGTGGTCGAGCGGCTGCTCATAAGCCACACATCCCGCCGGTAAATGTCAAACGATGCCTTATTTGGTGTAAGGAGCGTAAACATTGGACTACTGAACAGTGGAAAAACGATGTGTGGAGTGACAATCCGAACGGATGGCAGGGTGTGGGTATGGCGAATGTTCATTAAATGTCACCTGCCGGCTTGTCTAGTGCCAACAGTAAAATTTGGAGGCGGTGATATTATGGTGTGGTCGTGTTTTTCGAAGAGGGGGCTTGCACCCCTTGTTGTTTTGCGTGGCACTATCACGGCACAGGACTACATTCATGTTTTAAGCACTTTTTGCTTCCTACTGTTGAACAACAATTCTGGGATGGCGTCTGCACCTTTTACCACGATCGAGCACCTGTTCATAATGCACGCTCTGTGGCGGAGTGCTTACATGACAGTGGCAGCCCTGTAATGGACTGGCTGGCACAGAGTCCTGACGTGAATCCTATAGAACATCTTTGGGATGTTTTGGAACGCCGACCTCGCGCCAGGCCTCACCGATCGATATCGATACCTTTCCTCAGTCCCCCACTCCGTGTAGAATAGGCTCCCATTCCCCAAGAAACCTTCCAGCACCTAAGTGAACGTATGCCTGCGAGAGTGGAAACTGTCATCAAGGCTAATGGTGGGCCAACACCATATTGAATTCCAGCATTACCGATGGAGGTGCCACGAACTGGTAAGTCATTTTCAGCCAGGTGTCCGCGTACTTTTGACCACATAGTATATGTAAGGGGCGATCAAAATATTTCCGTTTACTGGCGTCGATGCAGGTTGCTTGCAACGTAGCGCGACTCCTATGTGAGGGTATAAGCACCCACCTTTAGGCAAAGGATTAGTATAGTATTCGTGTCTCCCCAACGCACACTCGGTAAATACGGAAACGTGAGCTACGGCGACGTTATTATCAAACGCGTCCAAGCAGCACCAATGTTCTGGAATTTGTTTTGTTGACTGCCAAAGGCCAGCATCGGTGGCCGAGCGGCTCTAGGCGCTTCAGTCCGGAACCGCGCTGCTGCTACGGTTACAAGTTAGAATGCTGCCTCGGGCATGGATGTGTGTGATGTCCTTAGTTTAGTTAGGTTTCAGTAGTTCTAAGTCTAGATGACTAATGACCTCAGATGTTAAGTCCCATAGGGCTTAGAACCATTTGAACCATTTGACTGCCAAAGGACAAATGCCGGTGGACATCCATCGGTGGATGAAAACCATGTATTGGGCAACATGTTTGTCGAAAACCACCGCTGTGGGATGGGTGACAAGTTAATGACAGCACACATACCCATATCGCGAATGTCTTAACGCAGTCGTTAAGTCAACTCAAGTGGGTGAAATTCGGGCACCCGCCATATAGTCGTGATCTGTCCTCAAGCGATTATCACGTTTTCGGTTCCTTAAAAAAGACGATGAAGGGTCAACGATTCCTGCTGGACTAGGATGTGCAGCACACGCAGTTACGGGTTTCTTCAAGCAGCAGAACATGGTGCTTTGAAAAAGGTGTACCTCCAAGCTGGTCTGGCGGTGTGATTTGGTTCAGTGCCCACAGGGATTCCGTCTACTGGCATATAAATTCTGGAATGTACGGCCACCGAACGGAGACATTTTGATTTTCTGTTATACACTCCTGGAAATTGAAATAAGAACACCGTGATTTCATTGTCCCAGGAAGGGGAAACTTTATTGACACATTCCTGGGGTCAGATACATCACATGATCACACTGACAGAACCAAAGGCACATAGACACAGGCAACAGAGCATGCACATTTTCGGCACTAGTACAGTGTATATCCACCTTTCGCAGCAATGCAGGCTGCTATTCTCCCATGGAGACGATCGTAGACATGCTGGATGTAGTCCTGTGGAACGGCTTGCCATGCCATTTCCACCTGGCGCCTCAGTTGGACCAGCGTTCGTGCTGGACGTGCAGACCGCGTGAGACGATGCTTCATCCAGTCCCAAACATGCTCAATGGGGGACACATCCGGAGATCGTGCTGGCCAGGGTAGTTGACTTACACCTTCTAGAGCTCGTTGGGTGGCACGGGATACATGCGGACGTGCATTGTCCTGTTGGAACAGCAAGTTCCCTTGCCGGTCTAGGAATGGTAGAACGATGGGTTCGATGACGGTTTGGATGTACCGTGCACTATTCAGTGTCCCCTCGACGATCACCAGAGGTGTACGGCCAGTGTAGGAGATCGCTCCCCACACCATGATGCCGGGTGTTGGCCCTGTGTGCCTCGGTCGTATGCAGTCCTGATTGTGGCGCTCACCTGCACGGCGCCAAACACGCATACGACCATCATTGGCACCAAGGCAGAAGCGACTCTCATCACTGAAGACGACACGTCTCTATTCGTCCCTCCATTCACGCCTGTCGCGACACCACTGGAGGCGAGCTGCACGATGTTGGGGCGTGAGCGGAAGATGGCCTAACGGTGTGCGGGACCGTAGCCCAGCTTCATGGAGACGGTTGCGAATGGTCCTCGCCGATACCCCAGGAGCAACAGTGTCCCTAATTTGCTGGGAAGTGGCGGTGCGGTCCCCTACGGCACTGCGTAGGATCCTACGGTCTTGGTGTGCATCCGTGCGTCGCTGCGGTCCGGTCCCAGGTCGACGGGCACGTGCACCTTCCGCCGACCACTGGCGACAACATCGATATACTGTGGAGACCTCACGCCCCACGTGTTGAGCAATTCGGCGGTACGTCCACCCGGCCTCCCGCATGCCCACTATACGCCCTCGCTCAAAGTCCGTCAACTGCACATACGGTTCACGTCCACGCTGTCGCGGCATGTTACCAGTGTTAAAGACTGCGATGGAGCTCCGTATGCCACGGCAAACTGACTGACACTGACGGCGGCGGTGCAGAAATGCTGCGCAGCTAGCGCCATTCGACGGCCAACACCGCAGTTCCTGGTGTGTCCGCTGTGCCGTGCGTGTGATCATTGCCTGTACAGCCCTCTCGCAGTGTCCGGAGCAAGTATGGTGGGTCTGACACACCGGTGTCAATGTGTTCTTTTTTCCATTTCCAGGAGTGTATATTGACGATGTAATTAATATTAGTATGTGACAACAATGATAAATTCATAGTTTTATTATCAGACGTCAAACAGTTAATGCTCGCCTACTATGACACTTTTAAGAACCTGGTGATTGTCATTAGACCGGAACTGGTAGTTTAGATAAAGATTTTACCAGCAGGTAATGGCGATAATCATGACCTTCTCAAATAACGTTTCGGTATTTCCTTGTAAAGTATCAACTGATAAAGTTTCCTCCTAGATTTTTACTATAACGTTTTTGAGGCGGACTGCTTTCTCCAGCGAAAACTTTTTACTGCTGTTTTGACAATAGCCAGTGGGATGGATGCTCTCTGGTGTCGTGTCGTATTGTAAAAGCAACTGTCAGTGGAAAGAAACTACGTATCGGTCACGGTTGCAGCTGCCTTGCTCTGGGTCCGTTTACCGCACCATACCTAGTAAACATTTATTCATAGCGTTAATTCATTAAACATTGCTTTCTGATACATGTCACAAGAATCTTGCTAGTACCGCTTAGGTGGGTCGTGCGTGTCTATGGTTCTTGTGCTGCTGGCTATAATATTATTTAAGCTGCGTTGGTTTAGTCTTGATCTAAAATTCCGTTTTATACTTTTGCTTAATAAAGGACTCTCATTTGCTATGCGAGTTAATCAAAATGCTCTCTCCTCGAATAAATATGTAATTCCGTCAGTCTACAGTTGATGGTATGGTCACTGGCTTTAAAAAGCTTCATGTGTAATAAGTAGGATGTGTGTTTCAGCGTGGATTCCCGTAGCATTATTGATTTACATGTTAAATAAAACCATGAAAATTTGTTATACAACGAGCTTGGATATTTTTGCATTAACTAACGTGTTTATCTTTTGATTAGAAGGTCTGTATTTACGTTAAGGATACCAGCCCTCATTAACCTTTTGGAACGTCGTTTTAAGTGTTTTAATTAACATCTTTTCGGATTTTACTGACTCTGACTTCAGATACTAATTAAGTTACAAAAACTGGCTCTGAGCACTATGGGACTTAACTTCCGAGGTCATCAGTCCCCTAGAACTTAGAACTACTTAAACCAAACTAACCTAAGGACATCACACATATCCATGCCCGAGGCAGGATTCGAACCTGCGACCGTAGTGGTCGCGCGGTTCCAGACTGTAGAGCCTAGAACCGCTCGGCCAACCCGGCCGGCAATTAAGTTGCATTAGGGTTATCCATTTCAGCACTATAACTGGCCTGTCAAATAAGAATTCAAAAAATCTTGGTGTAATATCAGGGTCACGTTTCGTAGACGATCAATCTCCGTCAATTTGGGAAGAGCATGAACGTCGGTAGGCAGATTTCTATCACATTTCTTCGTCAGATGACGACTGGCGATTGATTAGACTTGGTAGATGCATGACATATGCAGAGTTAAGTGCTCCGCAATAACAAAGGACTGGTGCATGCCAGCAACATCTCACACAAGGCATGACAGCTATACCTAGATCGAAGTCTCAAAAAATGTGTTCAGTCGGAATTCAGATTCAGCAATCACTAGCACAAATCTTCAGTATGCAGCCTAAAGCTGATGCATCACCATGGCTGCTCTGGTAGTTTTGTAAACCCTCGAACAGGACGTGTGTGATGAGTTCGATTAACAGACTGTTGTTTACCGTTCCACCAATCGAATTATATGCATAAGTAGCTACCCCCTAAGGTCAACAGATGCACGACTACGAGTACGAGAGATGGTCACAAAATTATAATTGTCTGTTCGAAAATCAAAAATTACGTAAAAAATTTATTGTTCATTGTCAGGTATAAGTCTGTAGTCGTTGTAAGTATTGAAATTAATTCG
This sequence comes from Schistocerca gregaria, assembly GCF_023897955.1. Lineage (NCBI taxonomy): Eukaryota > Metazoa > Arthropoda > Insecta > Orthoptera > Acrididae > Schistocerca > Schistocerca gregaria. The sequence continues at coordinate 668,416,892 of NC_064922.1, forward strand.
ACACTGACACACAGAATGCGCCAGAGGAGGAAAAACGACGTTCAGCTCTTTGATGAGTGGATAATCGTGCTGTAATTTGTTTCCTGCATTGGAAGAGAAGCAACTCTGTAACCATCCATGATGAGGTGGTGGATCTGTACGGCAACAATTCATCATCATTTAGCACACATGGGCAGGTGTGGTTTCGTTCACGACAACTCCCAAACAAATTCGACAAAGGGCTATCGAATCTTGCTTCATCCCTCTCATTCTCCTGACGTCACACCCAAATCGCATACAATTGCTTTACACAGTACGTTCAAGTTCTGAACCACTAATATAGAATGTAAAAGCAAAAAGTATTATTTTCTGACGATATTATACTTTACGTATTCCGTCCAAATACATCATCAAATAGTCATGACTTCCTTAAACAATACTCTAACAAAAATTTTGATAACAGAACAATCCCCTGAACACTGGAGCACAGCCATCGGCCACTAAATATACAAGAAGGGAGTAAGAGCAACATGAACAACTGTAGAGGAATCTTTCTCCTGGACTGCACATACAAGATTTTATCCTATATCTGGCACAGAAGAATCAACAAACACTTAGAACAGGTGTCAGCGGAATTCAGGGAGGTTTCAGGTCATGAGGAAGCCGTCTAAAACAGGTCGTTAGTCTAATATTCACTACGGTATACTACATGAAATGGATCAAATCTCTGCCTATAACATTTGTAGATTTTAAGATGTCACATGACTGGCTCAATAGACCTTCATTATTAAAAATTTTAAGGAATTCGGGACTCCATACAAAACTAATGAACGTAATAGAACATTCTGTAACCAATTCCAAATTTAATGTCTAGTTTACAGGAGAAATTTGTAAACAATTCGTTACAAAAACAGGATTAAGACATTGTGACTGTCTATCACCTATACTGTTCAATTGTGCATTGGAATACATAATGAGAGAATGGTGCAAGAATAACCCAAAGAAAGTAAGAATCGGAAGTGCTAAAATAATAAGTTGGGACTGCTTGGCATTCGCTGATCCTGCTCTTCTAGCTACAACGTTCAAGAAACGAGGCAAGACGTTAAATCACAACAACAAATAACACAAAAAATTGGCCTCAGAGTATCATTTGGAAAAACAGGAATTATGCTAATTGATCCACAACTTGCATACAAAATTACAATAGAAGAACAAACCATTAAAATTATTGATATGCTTCAATATTAGGTAAAATCGTAATTTAAAGTCTAAATGAAAAGCTATCATAAAAAATTAGAATTAAATAAGCTAAACAAAGCAAATCACGTTACCAGAAACACATGTAACAAGAAAGAGCCTATCCACAGATGTGAAATTAAAATATTATAAAGCAGATTTGCACCCAAAAATAACGTAAGCAGCTGAAGACATCTTCAGAACAACTAGTACAGCAGAAATAGACAAAATGCTAAAGATAGAAAGAAGAATAATTAGGACATGCGTAAATAAACAATATCAAGTAAATTGGCATTGGAGAATAGCTTCAAATTAAACAGTATACTAGAATATAGAACCAGTAATGAGCACAATCAGGAAGATAAGTATCTCAATCCTTGGACATCTGATGAGAATACCAGAAAACAGGATTAATAAGGGAATAATAGAAAAATTTTGGAACAGATAGAGCAATATTAAATGGATCAGAGAAATTAAGGAAGGCCAGCCGCGGTGGTCTAGCGGTTCTAGGCGCTCAGTCCGGAACCGAGCGACTGCTACGGTCGCAGGTTCGAATCCTGCCTCGGGCATGGATGTGTGTGATGTCCTTAGGTTAGTTAGGTTTAAGTAGTTCTAAGTTCTAGGGGACTGATGACCACAGATGTTAGGTCCCATAGTGCTCAGAACCATTTGAACCAAATTAAGGAAGATATAAGAGACCTCCAAATTTCAATGGGTAACCCAAAAAACTAAGCGCAGAAATCCAGAATTTTGCAAGGTATACAAACCAGTCTACGAACGAAGAGCAATAAAAGGATTACAGGAAGAGTAATCTGAAACGAAAAAAGAATGAAAATATATGATGGAATGGAGAAGTATTGGAGAAACAGAAGAGCAAAACACTCTTCATATGATATAATAATGAATTATAATAATCCTCGTATAATCACCATACTACTAAATTGTATTATTGCATTGTCGTTATTGAACTGTATTCTATTATTGCATAAGAACAGCTGGTATAAACCATTGTATATCTGACAAGAGTGGTCCAATGAAGGCCATAAAATAAAATAAATAAATTAATAATTATTAAACGATGTTAAAGCAAGTTTTTTGTTTTAAACCGATCTTACTGAAGAATCTTAAATCATCGGCTCGTATGTATACGTATCACAGGGATAACCATTGTTTTCAGTTTTTAACTCAGTCGAATGACCAGCAAAAGTTAAGTAGCTAGGTGAATGGGTGAATCAGCTTCAGGCACCAAATGTGTTAACATTCATGACTTGCTCGTTTTCTGATATTATAATATCGATAATACACTTGTAGTACAGCAGTGTTTACGCATCTTCGCAGCTGTCAAAATTTTGCGCGCGCGAACACACAATCACACACACACATACACACAAATACGCATACACATGCACGCACAAGCACCAAGTATATTCACAAGCACGCACACACACACACATTCAAGCGTAAGTGATTAACACGTAAAAGCCGTTAACCAAAGGAAGAAGATTAGTTTCAAAACTGATTTTCATAAATTCCACCTCCGACTCCAGAGCAGCTCCGAATTCTCTTTACAACTCAATATGTAGTTGTTCCGAAGTCGTCGTTTTTAGTGGAGCTCGTCTTTTCACTAATCCAGTAGGGAAAAATTTAAAAGGACAGAGACCTTAATGCCGAAGAAAATGCCCATTTGTTACGATCCGTCTTCCGCGGAATGTCTGGTTTAGATGATGTCCGTCCGCAGCTCGTGGTCGTTCGGTGGCGTTCTACCTTCCCCACGCCCGGGTTCCCGGGTTCGATTTCCGGCGGGGTCAGGGATTTTCTCTGCCTCGTGATGACTGGGTGTTGTGTGATGTCCTTAGGTTAGTTAGGTTTAAGTAGTTCTACGTTCTAGGGGACTGATGACCGTAGACGTTAAGTCCCATAGTGCTCAGAGCCATTTGAACCTTTTTTTTTTTTAGATGACGTCCCATTAGACATGTAGAACGGACAGGCGAACTGTCATACTGCAGGAATAAAGGAACTTTTTCAATAATGTTGGAAACTCTGGAATCTGGAATCTGGTTAACAAGGCCCTGTAAGACGATGCGGGAACACAACGGGCCAGCCAACTGACTATCACCACAGATCACAAGTTCACAGAGAAGCTTTCTTCAGAATATGTCTCCATAAACGCATGAGGGTTTCCGTCCGATTACCGATCTGAATCACCATTGTCACTGATACCGTCTCGAGTCTTAATGTCTCCGACAGCAAACAATTTTAATGGGACTATTGGCGATGTACAAGAAGCCAACAACAGAATTGCAGTTTTGTACATTTACCTCCGTCTCGAAGGTGTTGAACCTGTTGTAATTTATAAGGATAAAGGCCTTGGGATAAGTAATGTCCGCCACATTATTCTACGTAGAACGTAAGTAATGTATAGTTTCTTCGTGTGCTTGTTTACCAACTGAATGTCTTCTATTTTATCCAAATCCTGTTCATTCCCATGTACAGAAGAAGTGTGACCACTGGGCTCTGCACTACTCTCAAGCTAATATTGAATACGTCAGAAAATAATCTTCAATCACAAAGTGAGCGGTTAGAAAATGGTCTACCGTATTCTTTACATGGAGCAGAAGAGTTTCTATTACAACAGCCCTACAAAAATAAGATATCGGCGTATTAAGCGTTTGTAAATACGCGTGGCGTGTTTAAACGACACAGTAGAATTACCCAACAAATTACAGACGCAGTCGAAAAATTCAACTATGTAAAATCAAGTACAAGTTCACAGCTTCAACTTCAAGTTATACGCTGTATGTATCTCCTGAGAATAGTGATCTGCATTTTTTTGGTGTTTCGGCAACTTTTGCACTTTGGTTTCTATAGTGTCTAGCTGTAGTCAGCCTAAATAAATACAACACGTTACGTCTTTCATGCGACGCCCAGCTTCGACGTAAAGTGTAGTTTGTTTCCAGTTACAAAGAAAACGATTTTTAAAGTGAAATTTTCGGCGTCCGCTCGATAGAATGCTCCCACATTAGTGAACCGCGGTATTTGTTTTATCAATATGCATTAACAGGGACAGCAAAACGCGCAGAACAGCCAGTACACAAGCGGCGGCAGCACTGTCCCGTAGCGCGATGACTGTTTACCGCCCCACGGCTGCACAGCACAGTCGCTGCTGCAGTACTAGTTTTTCTTCGCTTTTTACTGGATCTGTTAATGCCTATCGATAGAATGAGTATCGCACTATACTAATATGGGACCACTCTATCGAATGGGTTCTTAGAATCCCACTTTGCCGGGCGTGGTGGCCGAGTGGTTCGGGGCGCCTCAGGCTCTACGGTCGCAGGTTCGAATTCTGCCTCGTGCATGAATGTGTGTGATGTCCTTAGGTTATTTAGGTTTAAGTAGTTCTAGGTTCTAGGGGACTGATGATTTCAGACGTTGAGTCCCATAATGCTCAGAGCCATTTGAACCATTTGAATTCCGCTTTAAAAATAGTTTTTGTTTGTAATGAAAAACAAACCGACGCCTTGTCTCTACGCTGGATGGCACATGAGAGATTAGGTGACCAGTGTGTGTAACAACTTTAACTCTTACCTTTTTCTTTCTGTTGTATATTCCCAACCATCATCCAGTAGTGGTGACAGTTGCCACATCTGTTTGCTTTTGTTTAATGATTTTTAAATGTTGCCAGTTTATGAATTTTGGAGTCTTCTTTGTTGCACTACGTGGAATTAGTCCTATGGCCAAGATATAGTTAGACTCTGAGACTGAAGCCGTGAACGCTCTGCTTGCAGTAGTCGACCAGAGCTAACGCCCTCTGTGCTTCACAGCGACCGCAAAGATGTCAGAGGAGGAAGGGAAGCTCGTCCCAAACGAGCAGCAGAGGACACAAACACAGGCGGTGACCGCAACTCGGCTCGGAGGGAAGCCTTCTGGCTGCACGCTCTGCTCCCTCTGTCTGGCGAGTTCTGAGCTTGCCCGTTACGGGAAAGGACTCAGCAGCGTGGAAATGGTTAGCAGCGAGGTTAGATAACACGTTATCTTGTCGTTACGGCTGTGATTCATCTTTATAACCAATAGAAAATCCGGGTAGTGCAAGTCGAGAGTTTTACAACAGTAGGAGACGGAGTAGTGGCGTATTTCACAAATGGGCCGTTAGAGAAGAAGCCCAAGTGTGAAAAAGGATATGGTGCAAAAATGTTAGTATCGTGTTAGTTCTGGAGTAAAATCACTTTCTCTGTTCTGATAAGCCGAAAAGTTTTTTTTTAATACATAAATTTAGTATTAAAGTGTTTGCACAAAATTGAGGCAGCTTCTTTCTGCGAGCTCGAAAAATGTATAGGCATAAAACTAACTAAAACAGCCCCCAAGTTCGACACCTGCAGATAAAAGTCAGGGTGGTCCATCTCTCGTAGACAATGGGGAGAGGGTATCAGTGTTATTTGGGAGGGATGGACAACGTGTTTTAATGTGGGAGATATGAAGAAAAATTAAATAAAGGTTCAACGTATGTGGAATAATCCCACAGAATACGACTGCAGTCTTAGACTATGCTTATTTGTCGGAAGATACCGTCTCTGTCAACAAATGTAAGAGAAGAATCTTTAACACACAGGCCAGCCAGCACATCAAAAGAGAAGAGTTATCTGCACATATAGAATTCTCTCGCTGACCAAACTTCGGACACCACTTCTATTAGACCTGAAACTGCCAAGATTGCCACTTAGGAACTGACTACTCCTAAGTCAAAACAGACAATTTTTGTAAGTAGTTTCCACCCATTGATAAAACCACGAATTTTAAGAGGAAGGCAACAACTGTATTCAAAGTGATAAACTCTGCACAAAATACTGAATCTGTAAAGGAAAAGGGTACTTGAAAAGAAAGGAAACAGGAAAAAAAGGCATAAAATATCACAAAAGGAAGATACTAGAGAAGAGAAAACGAACCGGAAAAGCTTGAAAAGAAAAATACTGCAAAAAACCCACTGCATTCATCAGATACAGGAAGTTACAATATTGTAGACGACTACGAAAGTAACTTAAATGAATGGGATCGAGATGAATGTGTTGAATGTGGTGAAATCAATTACAAAGCTAATAAAAAAGGTGAATAGATTAACTGTGGTTCGTGTTCATGATGTTCACAAGAATTTTGTTTAACATTTGGCAGTATGTATAACTGCTATGCAGAGAGGATAATAAACTGGTGGTGAGAGGATAATAAATTGACAAAAAAGTGTTTTGGACTAAAGTATTTAATACGATAATTCTGTAGTCATTACATGTTCCAAATAAAAATATATAATTTTAATACTCTCTTTCCCTCGTATATAGTCATGGCCCATCTCTTTCAGGACAATTGTCTTTTTCACCTATAAACGTATGAGTGAGATGTATCACTAATACATTGTTCCATTTTAACATATCTCTTGTATTTTAAGTAATAGCGCCTCAACAATATGTTGTGCTAACATTTATATGACACTATGTACGAACTAGCTGTTGGGAGTCAAATAAAACTGAAGAACACACAATTTTGATGCTGAAGGCAAAAGTGGTCCAACTTCTCCGGACTTATCCTAGATGTGGCCTACCGAACTCAAAATTGTTTTCCTGCTGTAAGGGCTTCGAAGGTCTTTAAGAACTTTTCAGACGAATTCATATTCGCCAGTCTCTGCAAAATCTGCGGTTTTTTTGATCTTCAGCCTTCAGGTCGTCGTAAAAATCTGTCTTGACATATCGCTTATGGTATGGCATAGAAAGGTTCCAGTCCAAATTACCGAACGGCGAACTCTAACTGTTAGTCTATTGTCACAGACTATTACAAATAAAATATGTTATTCATAATTGAAACATATGGCAACAACAAACATTGTTTGTGACGAATCACAAATTCACATATGCATATTCATATACAAGGAATATTACTTAAAGTTTTAATTAGCATCCGGAAAAATTCAAATAACAAATTTTTGTTCCGTCACAGGCACGTGTCTTTTGTCCTGGTTTATGCTGTAAGCCTCATGTACACACCTACGTAAGTCAAAACGAAATGGTTGAGCCTTTTGTCGAAGTGACCTATCATGTAGAAATATATTCTCTGCAGCGAAAGGAATGTTGCAGCTGTGTGAAGCCAATCAAGATGACTACGGAAGTCACGTGCATTGAAATGGGATGGCTGCAACATTTCAACTGCTGCCGAAAATGTATTACCGCACGATATTTCTCTTCTTCAGTGTGCTGGGCCATTTTCTTGTGGTATAAGAGTCTTTTAAGTTTTTTAGAAGAAGTTTGAATGCCTAAGATAAGTCAATAAATGCGCTCTCCGTCTCTTCAATAGAAACGCAATTGTCCGTCAGTGCAATATGTGTGCAACACGTGACACGAAATTTTCCAGCTTCTTAAAATAACCTCTAGTCCTCCTCCATAACTCAATGATCAGTGTGTTTGTCGTCTGTGTAGAGGGTCCGTGTTCGATTTCCGGCACTGCCTAGATTTTTCCTTGGTCGGAGTAATGGTTCGGGCAGCAATCAGCCTCGTGATTCCAACTGAGGAGTTAATTGAGTAGCCGCTTCAAGATCTCGAACGGTGGGAGAGTGGTGTGCTGTCGCGATACAACTGCGGAGAGCACAGGCAGTCTTCTGCAGAAGTTAGTTACCAGGCGGTTAAATATTTCTGCAGCTCTTGCAAAGTAAAGTTAAGAGAAATGATGGAGAAGTTACAACGGAGGAGGGACGTGTCGTCACGCGATCGTTTAACAGGCACCAGAGTGTTATGGTGATGATCAGCAAACCCTTGTGACAACTACAGAAGAGGCGTTGTGTGTCAAGAAGAAGGTTATCTTTCAAATTCCGAGAGCGTCGTTCCCAAATGACTTGAGAAACCTAATACTTTCTCCGTTTTAAACATTGCGAAATAACCACGACCAGAAAATCAACTAAATTAGAGGTTAAATGGAAACAGAAATAAAGGAAAGGTTGCAAGAGTGGGATCAAAATTAAGGGTGAAATTATATCAGTGATAAGATTCGCTGATGAAATTGCTATACTCGACGAATATAAATAACTGCAGGATCTTTTGAATGGAATGAAAAAGCTACCGAGTACAAAATTTGGAATGAGAAAAAGCCCAAAAGAGACAAAGGAAAGGTGATTTAGCGGAAATGAGAATAGCGAGTATTAGCAGCAAGGAGGATGTGACAAGCAGACTAGTAGAGTGGAAAGGGTATTCCTGGGCAAGAGAGACTGCTATCAAACATTGTCGTCAGTTTCAGGAAGAAATTTCTTAGAACGCGCGTTTGGAGCACTACATTTTATATTGCTGAATCATGGACGGTTGCAAAATTGGAGTAGGAGAAGACCGAAGTGGTGCTACAGAAAAATATTGAAAGTTTGGTGGGATGCTGATATAAGGAATGAGGAGGTACAGAGCAGAATAGAGGAAGGAAGGAAATATATGGTAAACTGTGGCAATAATAAGGGACAGGATGGTAAGACATGTGTTAAGGCATCAGGGAAGAACGTCCAAGTCACTAGAGGGAAATGTAGAGCATAAAAACTAAGGAGAAAGGTAGGAATTCGAATACATCCAACAAACAATTTAGGACATGTGTTGCAAGTACTACTCTGTGACTAAATGGCAACTTATCGACAGCAATTTTTCAAGATCGCCGTGAAACAGAGAAGGAAGGAACAGACAGTGATACCAAGGGTACCCTCCCCAACTCACAGCAAGGTGGCTTGCGGAATGTGGCTGCAGATGTACAGGATGATCAAAAAGTCAGTATAAATTTGAAAACTTAATAAACCACGGAATAATGTAGATAGAGAGGTAAAAATTGACACACATGCTTGGAATGACATGGGATTTTGTTAGAACAAAAAAAGAGTTTACAAAATGTCCGACAGATGGCGCTGGACAGCAAAACTGCCAGCGTTTCGGGTGAGAGGTACACCGAAATGTTACAGAATCGCACCATCCCTAGCCTGGCTGATAAACACCTGCTGGAACGTAAGATGTTTGTGCAGGATGGCGCTCCACCACATATTGCTAGACGCGTGAAGGATCTCTCGCTCGCGTCGTTTGGTGATGATGGTGTGCTCAGCCACCACTTCCGTCATGCTTGGCCTCCCATGTCCCCAGACCTCAGTCCGTGCGATTATTGGCTTTGGGGTTATCTGAAGTCCCAAGTGTATCGCGATCGACCGACATCTCTAGGGATGCTCAAAGACAACATCCGACGCCAATGCCTCACCATAACTCCGGACATGTTTTACAGTGCTGTTCACAACATTATTCCTCGACTACAGCTATTGTTGAGGAATGATGGTGGACACATTGAGCATTTCCTGTAAAGAACATCATCTTTGCTTTTTCTCACTTTGTTATGCTAAGTATTGGTATTCTGACCAGGTGAAGCGCCATCTGCCGGACATTTGTTGAACGTTTCTATTTTTTCGGTTCTAATAAAACCCCATGTCATTCCAAGCATGTGTGTCAATTTTTACCTCTCTATCTGCATTATTCAGTGATTTACTCAGTTTTCAAATTGATACTGACTTTTTGATCACCCAGTATGTGTGTGTTGATAATGAAACAAGCCAAGCTAAACCTCACATGGTTAAATAAGGGCAACGTACATACTCAAGCCACTGTCAACACTGACGTGCTCTACGGCGCTTCTAAAACACCAGGAAAAATTTGCCGTGAGAATTTAGGAACATGCGGGGGCCACCCACGCGTCGCCCGTCGCCGCGATTCCGCCATTTGTCACGCTGGCGGCAGCTGCGCCCCGAATAAGCGCCTGGCCACGCAGAACGGCGCACAGCAGGCCGCGTGTCGCAAGAAGGCGGCGCGGATTTATGGAGCAGTGTCAGCTTTTTGCGAGCCCTCCACAATTCCCACGTCCTCTGCGTCCTCCAAGTAGCCAGATTTATACGCGCGTAATCGCTACCCGCCGAAGATGTATAGACGCTGCACTGAATCATATGGTGTTCAAGCAACTTGCAAACAAAACTGAAAATAAGGAATGCACAAACTCAGAACCAGTGGAGGAGAAGGGCAGTTTCGAAGCACACAAAAACATCGAGTATTTCGGAAAGAAAAGCTAGGCCTTTCAGGTTGATGAAATGAACACAACTAAGGTGGATCTTTTTTTTTCTTATCACTGTACCGTCTAACCTATTGACTTCCATAACAGAGCGGCCATTGTACCGTGAGCAGGATCCGCGTTTACTTCCCTGTACTCTAACGGATTTTTCGTTGGTGGGAGGGCTGGAACTGGTTATACTCATTCACCTTAGGCGCACTGACGATCTACTGTGGGTATAGCTGCTGTCCCGATGATCGGAACGCAGACGGTGGCTGCGAGAGTTGCTAATCACGTATCCCTCAGTATTTCATACAGATCACGCCGCCGGAAGAAGATGATACTGCCACTCAGGTAATACTGGTTAAGGACTACTTCATAAACAGAAATTGGAAGACGAAGGAAGGACATGAAAGCGATTGAAAAGAGAGGGGGATAAATATTGTGCACGACTTGAGTCCTATATGCACCGGTGAAACAGGAGTTATATGTCAGAATCATATGGTCAGGGACTTTAAATGATGATTACAAAATCACTTTGATTCCAGGGAACCAACCTTCATTTTCCTATCGTGGAAAGCTATGCATCACTTTACTTCTGAATAGCAGGTAGAATAAAAACGCGTTGTATCGAGGCATATAGTATAGCGACTGTTACCTGGCATTGTCACTACAAAAATATACAATAAAATCCCTGCTTAATACATCGCATGGCAGTAGTCACTCGTTAAAATCTTGTGTTGTGTTAGGTGGTTCGGTTTTTGATTTTTGAGCAATAGTTTGGATCGAGCTATTGCCCACCAAGGGGTCTGGTCCCTTAGCCAAACTATGTCCTCCTCTATCATTAGCAGACAGTTGTTCATGGGATACTCCTAATTGTCGACTCGGATGACGCCACGTTGGTGTCCCTCCAATCATGTGGGCTTGCATTCTTGCTCTCCACCATGTGCTCACTGAGTCGTGATCCGAATAAAGACCCTTGTAAAGCTTTTTTCTGTTTGCTTGGTACTGATTCGGAAATGGAGGAGGTCATTCGTGGGACCAAACAGTGTGCCGAGCAGCAGGAGGCACCACCACCCCCTTTCAGCCCTTGGCCAACGCCGAGTCAACCGTGGGATGGTGCCCACATCGACTTTGCAGGCCCCTACTGCAATTCCATGTGGTTGATAGTAGCTGATTTGCTGTCTAATTACCTGTATCTGCCGCATATGCGCTCCATCCATGCAGCAGCTACTGTGCAGGCCTGACCCAGCTTTTCGCAATCGAAGGACTACCGAGGAGGATCGTCTCTGATAATCAGCCACAATTTGCTTCTACATCTACATCTACAACCATAATCCGCAACCCACCTGACGGTGTGTGTCGGAGGATACTTCTAACGGTTGCTCCTATTTCAGACTCGTATTGTTCGTGGAAAGAAAGATTGTCGGTATGCCTCTGCGTGGGCTCTATTATGTCTGGTTTTATACTCATGGTCTCTTCGCGAGACATACGTAGGAGGGAGCAATATACTGCTTGACTCCTCGCTGAAGGTATGTTCTCGAAACTTCAACAAAAGCCCGTACCGATCTACTGAGCGTCTCTCTAGCAGAATCTTCCACTGGAGTTTATCTATCGTCTCCGTAACGCTTCCGCGATTACTAAATGATCTGGGAACGAAGCGCGCTGCTCTCCGTTGGATCTTCTCTATCTCTTCTATCAAACCTATCTGGTACGGATCCCACACCGGTGAGCAGTATTCAAGTAGTGGGCGAACAAGTGTACTGTATTTCCTTAGGATTCTTCCAATGAATCTCAGTCTTGCATCTGCTTTACCGACGATCAACTTTATATGATCATTCCATTTCCAATCACTCCTAATGCCTACTCCCAGATAATTTATGGAATTAACTGCTTCCAGTTGCTGACCTGCTATTTTGTAGCTAAATGATAACGGATCTATCTTTTTATGTATACGCAGCACATTACACTTGTCTACATTGAGATTCAATTGCCATTTCCTGCACCATGCGTCAATTCACAGCAGATTCTCCTGCATTTCAGTACAATTTTCCAGTGTTACAATCTCTCAATATGCTACAGCATCATCCGCAAAAGCCTCAGTGAACTAACGATGTTATCCAGCACGTCATTTATATATACTGTGAATACAAACGGTCTTACAACACTGGCCTGCGGCAAACCTGAAATCCCTCTTATTTCGGAAGTCTTCTCTCCATTAGAATGACATGCTGCGTTTTGCTATCTAGGAACTCTTCAATCCAATCAAACAATTAGTCTGATAGTCTATATGCTCTTACTTTGTTCATTAAACGACTCTGGGGAACTGAATCAAACGCCTTTCGGAAGTCAAGAAACACGGCATCTACCTGGGAACCCGTGTCTATGACCCTGTGAGTCTCCTGGACGAATAGCGTGAGATGGGTTTCACACGATTGTCTTTTTCGGAATCCATGCTGATTCCTACAGAGTAGATTACTAGTCTCTAGAAAAGTCATTATATTCGAACATAATACGTGTTCCAAAATTCTACAACTGATTGACGTTAGATATATAGGTCTAAAGTTCTGCAGATCTTTTCGACATCCCTTCTTGAAAACGGGGATGACCTGTGCCCTTTTCCAATCTTTTGGAACGCTACGCTCTTCTAGAGACCTACGGTACACCACTACAAGATGGGGGGCAAGTTCCTTGTCGTACACTGTGTAAAATCGAACTGGTATCTCATCAGGTCCAGCGGCCTTTCCTCTTTTGAGCGATTTTAATTGTTTCTCTGTCCCTTTGTCATCTATTTTGATATGTACTATTTTCTCATCCGTGCGACAATATAGAGAAAGAACTACGGTGCAGTCTTCCTATGTGAAACAGCTTTGGAAAAAGACATTTAGTATTTCGGCCGTTAGTCTGTCATCCTATATTTCAGTACCATTATGGTCACAGAGTGTCTGGACATTTCGTTTTGATTCACCTACCGCTTTGACATCAGACTAAAATTTCTTAAGATTTTCTGCCACGTCAATGCATAGAACTTTACTTTCGAATTTGTTGAAAGCCTCTCGCATAAGCCCTCCTTACACTACATTTTGCTTCGTGTAATTTATGTTTGTCGGCAGGGCTTTGGCTATGTTTATACCTTGCTGTTAAGTTCCCCTTGCTTCCGCAGCAGTTTTCTAACTCGGTTGTTGTACCACGGTGGCTCTTTTCCTTCTCTTACGATCTTGCTTGGCACATACTCATCCAACACATATTCTACGATTTTGTGCTAAGCCGTCAAGTGCTCTGAAATCTGCTTTTTGTCACTTTTACTAAACAGAAAAATCTTCCTATCTTTTTAATATTTCTTTTTACGGCTGAAATCAGTGATATTGTAACCGCCTTATGGTCACTGATTCCCTGTTCTGCGTTAACTGTTTGAAATAGTTCTGGTCTGTTTGTCACCAGAAGGTCTAATATGTTATCTCCACCAGTCGTGTCTCTGTTTAACTGCTCAAGGAAGTTTTCAGATAATGCACTTAAAAAAATTTCACTTGATTCTTTCTCCCTGCCAGCCGTTATAAGTGTGTCATCACAATTTCTTCATCACACTTCCGCACCATTTCACTGGCAGACGAATAGGGAGCTGGAGTGTTTGCTGGGCACCAACAAGACTCAGTAAAAGATGCGTTTGGTCGATTGGTCTCCTGACTTGGCGTTGCCTCTGTTTATCAGCTGCTACAGGACGACCCTACTGAATGGCCTCAGCCAGGTGGAAATCCTCCACGGCCATTAGCAAAGATGTTGCTGCACCTGCTCTGCCCTGCACTGTGGCCTGCGGTGTTTAACACCTTCTCTGGGGATATAGCTTAGGTCGGTACTCTGGATGAGGACTGTTGCTGTTGCGAGCGATGCACGGTTGTCAGTTGTTCTCGGTGGACGCTTGCGGGGTACCACTCTCCCTCCATCAGCTGCGCCCTCGATACGTCACCGACCCACCGCGCCCTCAGGGTCACAGCAACTAATGGTAAGGAGAACTGTTGCAAGTACTGGTTCACCCAAAGAGTCGGGAGCAGTGGGTGCACATTCGTATGATATGCTGTTGGCCGGCAATCAGGACGGGAAGCAGCGGCCTGCCGTACTGGGTCCCCTGCCAGTGTATGACAGAGGCTGCCAGGTCGCCGCCCTTCCGTAAAAGCGCCGTCTCCATCCGTTGCCGCCAACGGCGCGTTTTCTGCTCTGCGGCCCATGTGGGAACGTTACCGCGCCTGGCTCGTTCTCTGGGGCACTTAAGGATGTATGCCTTAATAGGTCGGAGACAACTGACGATAGAGCCTTGCTAGGTGAGTCTTTGGACAAGCCGGTGCAGGCCAAAGTCATCACGCACGAGCTGCACTCGCTCCACTGCCGCTCCCACTGCCATTGGTCATCTGGGCGGACCCCTTGTTCTACTCGTCACGCCAACCCATTTTCAGCGGTGGCTCAATCTTGGTCCACCACCTTCGTCGATCATCGGCTGCAGCATTGGCTAACCAGAGAGGGGGAGCGATGTGGCGGCGCGATCACGTGAGCCATCATCATGGCCGCTACTTCTTTTTCTTTTCATTTTCAGTTTAGTGGCTTTCAGTCTGTGGCCACTCAGCCATGTCAGTAGCGATTTCATGACGATACAAAAGTAAGATCAAAACAAAACACTGTCCCCGAACGGAGAAAATCCCCGACACGCCCAGGAATTGAACCCGGGCCCCTTCACTTAACAATCTGCTCCACTGAGCGCGCAGCTACCGAGGCCGCAGAGTCTGTGTCAGGTGCATTCGCTGGAAACACCACCGCGGGACGAGTGGCGCTGGTGGCACGAAGACAGCGCGGGTCCGCTCTCCCTTCCTTCAGCCGAGCTCGGTGAAGGTTCCACTTTCAGACTAGTACAGTTAAGTGAGACTGTACGACGAACATTGCCTATTATTGGACTCAGTCTAGACGACTATTCTTCTACTAACGCAGTCTCGTGCTTTTGTAATTCTCGAGTTCCGTTCATCTCCATTCTATCTTTTGATGCTGTTGAAAATTAAAAAAAAAAAAAAAAAAAACTGTAGATGCTATATCTGCTTTAATAGCCTTAAGCTAAGAAAAGATTCTTTTTAAAGGAAGTATCTGAACATTAATTGTGACACGAGTACTACCACATTACTAATATACGTGGAGATATAAAGAGCAGTTGCTTTAGAAAAGAAGATATGTGGTAAGATCTTATGGGACGAAACAGCTGACGTCATCGATGTCTAAGCTCACGCACTACTTAATCTAACGTTAACTAACTAACGCTAAGGACAACACACACACACACACACACACACACACACACACATGCTCGAGGGGGGACTCGAACATCCAACGGGTGGTGGCGGGGGGTGGGGGGGGGGGGGCGCGTGGACCGTGAAAAGGTGCCTGAGACCATGCGGCTACACCGCGCGGCACAGTTCAAATGGCTCTGAGCACTATGAGACTTAACATCTACGGTCATCAGTCCCCTAGAACTTAGAACTACTTATACCTAACTAACCTGAGGACAGCACACAACACCCAGCCATCACGAAGCAGAGAAAATCCCTGACACCGCCGGGAATCGAACTCGGGAATCCGGGCGTGAGAAGCGAGAACGCTACCACAAGACCACGAAATGCGAGCGCGAGGCACAGTTGTTTCATGTAAGTCTAATCATATGTACGTGGGTGTTGGTTTTTTTAAGGTGCCTTACAGGTCCTAAAAACTTCGAGAATAACGAATTATTCGTCACGTCACACATGTACATATGTACGCAAGCATGCCGCATCTGTGACTATGTACAGATAGAGCGTTACTGATGCCAAAATATTTCTTTATGTTGTTTCTATAACTGTTAGTTTGATCCTTAGAGATGACAGAACTCTTCAGAATGTGTTTACGACGTGGACGGACTTCTTCAGCAACCGATGTATGGGTAACTTGTGCCCCTTCCTGACTTTGGCCCTGGTGGTTCTTAGTGTCTAAGGCCGGGCGACTTGTTTATCGTAGTGACAGTTCGGTTTATGGGTCACTGTGTAGAGTTGTTACTAAAATGACAGTGCGAGCAATGCCCACCTCCTGCCTCTGTCATTCCAGCGTTAGCTAAATGTTCTGTGAGACCTTTTGCACACTTTCCGACGTAATATTTCTAAGAAGCACCTTCTGCTACGCACCATAAGTGCAAAACACCATTTGTAGTACAAAATTGTGCAAATCACTGTTTATAAGAAGTAAGACCGTCTACCCCGCAACTTGGTATAACGTACCCTCTGCCGTCCAACATCAGTACAAAGCTTCTTCTGCTACATGGTATCGGTACGCTACGGTACCGTCTGTCATGTGACACAGGTAGGAAACATTTTCTGCCACACGCTATATGTGCCAAGTACCACCTGCCACATAACACTGGTACAAAACACCATCTGCCAAGTAGCAGTGGCCACGTGGGCCACCACAATTCCAAAGATTTCTGCTATTTAATGCTAGATGGCAACTGCATCGTTCTCAGGGAACTTTAATGCATCTTCATTCAATTAAATTGCACGAAATATTTATAAATTATATGAACAAATATTCATTCTAAATCAGCCAGTCTACTGGCGAAGAAAGGTAAAAATCCGTAAAGTAGCTCCTGAAATTAGCCCTAACATACACACGGAATTGCGACAGTGAGTTCCAATTCACTAATGTATAGGTGGCAAATAGAGAGAGGACAGAATAGATAGAAGTAGATCTATATTGGGAGACATTCTGTGACGCGCAGTTTTTTTCTAGATCCTGAGATAGTTCTTTTTTTAATTCCTAACGTACTAATTAACCAATGATCTACTTAGTTGTACAATGACAGCTGAAAGCAGCACTGTACACATAATTGTCTTAAAGAACTCTCTTAATGAAGCTTCAAGTTGTTTCGAAATTTCAAACACCTCAAAGGAAAGAACACAGCGATACGTTTCCGATAAATCTGAAATTTCTTTTCAAAAGCAGGCTGTTTATGTTCACTTCATTACTTCTTTATAAAGGAGCATGAGCAGATTTATTACCAGACGAATTAACGTTTCGTTTATTCCTTTATTCATGACAACCCATTGTTCATTACACGTGATAACGGGAGTAAACGAATTTAAGATAATTATTGGTTCCATTTCTGCGTATCAAAAACTCTGGGTTGCTTACAAAACTCTCTATTAGGTCTCTAGAACGAAGAAAAAATACTTAGCTACCATCCTGTTCATGACACAGTGTTCTGAAACACAGAGATCAAGACATTATTAAAATTTCGGTAGCAATACGTTACTTATGTGTGTTGCACTATACCAGAAAACTTTAAAGGTTTAAGAGCTGCCGTTTAAGTGATTAAGATTGATTATTTAAACATGAGTAAGTAATTTTGACACCAACACAATGCACTGATACTGAATACAGAAATGCAACGTACTTTTAATGAATGTCGCGCAACCGACGGATAATGAACGAACAACTGACATAACGCCAGTGTAATATCTGTTTTACTGTTTCAAAATGATACCGTCCAGTATACAGAATGGATTTATGGAAACTATCAATATTCATTGCCATACTAAGGAGTACAAATCGTGGAAAATGAAAGATCCCTGTAATGTCAGGTTGATTGAATAACAGCTTGAAATGAGGTTTTCACTTGATATTTTAGTTTCCCTATCTGTTTTTATACAAGTTACTTGTATATTTGGCATACAGTTATCGTAAATAGTCATTAATTTCTGTCGCGTACTCTGGCTTCCATATTGCTCAAGGATAACACAATAACTGTGTTCATTAAGACAAGTGACTCTCGAGATGAGCTCAATCTGTAGTAAGTGGTCAACTGAGATGGGATATCGTAGACTCAGATAAACGATTTAGCGGAAGCCAGTGAACAAAGGGCGGCCGACACACTGGTACCTGGGGACATAGAACACCATAAATTTGGAGGCTGCCTATGATAATCCTCGCCGCCGCCACCACTGTTAGAACATTTTGGATGATGAGAAGCTTGCGCGTGAAAGCTATCATTAACTTGATGTTCGCTTTTGTTGTTGAACATTTTCTCTCAGTATAATTATTAGGAGAAATTCAATTATTTAAATTCATGAATTTGATTGTTAAAATCTCTTACGTGTGGTTTCTTTACAGCTATCGTGGTTCTCGATAACTAATCAACTGAAATATTACCTTCCTCGTTTATTTAATAAATACTTTGCTTTGAAGTGGTTCCTTTGTTTTCGTGCAAGCAGTGTTTCGTAAATTAGCGTGCCAAGGCATTGACTGGAAAGATGATTAGGGTTTAACGCCCCACTGACATTGAGGTCATTATAAACGGTGTTGAGTGAAGTTTCTTGTGATCTTTCTTTGAGTTCACACGTTATTATTGTGGTCAATTCTCTGCCGGCTAGTTCCCATCGGTTTTGAGAATTTGTTACATCAAAATATGTCGGGTTTTAATAACTCCCTGGAGAGGGATGTGGAATGTGGCTCTAAGTACTATGTAACATTTGAGGTCATCAGTCCCCTAGATTTAGAACTACGTAAACCTAACTAACCTAAGGACATCACACACATCCATGCCCGAGGCAGGATTCGAACCTGCGACCGTAGCAGCAGCGTGGTTCCGGACTGAAGCGCCTAGAACCGCTCGGCCACCGCGGCCGGATTCCTGGAGAGTAAAGACTTGATAATACTGAAAGGAGAAATAAAAAGAAATTTTTAAAAAATGTAGAAGTATTTCGTGAAGTGATCTGTATAAATGTTAGAAATAAAATACAGAAACATTTGGCCCTGCTTTTAATTATGGTCAAACTTACGTACAGCAGATGAGATGCCCATATATTAGTGATTTTATAAGTCCACTGAATGAAACCCCAGCAGAGAAATATTTAAAAAAATAAATATTAAATATTCTTTAAAATTCTAAGATTCTAAGTTAAACATTTAAATTTAAATTCTGAATCGGCACCTCATTTCTGTACACGATTTCGATCATAATTCAAAACTGCAGCAAATATTTCTTAACCTGTTTTATTTCTTACTTTTGGACAAATCGTTTCACAAAAATGTTTGTCCGTTCTTATCTCACTTTCTATTTATTTTCAAGTTTTTCTTCACAAAGTATGAAATATACCGTATTTAAATATTCATCAGTATGCACGTGTTATTAATAGTATATATTTGATGAAATAGTAGAGATGTTTCAATTTATGCCGTGATTTGTCACTTCATTTACATAGAGAGCAGCAGCTATTCATGAAACATGTTAACTTTTCCCCCCGATTACTAATTAAAGTTTTCTTAACTACCCTGATTAAATTCTAGCAATTAAGTCTTTCATTGCAAAACTAGACTTCGCACTGTTTAATTTGATACCCATTTGGCTATGAGGACTCGGGTAACAAAATCGTGGCATAATTTCTGGGCAGACTTCTTTTCGCTCCGCTCAAAGATTTGACCACGAATACAGTCCCGAATACACGTGATCACGACAATCGCGCCAGCTAAACAATTGCAGTGAGGACCACGCGTGCACGTTACTTTGACGGCGTCTGAAGGGATTTTGATGTATTGAACCTGTGTATAGATTTTACGTGAACAAATTTATAGAATGTTGGTGGTCACTGTCGTTTAATGCGAATATATTACTATATACAGTGCAAAGTCACAGTGACCCTGATGACCTCAAACCGTGTATTTCGTCAGTGCAGTGTTATTAAGCAGCCGAAAATCTTGTACCTCCCTCACCAAAACCGATCGTCCTTATCCATTAGACCACAATCGAATAGGTCAAATGTTGCATTGATACATTATTCCAGATTTTAACAATCCAAATTTAAATTGCAGTGTTTACACAGACAATAAGGAGCTTTAACATGTAATTGGTCAGAAATATTTCTAGTGCACGCACAGCAATCAATGGTGCAAATACATCCGTAGAAAAATATAACATCTGGACTCTGAGATATGTTTGGAAGGTCAGTTGCTTAGGAAAGCTGTCGAGAGGTGTCACCGTTGTCCGAGGCCCAGTCCGCCAGACCTTTGTGAAAAAGGAACATTCATGACACCAAGGGAGAAAGTCCATTTCAGTTAATGTGTTATGTGAGGCGGGGGGCAAAGGCAGGATAAGAGATGACTAGAAACCGATGGCCCAGTTAACGTCATGCATACTTGATGTTTCCATGTAATTATGGTCTCCCCACATACAGGTATGCTGCACGCGAGGTAGGGGTGGATGGCGCAGTCTCCTCCCTCAACTTGTTGGAGGCGATGTGGCCAGCGTTACAGTGGCTGGGCACCACGGAAGCGTAATTGTGGTCGTGACGTCCGGACAGCTGTCTCTGAGTGCCTCACTGTTCCAGCCACTAATCGAATTTCCTCTCCACTGTTTCCTCCTGCTTCGAGTGATCAACGTGACGCACTCTGACGTGGCGAGTGATTTTAACCAGACGAGCTAACTACCACGGGAAGGGGTTGACAGAAGCAATTTGTACATGCACAGTTGAGCGTATTCCGATAATGAAGGCTAATTTATCTATCACAGAACTGGGCATGTTAACTGAAAATCGTATTTAGGTCACTGTCAGCACATAGGAAAGAAAATAATTGTAATTAGTCTTTGCTTCTAATTTTTAAGCGTTTGCATTAGATTCTTTTCTTGTCTGTCTGTCTGTCCGGTACATGTCCTGCAGTTGATGTTAAACTAACTCATCGATGAGGTAGAGAAGCGAAACTTTCAACATAGCTCGCGAATGGAAGACAGTGAGATATTAAATTGTTCCTTGTCTGGTGAGTAGCGGAGGATACTAAGTGTACTACTGATATTTCTCCCCTTTTCCTGTTCCAGTCGTGAATCGTGCTCGGAAAGAAGATCGCTGGTAAGCTTCTGTGAGAACCCCCTTCTAATTTTTAATTTTTCCTGTCTTTACGCGAGTTACACGTAGGAGGAAGGAATATATTGGTTGACTCAGGTGAGGAGAAACGGAAATAAACCAAAAACGTACCACATGTCACTGCTGTAATGTCAACAAAATGTTTGAAATCGATTGGAAAATTTCATAAGCAAGACTGAAAAGCAGAAAATAATTATTTAACTGAAAATCACTTTTTAATACACCGCGATTTTGAACAGGCCAAAGAAGTATAACGTTATTTCTCCTACACTCATACAGACTCCTATCTCTACACAGATAGTCCCGAAAACCTGATCATAAATGTCTAAAAGCTGTGAAAATAATTGTAAGATTTAAATTGGGAAACGTGATGCGCATGCAACAGATACCAGTGTCGAGATAAATTATTCACGCATCAATAATGTATTACATGCCCTCCATGCTTTCAAATATATATATAACTATTAAAAATTCAGAAACACTAATTTTCATGGCTAACTGTATGGCACAAGAAAAATTATTTTATACTTTTAGCCAGCTTTAAAACGTGGTATATTAATAATTAATTTTTATTTCAATAATTTTTTTATTTTTTACCGCGTTGGATAGGACAGCGAAGTCTCTCACTGTCTCATACAGCACATCTTCGGGAAATGATAAAAGAGGAAGACCACGAAATGGTTAGCTAAAAAGAGCATCCAGGAACAGATCGAGAGGAGAAGAATAGAATAATATAAGTAAGAATGGCGAGATCGAAGCATTTGACGATGCAGGGTGTCGTGAAGCTGTGTGACTACCGCGACGAGAATGGGTTTACGCAAAATAAACATACCTAATTTTATATCCGATTGCTTTGGAGGCAAACCTACGTTTCTAGCATTTGTACATTTAGAGAAAGCTTTCGACAATGTTGACTGGAATACTCTCTTTCAAATCTAAAGGTGGCAGGCGTAAAATAGAGGGAGCGAAAGGCTATTTACCATTTTTACAGAAAGCAGATGGCAGTTATAAGAGTCGAGGTGTATGAAAGGGAAGCAGTGGTTGGGAAGGGAGTGAGACAGGGTTGTAGCCTTCCCTGATGTTGTTCAATCTGTATATTGAGAAAGCAGTGAAGGAAACGAAAGAAAAGTTCGGAGTAGGTTTTAAAATCCATGGAGAAGAAATAAAAACTTTGAGGTTTGCCGACTACATTGTAATTCTGTCAGAGACAGCAAAGGACTTGGAAGATCAATTGAACGGAATGGACAGTGTCTTGAAAGGAGGGTATAAGATGAACATCGACAAAAGCAAAACGAGGATAATGGAATGTAGTCGAATTAAGTCGGCTGATATGCTGAGGGAATTAGATTAGGAAATGAGACACTTAAAGTAGTAAAGGAGTTTTGCTATTTGGGAAGCAAAATAACTGATGATGGTCGAAGTAGAGAGGATCTAAAATGTAGACTGGCAATGGCAAGGAAAGAGTTTCTGAAGAAGAGAAATTTGTTAACATCGCGTATAGATTTAAGTCTCAGGAAGTCGTTTCTGAAAGTATTTGTTTGGAGTGTAGCCATGTATGGAAGTGAAACATGGACGATAACTAGTTTGGACAAGAAGAGAATAGACGCTTTCGAAATGTGGTGCTACAGAAGAATATTGAAAATGGCTCTGAGCACTATGGGACTCAACTGCTGTGGTCATCAGTCCCCTAGAACTTAGAACTACTTAAACCTAACTAACCTAAGGACATCACACACGTCCATGCCCGAGGCAGGATTCGAACCTGCGACCGTAGCAGTCACACGGTTCCGGACTGCGCGCCTAGAACCGCGAGACCACCGCGGCCGGCAAGAATATTGAAGATAAGGTGGATAGATCACATAACTAATGAGGAAGTATGGAATTGGATTGGGGAGAAGAGAAGTTTGTGGCACAACTTGACCAGAAGAAGGGATCGGTTGGTAGGACATGTTCTGAGGCATTAAGGGATCACCAATTTAGTATTGGAGGGCAGCGTGGAGGGTAAAAATCGTAGAGGGAGACCAAGAGATGAATACACTAAGCAGATTCAGAAGGATGCAAGTTGCAGTAGGTACTGGGAGATGAAGGAGCTTGCACAGGATAGATTAGCATGGAGAGCTGCATCAAACCAGTATCAGGACTCAAGACCACAACAAAAACAACTGCTTTGCAGTAAATTTTCTTTTATCATATGCTATCAGTAATGTTTTGAATCTTTGACTCGTAGACTTATTTGTGTCCCAAGGAAAACAGGTGCACAGTAAAGAAACAGGATACAATAGAATTAACAGACGTTTGGTGAAAAAGTGATATAAGATACCAGCAAGGCTGGTGCTTAACAATGAAAGGCGTTTTTGGGACATTACCATTGTGAATCCAATAAGGAGAAGCATATCGCAATGTGACAACTTAGGTTAGGTGAGAACGTGAAGTAAAGTCAACAACAGAGAAAAGAAAGTCAGAAAGACTTACATGAAGTAATTCAGAAATATGTCAAGAGAAAACTTATTTCGAGATAAATCATAATTTATGAGAAGCAAAAAATAAAATGGCTCTGAGCTCTACGGGATTTAACATCTGAGGTCATCAGACCCCTAGAACTTAGAAGTACTTAAACCTAAGTAACGTAAGGACATCATACATATCCATGCCCGAGGCAGGATTCGAACCTGCGACCGGATCGGTCTTGCGGTTCCAGACTGAAGCGCATAGAACCGCTCGGCCACACCGGCCGGCGTGAAAAATAAAAATAATTAACCGTGTCGTTACAAGCGCTCTGAGTGAGTGTGTGACCAGACAGAAGGTAAGATATTACTACATGTCAGTATGACTGAAAGGCGCTGTCTGTAAGTATAGGAAGGAAGAAGAAGGGTTTGAAATCAAATGGCTCTACGCACTATGGGATTTAACAGCTGAGGTCATCAGCCCCTAAACTACTTAAACCTAACTAACCAAAGGACATCACACACATACATGCCCGAGGCAGGATTCGAATCTGCGACAGTAGCAGTCACGCGGTTCTGGACTGAGGCGCCTAGAACTGATTGGCCACAGCAGTCAACAGAAATCAAATAAATAGGTGGCCCAGAAATGTGATCGGAGGTCAAGACTGCACGAAAGTATCTAAGCTAAAACAACTCTGCAGGAGACGACGAGAATTTTTTTACAGTATTTATCATAACCCTATCGACGAATGTGAAAGTAAAATCAGAAAACAATCAATCAGACTGAACCGTCCAAATGGAATTCAAGTACCCGGAAAATTAAGTAGACGAAAGAAAGTCGTGACCTGTGTGCAGTCAAACACAAGATGAAACTTCCCGTATCGAATCGATAACAGACAGTAGATGCATAACTTTTATTACGAGTACAATAGAGGCCGTGTAGTAACCGAGCAGATGAGTTTGCACTTGGTGCGAAATGTGACAAGAAAAGGCCATGACGTGCAATGACGTATGTAGGGAAATGTGCTAAACAATGGCCGGCCGGGGTAGCCGAGCGGTTCTAGGCAGGAACCGCGCGACCTCCACGATCGCATGTTCAAATCCTGCCTCGAACATGGATGTGTGTGATGTCCTTATGTTAGTTAGGTTTAAGCACTTCTAAGTTCTAAGGGTCTGATGACCTCAGAAGTTTAAGTCCCATAGTGCTCAGAGCCATTTTGTTAAACGATATTTTAAATAATGGCAGCAGAAGTCGGTAGACATATGAATGCATAGGAACATACACTGTTGAGGCAATACGTAATGATCATTGCTCGCCGTGAAATTGAATACCATCTGGTGTAGATGAGGGTACGTGACGCAGGAGGTATACAGTCGGAGCAGAGACTAGTGGAGGATTATCCTAATGACGATAAGGACCGGAAGTGGGAAAATCGACTGAAATAAATCGCTTTGAATTTGAGCGGATTGCTATGGTCCGACGCCTGGGAATGAGGATCTCGGAGACGGCGAAGTTAGTCGGCTGTTCGCATGCTCACGATCGTTAGCACGAATGGAAAACGGCTGAAGGCGGTAAATCCCAGAGAGACCACATGGTATAGGTAAATTTTACTTGAGTAAAACTGCAGACAGCTGTTACCTGATGATTGATTTATTCACATTACCGGTTTCAGTTATAAGTAGTGTCACAAACATTATCACGCAGATGCGCCCGCCCCTCCCCCCCCCCCCCCCCCCCCCCCCATGGTGCAAGGGAAAAGCACAGTACCAAACTAGTCGGGAGGGTCTCTACCCTTTTGACAACTGCTAGGTTTTTCATTACAAATGTGGTCTCCTACTACCGGATATGTTCATTCCCATGTCTCAACTAGTTTGATAATATGTCTCATCCTCTACACTATTGGCCCCAACGATCTGCCTGTTGTTTTTTGTTCACTAATTCCCCTCGTCAAGAAGATGAATTCAGCAGCTACGAACGTTGGTTTCATCTCAAGGCGTTAACCTATGTGACACCACTTATCACATGAAGATGATGCTTTAACACAGCGAAACTGGTCGTGTGAATAAGTCATCAGTTAACAGCTGTTTATGGTTTTATTCAAGTGTAGTTTACCACCAATTTCTACGGCTGTGGCTGCCCGTCATATAAAGTTGTACGTGATATGATGTCGGCTGCCCACGCCACAGCACAGGAGGTCGTATGATAGCCTGCTCTGTGAAGAAGATTGGAGGGCGATCTGTGGCACATGTGACGACAGAGAATAAGGCTAGAGTAAGCACATGTGCTCGAAGTGCAATGCACATCGCACATTGACGAAAACCTGTTTCTACAGTAGATAACGCCTTCCTGTTACATGAGAGACAAGTGGTGACTCTTCAAGCTTTCCCGGCGGATATGTAGTAATTAGTTTTTGCGGGTTTGCCGCCGGATGACGTCGTGCAAATTCCACAATATTTCCTCGGAGCAACTGTCCTAACTCTTCATGTACCTAGCCAACAGCAAGGTTCAACCACTTCCGAGCAAATACTGTGGGATTTACAGAACGTCATACGGCGGCAAACCCGCGAAGACTATTTATTAGGCACAAGTCTTCTGATTGATCGTAAATTTAGACATCACTGTCCACTGGAGAACAGCAATCAGGTGGTACAATTCAGCTAAGTAACAGCAATGACATTTACACACAATGACCGGTTTCGACTTTGAGTAATGGCTGGTTTTGACCGCTCCTCGTCTGTTCTCGTAATAGTTCGATAGTAAATGGTTGTATCGTGCCCTCCAAGAAACCTTTTTTGCTTCAGCTTTCTCATCTCAGACTAGCAACTAGAACATAAGACTTAAGTTAATTGCTGGATGTCTTCCCCTACAGTTTTCATGCTCTACGGCTCCTTCTAGTACCATGAAAGCTATTCCGTGATGTGTTGACAGAGGCCCAAGCGTCCAGTCCTTTCATCTTGACAGTGCTTGCCATATACGCCCTTCCTCGACCATTCTGCGGATAACCTCCTCATTCTTTACCTTGTCAGTCTAATTTTAAACATTCTTTTGTGGTACCATATCCCAAATGTTTCGTTTCTATTCTTTTACGGTTTTACCAGGGTCCATGTTTGACAGTGTAATGCTGATTCTCAGAAATTTTTTCCAAAAATTAACACAAATGTTTAATACTAGCGGACTTCTCTGGAGCAGGAATGCCCATTTTACCACTGCTAGGCTGCTTGTCATGTACTCGTGAGCCGTTCAACGTGTAACTTTGCAGATTCGGGAACATCGTCTACTTCGTAATCACCACTTTTATGTTAAATTTCTCGCTGCTCTCTTTGTTGCTACTTCTCATTACTTTCGTCTTTCTACTATTTACTCTAAGTCTATATTCTGCACTCATTACACTGTTCATTCCATTCAACAGGTGTTGCAATTCTTTTTTATTTTCATTGATGATAGCATTGTCGTCAGTGAACCCTATCACTGATATCGTTTCACCTCCAATTTTAATCCTAGTCTTGGAATCTTTCCTTTATTTCCTTCATTGCTTCTTCGATGTATAGATTGAATAGTAGGGGCGAAAGACTACATCCCTCTCTTAAAAGTTTTAAATTCGAGCACTTTCTCTTTGCTCTATTCTCATTGTTCCCTCTTGGTTGTTGTGCACTTTGTATATTACGTCATCCCCTTTAGATTATGCCTATTTTTCTCAGAATTTCGAACAAGAAAGTGCGTGAATTTTTCTTCAGTCTTGCATCCAATACCAAGCGCAAGCGCAGGACTCCCTCTCTGATGCCTTTAGCTTTCCTAAAGTCAAAATGATCGTCGTCTAACAGATCCTTGAATTTCTTTTTCATTCATCCGATTAATATTCTAGTGAATGTAATTGTGCGACAATTCTCACACCTGAGGAGACTTGCTGTCTCCGAAGGTGCATGACGTTTTCCCGAATGTTCTAATGGCATGTCACCAGTCTCATACAGCCTACACACCAACATAAATAGTCGTTTTATAATCATTTTCTGAATTCCGACGAAATGTTATCTATCCCTTTTGCCTATTTGATCTTAAATCGTCCAAAACTACTTCTACTTCCGATTCTGGTGCTGGTGGACCTCTTATCTCTTGTATATCGACTCCTGTTTCTTCTTACATTACAAGAGAAGAGTTTCCCCTCATAGATGCCTTCAGTTTACTCTTTCCACTTATCCGCTACCTCCTCTGCATTTAACAGTACTGTCAATGTTACCGCCCTTGGTTTATGTTTCACAAGAGACTGTTTTGACTTTTTTTCCGACTGTCAGTTCGTTTTCGATTTCTTCACATTTCTGACGAAGCCATTTTGCCTTAGGTACCCTGCACTTCCTGTTTATCTCATTCGTAAGTCACTTGCATTTCTGTAATCTTGAATTTCACTGAAAATATTTGTAGTTCCCTTTTTCTTCGACCAGCTGAAGTTTTCTTCTGTTAGCTATGGTTTCCTCACATTTACCTTCTTTGTACCTACGTTTTTGTGTTCAGCTTCTGTGGTTGCTCTTTTTAGAGATGTCCATTCCTCTTCAACTGAACTTTCTACTGAGCTATTCATCGTCGCAGTATGTATAGCCTCAGAGAATATCAATTGTATCATTTTATTCGTTATAACGCCTGTGTCCAAGTTTTTGCACATTGATTGTTCCTGACTAGTCTCTTAAACTTCAGCCTCCTCTTCATGAAAACTAAATTGCGATCTTAGTCTTATCTGCTTATGGGTAAAAGCCAATACATTAATTCGAAATCTCCACCAGGCCATGATTTTAACGGAAATCATCCCGTAACCCCCCCCCCCCCTGCCTTTTCCAAGTATACCTGACCCTCACATTATTCTTTAAGGAAGTATTAGCTATTTATAACTGATAATTATGGCTGAACTCAATCAGTCTTTCTCCTCTCTTGTTTCTACTACTTATCCCACATTCTCCCATAACCCTTCCTTCTCCTCTATCCCCTACAACCGTTTTTCAGTCTCCCATGGATACTAGATTTTTATCTCCTTTTCTTAGGGAATTACCCTCCTATATCTTCTATATCTTCTTCTCTTTCAAATTCTGAAGGGGGCAGGGGTAGAATACAGGGAGCGAAAGGCTATTTACAATTTGTACAGAAACCAGGTGGCAGTTAAAAAGGGTCGAGGGGCACGAAAGGGAAGCAGCAGTTGGGAAGGGAGTGGGACAGGGTTGTAGCATGTCCTCGATGTTATTCAATCTGTATATTGAGCAAGCAATAAAGGAAACGAAAGAAAAGTTCGGAGTAGGTATTAAAATCCATGGAGAAGAAATAAAAACTTTGAGGTTCACCGATGACATCGTAATTCTGTCAGAGACAGCAAAGGACTTGGAAGAGCAGTTGAACAGATTGGATAGTGTCTTGAAAGGAGGATATAAGATGAACATCAACAAAAGCATAACGAGGATAACAGAATGTAGTCGAATAAAGTCGGGTGATGCTGAGGGAATTAGATTAGGAAATGAGACACTTAAAGTAGTAAAAGAGTTTTGCTATTTGGAGAGCAAAATAACTGATGATGGTCGAAGTAGGATATAAAATGTAGACTGGCAATGGCACGGAAAGCGTTGATGAAGAAGAGAAATTTGTTAACATCGAGTATAGATTTAAGTCTCAGGAAGACATTTCTGAAAGTATTTGTATGGAATGTAGAAATCTATGGAAGTGAATCATGGGCGATAACTAGTTTGGACAAGAAGAGAATAGAAGATTTCGAAATGTGGTGCTACAGAAGAATACTGAAGATTAGATGGGTAGATCACATAACTAATGAGGAAGTAATGAATAGGATTGGGGAGAAGAGAAGCTTGTGTCACAACTTGACCAGAAGAAGGGATCGGTTGGTAGGACACGTTCTGAGGCATCAAGGGATCACCAATTTAGTACTGGAGGGCAGCGTGGATGGTAAAAATCGTAGAGGGAGTGTAAGTAGGCTGTTTAGGTCTTTTTATTGGTAACGCCCCCGCCACATAGCGCTCTGTATGAAAATCACTGACTGTGCCGTGTGCAGTCTGTGGCTGGTTTGCATTGTTGTCTGCCGTTGTAGTGTTGGGCAGCAGCAGCTGGATGCTAACAGCACGTAGCGTTGCGTAGTTGGAGGTGAGCCGCCAGCAGTAATGGACGTGGGGAGACAGATGGTGGAGTTTTGAAGTATGTAAGACTGGATGTCATGAACTGCTATATATATTTTGACTATGAAGGTAAATACATTGTTTGTTCTGTATTAAAATCTTTCATTTGCTAACTATGCCTATCAGTAGTTAGTGCCTTCAGTAGTTTCAATCTTTTATTTAGCTGGCAGTAGCTTCGCTCGCTGTATTGCAGTAGCTTGAGTAATGAAGATTTTTGTGAGGTAAGTGATTTGTGGACCTTATAGGTTAATGTTAGTCAGGGCCATCCTTTCGTAGGGATTTTTGGAAGTCGGATTACGTTGCGCTAAAAATATTGTGTGTCAGTTTAAATTAATCTTGTAAAAATTTTTCTAAGAGGACGTTTCATATGTCGACCCTTAGCCGAGGATACCTCACTGGAGTCTTCTGATTTTTTCTTGTAGTTTGTGTAGTTACTGTAAATTTTGTTTATTGCTAGCGCATAATTGTAGAGAGAATCTCCTTTGTAGTTGTAGTCTTTCATTGTTGTACTGTAAAACAGTTGGGCATGCATGTAGATTTGCAGCAAGTATTTCGCAGCTGCGCTTGCAATTAACTAGATATTATTTGCTATGTTATTGTTTCCTCTTATTTTTGCTCTTCAAATTGTGGTTTTCTGTGTTATCGTGTGAAATATTGTGACAATAATGGCGTGTGAAAAACGTAACACTAGGCTCCAAAGTAAACTGAGAAATAATAGTGACGACGAGCGTAGCTTACCAGCAACACTGTGTAATGAATTAACAGACATTCTAAGTAGTAATTTGGTAACTATGCATAGGGAAATGGAGCGGCCGTCAAATAATGGTGTAGACAGTGAAACAGGTAGTGAACAGGGAAGCAGTATCGATCGATCTGTCGGCAACAGCTCGCCTAAGGATTCCGAAATGACAGGACACGATCTTGCAAATACTGTAGATTCAGATTTAGCGTCCTCACCGTTTTCTCAAATAAATCAAGACACATTTTCTGCTTTTCAAAATGCGAATATTGCCGGTTCATATGCACTGCCGAATAGCACTGAGCAACATGTTTCAGACACCAGTGCACTGTTATTACACTTAATGCAACAAATGGGACAAAGGCTACAAAAGTTAAACACAATGCGAACAAAATCAGAAACAAATGGGACAAAAACTTCAAAAGTTAGACACAATGGAACAAAATCACAGACAAACACAGAAAAAGCTTCAAAAGTTAGACATAACGCTTGAACAAAATCAGATACAGATGGGACAAAATCTTCAAAAGTTAGACACAATGGAACAAAAACTTCGGAAATTAGACACCACGCTTGAACAAACACGTGGAGATTTAACTAATGAGTTAGATAACATTGAATCGAAATGTCAAAAAGTCTGTAACGACGTAAAAACACAAATTTGTGAGCATTTTCAACCTATTTTTTCTCGGCATGAAAATGCATTACAGAATCACGAAGCAGCCATAAAAGAACTGCAAACTATTGTTCATGAAAATCATGAGACCTTGCAAGCTAAAACTGACTCAGTAGCATCTACCGATTCGGTTACACAACTTGCAAAAACTCAGGAAAACTTAAAGGACACAGCAGATACGATTTCAACACAAATGGACACTTTGAAACTTGGTTCAGAAAAATACACAGAGGAAATAATTTCACTATCTGATAATGTAGCCTAACTTTCAGATCAGTTCACTAACTTATCTACAAAGGTAGATGATGATCTGAATGACACAAAACCTGTAGCCTTCAGTGACACTGAAGAGTATGAACAAATTAGAAAATTCAAACAGAATCAAAATCAAATCAACCCACATGCGGAAAGTACAAGATCAGTTGGCTCAAGTAATACAAGAATTACATATTTCAGAGGACACTCGCGCCCCAGTACGGGAAGAGGGACATAGAAATACAGAACAACCAAAAAATAATAACACAGGATATTTCGGAAATCATGAAAGAAATTGGCAAGGTACACTGAATTTTGAGATGGAACCGCCGAAACGATGTAACAATGAACGACATGAGACTCGCCGACATGATGATTTTGACTATAAGCTGTTCATTACTACACGTAAATTCAAAACATTTAAGAATTCTGGCAACGACATTCATCCACAAGCATGGCTTCATCAATTCTCTCATTGTTTTCCTCCCAACTGGTCATTGGAGCACAGATTAGAATTTATGTGTGGCTACTTAGAGAATGAACCAGCTGTATGTATGCGATCGGTCGTTCACGATTGCTACAGTGAAGGAGAATTTTACCATGCCTTCCTCTCAGCATATTGGTCTCAGGCTACACAAGACCAAGTAAAACATAGCATCATAATAATGAAACATTTCGAACAATCTGAATTCTCCAGTCTTGTGAAATATTTTGAAGACATGTTGCACAAGAATCAGGACCTGTCAAACCCATACAGCCCCTCAGAACTCATCCACATTTGCTTCATCAAATTACCTGAACATTTACGACAGATTACTTTAGCAGACGATGCAAAGACGACATTGAAGCTTTTCAGGGACTGTTACAAGAACTGGAAATTGACATTGAAAACCGCGGAACGCGAAAACAGGAGCACAACAATTACAGGTCACATCTGTCACAATTCCGCTAGGGAAGAAATAATAATTGGACACGACAAGGCTATTCTTACGACGCAAATCGTGACCAAAAGAGACACCAACCGTATGACAGCAGTTGGCAGAGTAGTAATAATTACAGGGAAAGATCACCTCTCTGCGGTAATAACTATCACAGAGACAATCAGAGAAACCAAAATAATTATTATCAAGGGAGACAAAATAACTTCAGACGCAACGGTCCAGCGCGCAGTTACGATTCAGGGAGGAATTCTCCACCACGTGACCGTCAAGAAATTAATTACAGAAATTACCGACATGACGACAGACGATATGATCGTAACGACAGACCTGAATTGCATCAGAACTGGCGGGATTCAAATAGAGCAGGGCCCTCTCAGCAAGGTGAATTTGTAGAAGTTAGGTCTCCTGATCCCAATAACGACGCACGCCAACAAAGAGGCAGACATGACTCGCTCCGCAGGCAGCCACGTGCGCCAGCTGGCTTAGCGAAAAATAATATAGACGCTAACCTTGAGAAAAGTTCCAGTTTTCTTTATCGACGTATACCGCATGATAATTACGTTCAAGTTAAAACTTTGAGTGCTATAAAGGGAAAAAGATTGCACCACATTTCACATGTAAAACCGTTTATTGAAAGATAATCTGCTGTATAACTTACTATCTGCCATAAAGTTCTTTACTTCACGTTACTAGTATGCTTTGTCAGACTGAGAAACTGTTAGCATTCAACAATGTTTTGAAGTTAACTATCAAGTCTAGAACCTAGGGAACATTTTTAAACAGAAATTACGAATGCATTGTTATAGTGAACAGACGACACAGTGTTGTTATTTGTACATTCTTGCTTGTTAGTTGCACGATTACGTAACGACTATAAGGCTGACATACTTAGAACATTTACCAGTACTGCTAATGAGTTTTAATGCAACATTTTGGTTTACTTGAAAATAAATTCTGGATTTAAAGTACTTTCTGTGAGATACCAGATGACTCTGTGGTTAGTTTATGAGACAGCTACACGATTTTATCACGACGCTACTAATGAGTGACAATTTACAATGTTGCTTTTGCACTGTGTCTGTTTTATATCCGCACAGTTTTTCTGTATTATTCTGGAAAGTAAAACATGTTTTAGTAGTAACCTTGTGATATAGCTACAATGAGACAGCCTTTTCTGTAGCACAATAATAAGTTACAGTACAGTACTTACTTCATCACGGCAATAAGCGTAGTAACTACGATATCTATAAGCATAGAATTTCACTTTTGTTTATCATGAGGTAAATACATTGACTTCTACAGAACTTAGGTTTCGGAGGACGATAACTACGACACTTTCACAGAGATTATCTTACAACACGACGCACAGTTTAGCGCTACAGTACACGTAGTTGAGTGATTAATTTTGTACTTAAAACTTTTATTTTTTAAAGATATTTGAAGTACAATGATACAAAGGTTTTCCGTGATACATTTCATTCCATTGCTGTAATCTATAACACCTGAGGATATAATTACATTAATCCCAGGGGGGTACACGCTTACTTTGTCTACCATGTGTATGGCAAGCATAAGGAGCCCTAGCTAATATGGTATTTGCTTATACAGCTTTACACACCTGTACCATATTTCTCTAACACAGAATTACACAGCTATCTGATTATTTGACAGAGAAACAAACATCTTTTTATTATGTCACTGACACATGTTTAAGCAATTACGCAGGTGGATACCTTCACACTTATGAAATTCTATTTTGTCTGTACTTTGTGAAATGTTCATATTTTTTCGCAACCATTGTGATACTATGAGAGCTCTGAATGATGTATTTGGTGTGAGGTCATGATTTTTAAAGCACGTTTGAGGTAGTTGACACTTTTGATATGAGCAAAGAATTTTTTTTAGGTTTTGAAATTATTGCAGAAAGCTATGATGTTTTTGAGATTTGACTGAGGTGTTATGATGTTATTATTACGACGACGATGTGAATTATGCTGCTGAGGTATGTTTTAGCTGATGCTATATGAGTTATTTGGTTATGCTATGTATCTGTTATGATGAAATATTGAAGAAGTGTCGACGAATATGTATATGTGTAATAAGGTAAGGAATAATGAGTAGTGGTTAGGGACTCTGGTTTGTGAAAAAGGATGTTGAAAACCGAGAATCGTACTTTAAGTGTTATGAAATGTGTGTATATGAGTGAATGTATCACTATGCTAGCAAAAATTTTTTGAACACATTTATATTTAAAGGATTCAGTTTATACAGATTTGTAACGCAAATTTTTGAGCTGTGAAATATTTTTATATGAGACTGTCACTGTAGCGGAAACTGGTGTCATAAATATTTCGGGAAGAAAGTTAAGAGACCACCTGCACGTAATGCGTCGTGGGCACCCAGCTGCGCGACAGCCACCTGGAAACAAGCCATTAGTGTGTGCCTTTCTGAGGCACAAGAAGAAAAAGGGCCATTATCCTCGCTATTGACATTTCTTTGTAGAAAGCGTCGCAAATACGATACGCTCAAACTTGAAAACATATGATTACACTTTGGAGTTCTTAATTTATGATATTTACTGAAATGAAATGATGAGAAACATTTCATGTCTATTGTCTTGCTAGTTGGAAGATTGTTTACTGCATTATGAAATGACTTATGGCTAGCGAATGACGTTTCTCGCCTTGCTTTGAATATTTTGTTTAATATCTAGTTTCTAGCGGCACTGCAGCATTGGTTACAATAAAATTTAATGGATGTACTAATATAGATATTTTATGCATACAGATCCAGTAAATAATAACTTTATGATGTACTTTAAAAAACCAAGGAGCACAAAAAGACTTCCCTTCACAGTAACTGCATAAATAATTTTCTTTTCAAGTACTTGGTAATTTTTATGGTAGAATAACTTCTTGTGGTGCAACACTTTAATGGCATAGATATTAATATGTGAATAGACATCTCCCTTTTCTGCATTGTTGTCTTTACTGTAACATTTTTTCTGCTTGAGCTTTGTCATGTTTAGTTATAAGCTATTGCATTTGCTGCTGCTGTGTGCCAGGCAGAATGTTACTGAATTTGACTTTGTAATACTCTGTTAAGCCAGTTTTACTACGGATTTATTTTTCTTGTTTGCTGCGCATTGCCTTATATTAGTTTTAATATTGCTGCTTGCTTTGACAACTTACATTTTTTTCATTGTTGTTTGTATTAATTTTTTGTGCTGCTGCATTGCCTCGATCCTTAGTTTAGCATCTGAGCTCAGTAGCTTTAAGTTAGCTTAAGATGGGGTAGGCTATAAAAGAGAACGAGTTGTGATGAATTGGAAGAAATGCATTGAGAAGCTATAAGAAATGATTTGACCAAAAAAGTAGTGTACAGTCGAGAAAAACTATTTTTGAAAGAGGATGTGAACAAAATACATGAAGCATGCTTGGATAGGATATTTTTGGCGGAAACAAATGTTGAGATATGACGAAAGATCTACAGAATGAAGTTTTGGGTTGGACTGCAGTACCAAATGTTACACTGAAAACAAACCCTGTCCTTTCCTTATGTTATCCCACTATGTGTTTGTGTACCCTTGTGTATTTATGTTCTACTGGTCTTTATATGTTTATCTGATAAGACTTATGTACCAGAATTTTTCTGATACTGAGCTACATGAACTATGATGAGGAATACAGTTATCCTCAAATATAATTTGCATTAATAATATGTTATTTACTTTGTATATACGTTAGACATTATTAATTCTGGTCTATTTTAACGCTCATGTGTGAAGTTTATGTTTCAAAAGTTATTCTGATCTTTATGTATGTACTTATGTCATAAGTTTGTAACACTGATGTCCATGTTTATTTCTATTCTTTTGTAAAGCCTCTTTTACTATAAAAGTTATCTGTACTGTTAGGTTCTTTAATGATGTATTTTGTGCCTTTGTAATTGTATTTTTATGTTTTAAATTTATAATTGTATAGACACCAGTTCTTCAAATTAAGTATCATTTCACTGCACACATATCTGTTGGTCATAGTATATGGACAATATGTGATAAGTAGGGACCGATAGTGTTTGCACGTGTGTTAATAATTCAGCAAGGGACTGGATAACAGCATTGCTGGTTCTAAGGACATTTCAAACAAATTCCTTGTGAGTGGACAAGTGGTGGTTCATGGACTTCCTATATTGTCCACAAGATTCTTCGATAGTGATTGTGCACCTGCACAGCTGCAACAGTTGGCTGCTAGCCATCTCTACAAGGACTACAGTGGCTCTACACATTTGATGACTCACCATTACCATTATTTCTACAAGGACTGCAGTACGTCTGCACCTCTGATGGCCTACCTATACCGTAATCTCTACCAGGACTACAATGGGTCTACTCTGTGTTGACCTACCTACCAATATTCTTCAAATCTTCGACTGACTCTGCTGCGGGTTTGCTCTGTTGTGGGCCATTACCTTTCTGCATGTCAAGAGTCAGCACTGTCTTTCCGTTGGAAGGACAACACTATGTCTTCAAGAGTGCATGGAAATTCACTACTTCCGTGTGCATTTTCTTTTACTACTCAGAGAAAAACACTGCAATTTTACTTTGATGAATGATCAGGACTGTCTTTATGGGCTGTGAGAAAATTTTAGCTTTTGACCAACATTGTATCGAGAAGTGTGTGCATTTCATTTCTTTGTTATTGTAATTATGAAAAGATTTTTCAAATCTGTATTGGCCACTGCCCAAAACAATTTGTAAATTTTTTTGTGGGGAGCATGGGGGCTATGTAAGTAGGCTGTTTAGGTTTTTTTATTGGTAACGCTGCCGCCATGTAGCGCTCTGTATGAAAATCACTGGCTGTGCCGTGTGCAGTCTGTGGCTGATTTGCATTGTTGTCTGCCATTGTAGTGTTGGGCAGCAGCCGCTGGATTCTAACAGCGCGTAGCGTTGCGCAGTTGGAGGTGAGCTGCCAGCATTGGTGGACGTGGGGAGAGAGATCGCAGAGTTTTGAAATTTGTAAGACTGGATGTCATGAACTGCTATATATATTTTGACTATTAAGGTAAATACGTTGTTTGTTCTGTATTAAAATCTTTCATTTGCTAACTATGCCTATCAGTAGTTAGTGCAGTCAGTAGTTTCAATCATTTATTTAGCTGGCAGTAGTGGCGCTTGCTGTATTGCAGTAGCTTGAGTATCCAAGATTTTTGTGAGGCAAGTGATTTGTGAAACGTATAGGTTAATGTTAGTCAGGGCCATTCTTTCGTAGGGATTTTTGGAAGTCAGATTGCGTTGCGTTAAAAATATTGTGTGTCATTTTAAGCACAGTCTTGTATAATTTTTCTAAGGGGACGTTTCAGGAGATCAAGAGATGACTACACTAAGCAGATTCAAAAGGATGCAGGTTGCAGTGGGTACTGGGAGATGAAGAGGCTTGCACAGGATAGACTGGGATGGAGAGCTGCATCAAACCAGTCTCAGGACTGAAGACCACAACAACAACAACATCTTCATATACATTTTCTACCTCTTCATCTTCTGATTGTGAGGCCGGGACAGATACCCCAATCAGCAGTGTCCAGTACAGGTGTTTACCACCATAGATAGCCACCTAAATTATCAGCGTTAAACTAACAGCAGATAAATATTAATAGCTTCCTACATCCAAAGGTGATGTACATACTTTCTGCTCGCAGACACATATTTTGAGATTTGCCAAATTTGAGGGTGCCGTAATTTTTAATCTACACTGTCTAATGTTACGTTGATTTGTGCTTTTTAGTTAGCTGCAGATGGACGGCGATGTCCAAATTCGGCTGGAAAAGACTACTGAATATACAACAAATTTAATGCAAGCAGCTTCTCGACTCCTAGGTGGCAAAACTGATCGCGTACGTCAGAGCCCACAGCGTATAAGGTTTAAAGCTTTCAATAGATAATTGCTTAATCATATGAAAAAGCTTTTAAATTAATGTTTTGTTCATTGAAGTTGAATAAGTTTCCAAGATATAATGTCTTTTGTATCTGCACTGGACATGACAACACCGCGAACCGTCGTTTTCCGCATAGCCTAACTGATCTCCTAATTGCAGAAACGGAATAAGTCCACTTTTACCATCGTTATAGAAGAGACAAAAGCCGCTTCATACAATCACACTAAAGAAGAATTATTATATATTTATCCTAAAAACATGTGGCTGTATGACGAATTAGACTGTGTGATTTGTATCTTTGTGTTACAAGTAGCTTTATGTTATTTTTTTGTTTCTTATTTTTAATTTTTTATATAATTTCCATAGTTTCACTGCTCTTTATTGTCGTATACGTCAAAATTTCATTCAAAAATTGCATTTTTCCTCCTTCAACGTCAATTCAAGAGATTTTAATACCATCAACTTCTTTAAGAAGTTTATGGGTAGTGCGGCTTTGGAGGCAGCTTCCTTGGGAAGTTGGAAATCCATCTGAGTACCGTTTAAATAAAAGTCATCAGCTTGTTGGCCATTGATGTTTGTCTTACATTAGACTATTTGGATATTCCTGCTGAAACTAAATTCGTGTCACGTTGATATAGAAAAAGAAACCTTTTGCTCCTTTCGAACACGTTCTCCATAAGAATCATTGTTAAAGCAAAACTTCTTGCAAAACTTTGGCCACGAAGTAGTACAATCTCTAAAGTCTTCTGTTTAATGAGATCTAGGCAACATGTGTCTCCTTTCTGTGAGAGTCCTATATCAGGTCTGTCACCTCACTAACAATGTAACTCAGTTCCTGTTTTCGTTCAAATGGGTCTGCGCACTATGGGACTTAACGTCTGAGGTCATCAGTCCCCTAGAACGTAGGACTACTTAAACCAAACTAACCTAAGGACATCACACACATCCATGCCTGAGGCAGGATTCGAACCTGCGACCGTAGCAGTAGTGCGGTTACAGACTGTAGTGCCTAGAACCGCTCGGCCACTCCGGCTTGCGTTCCTGTTTTCTCAGGTATCTCCTGATAATGCCAAAATTTCCACGAACCCCACTCCTGTTTCTGGGAGATCTTTATTGACTGCGGATGAGTTCCTTATCCACAGAAAACTGTGCGCCTACCCAGTCACACTTAGTCGATGCAATAAATCGAATTTTTGACAGTTTTGGACAAGTTACCTTTCTGGACATAGGGATTAAACTGCAATGCGTAGTCAAATGAAAACCGAGAACTTGCCACAATGGGGCCACGGATTGGTTCCACTCAGAAGTCATCACAGCACCAGTTAAGACACCATCTCGCCGGGAGACGATGTGGTGAATTTGGGGCTGACGGATCCACAACCTCACTCGGTCTTGCATTTCCACGTCCGACTGCAGCCGACGTCCAAGCATGTCTTTCTTCACGTCGCCAAAGTCGTTTAAGTCACATGGCGAAAAATACAGCCTATACGGAGGATGTTGCAGAATTAACGATCAAATCGCTAAAGCTTGCCGTTCCTCCAATTTTCAATGTGTGTGTGGGCGTTAGCATGCAACAGGATGACTCCTACCGACGGCATTCCAGGGCATTTCGACTTTAAGGCACGCCGCCGTTCCTGCAAAGTGTCTCCACACCGGTGGGCACGGATGGTAGTTGCAACTCGAGGAACTCGAAGGGCAGAGGGCCGCTGCAGACGAGGAAGGTCATTATTACCATACCGGAACTTGTACGAAAAGTTTTGGGTTTACTTGGGTAAAGGGGGGGGGGGGGGGGGGAGAGGGGAGATTCCGCTGTTAACTTTGCCGTTTTCACTCTGTCGGAATGTTACAGCTCGGAATCATCGTGTTGCACAGTGACACCCATTCACACGCTGCCTAATCGATGGAGGCTACACTTCGGCGATTCGCTTGGGAAACACTGCAAAACGCTCCGCACAGTCTGTATCTCTCACTGTGCAATTTTCATATCTTTGATGAGCTGAGGAAAGACATGCGATTTCTGTCGGGCGAGAAAGTGCAACAGAGGATGGGGCTTGGATCCGTCAGCGGCCGACCACGTTATACGAAACTGGAATTGGTCGTCTCCTCTGCCAGAGGAGGAAATGTCATATCGCATGTGGTGATCACATTCGGACGGAACCATTCCGTGATCCCGCTGTGCCGGATGTTTGGCTTTCATTTGACTATACTCACATTTTAGCCGTCCGTGCCTCGGCTACAAAGATGGAGAGCTGAACTCCAGAAGAGGGGACGAAACTCGACGCGCATGTCTATGTGCGGGGGGAGCAGAGAGTGTCTGAACACCGGATAGAGAAGAGCACGTAGACAAACACCAAACGCGACAGTGCGGGCGACTGAATATTTCATCACGCAGAAACAGAGCACAGAGAGGCCAAGGTCAGATCTGAGGCAGGTAAACACCGGCGTCAATGGTTCCGACCACTCTCTGCCTCGCATGCGCTCTCCCTGACAGTTTGCGCACTTCCCCTGCGAGAGAGACACGCCAGGTCAACTGCGTCCTCGTCAGTACCCGCTGGCAGGGATACTGAAATGGCCGCCCATTGTGGCCGAGCGGTTCTAGGCGCTTCAGTCTGGAACCGCGCTACCGCTATGGTCGCACGTTCGAATCCTGCCTCGGGCATGGATTTGTGTGACGTCCTTAGGTTAGTTAGGTTTAAGTATTTCTGAGTTCTAGGGGACTGATGGCCTCAGATGTTAAGTCTCATAGAGCTCAGAGCCATTTTTTGATACTGAAATGTCTAAAACTGTTTTACTATTTTTTTCGTTCAGTGTCTCTCTTAGAATCACCTGATGGTGTTTCAAACTACGAAATGCATATGCTGCCTTAGCTGCTGTTATCTTTAAGTCACGTTCACAGTAGGGTTGTAGGAAGAAACGCCGATTCTTTGCGATGCTAGTGCTTCTTTATTTTAGTTCTCCCTGGTATTAATTTGATCCATAATATCTGATCTCCCATCATGTGACACACGGAAGGAAGACCTGGAAGTCAATAAACTTGTGATAC
Organism: Schistocerca gregaria; assembly: GCF_023897955.1. Classification (NCBI taxonomy): domain Eukaryota; kingdom Metazoa; phylum Arthropoda; class Insecta; order Orthoptera; family Acrididae; genus Schistocerca; species Schistocerca gregaria. The sequence goes on from NC_064922.1 coordinate 668,458,295, forward strand.
TAGTAATTAGCTATATGTAAAATAGCTATCATGCGTGGCAGCAGAACGCAAAGCTACAGGCTCTCTACGCATCGGTTTGTTGCACGTAATTAGGAGGGTCGTTCAATAAGCAAAGCAACGATTTTTCGTCATCCAATTGTCGTTGAAAAATGCGGACTTTGTTGTGGAACGTCGTGGAATATTCCCTCTTCAGCCTCTATAGTTTCATGAAATACCAATAGCGATGGCACTATACGTGGGCTTCAGAATTCGTTCCAAGCACAGAGCTGTCATTGAGGTTTTTTTTGTGGAAAACCAGATATTCATGGGAACTTGTTGAATGTCTACGGAGATCTGACAGTGCGCAAGAGAAACGAGAATAGTTCGGCGAGACGAGGTCGCGCTAACCTGTCCCATATCCCTGGTGCCAGCCAGCCTCGTTCAGCGGTGGTTCCTGAAATGCTGGAGCGTGCGGACACTCTCACTCGAGGTGAGCGACGCATCCCAGTCAAACACCTCGCACCACGACAGGATGTCTCTGTTGGTAGTGCTGACACACTCGTCTACCATTTCGGGCACTCTAAAAGTTTGCAGCCCGGTTCTCACATCTTCCGACATCGTTCTGTTATGCTCAACGGAGGATGCACTCCAGGGGAAATAGTACGTAGATAATGCGGAGTTTATTGACGAAGCAAGACATTGGCTCCAGCATCGACCATTAGAGGTATGCTGGCCTCAACAAGGCGGCGTACTGTCGTCGCATTGGACAGAGATTATGTTGAAATATACACTCCTGGAAATTGAAATAAGAACACCGTGAATTCATTGTCCCAGGAAGGGGAAACTTTATTGACACATTCCTGGGTTCAGATACATCACATGATCACACTGACAGAACCACAGGCACATAGACCCAGGCAACAGAGCATGCACAATGTCGGCACTAGTACAGTGTATATCCACCTTTCGCAGCAATGCAGGCTGCTATTCTCCCATGGAGACGATCGTAGGGATGCTGGATGTAGTCCTGTGGAACGGCTTGCCATGTCATTTCCACCTGGCGCCTCAGTTGGACCAGCGTTCGTGCTGCACGTGCAGACCGCGTGAGACGACGCTTCATCCAGTCCCAAACATGCTCAATGGGGGACAGATCCGGAGATCTTGCTGGCCAGGGTAGTTGACTTACACCTTGTAGAGCACGTTGGGTGGCACGGGATACATGCGGACGTGCATTGTCCTGTTTGAACAGCAAGTTCCCTTGCCGGTCTAGGAATGGTAGAACCATGGGTTCGATGACGGTTTGGATGTACCGTGCACTATTCAATGTCCCCTCGACGATCACCAGAGGTGTACGGCCAGTGTAGGAGATCGCTCCCCACACCATGATGCCAGGTGTTGGCCCTGTGTGCCTCGGTCGTATGCAGTCCTGATTGTGGCGCTCACCTGCACGGCGCCAAACACGCATACGACCATCATTGGCACCAAGGCAGAAGCGACTCCCATCGCTGAAGACGACACGTCTCCATTCGTCCCTCCATTCACGCCTGTCGCGACACCACTGGAGACGGGCTGCACGATGTTGGGGCGTGAGCGGAAGACGACCTAACGGGACCGTAGCCCAGCTTCATGGAGACGGTTGCGAATGGTCCGCGCCGATACCCCAGGAGCAACAGTGTCCCTAATTTGCTGGGAAGTGGCAGTGCGGTCCCCTACGGCACTGCGTAGGATCCTACGGTCTTGGCGTGCATCCGTGCGTCGCTGCGGTCCGGTCCCAGGTCGACGGGCACGTGCACCTTCCGCCGACCACTGGTGACAACATCGATGTACTGTGGAGACCTCACACCACACGTGTTGAGCAATTCGGCGGTACGTCCACCCAGCCTCCCTCATTCCTACTATACGCCCTCGCTCAAAGTTCGTCAACTGCACATACGGTTCACGTCCACGCTGTCGCGGCTTGCTACCAGTGTTAAAGACTGCGATGGAGCTCCGTATGCCATGGCAAACTGGCTGACACTGACGGCGGCGTTGCACAAATGCTGCGCAGCTAGCGCCATTCGACGGCCAACACCGCGGTTCCTGGTGTGTCCGCTGTGCCGTGCGTGTAATCATTGCTTGTACAGCCCTCTCGCAGTGTCCGGAGCAAGTATGGTGGGTCTGACACATCGGTGTCAATGTGTTCTTTTCTCTATTTCCAGGAGTGTAGTTTCAAATGGCTCTGAGCACTATGGGACTTAACTTCTGAGGTCATCAGTCCCATAGACCTATAACTACTTAAACCTCACTAATCTAAGGACATCACACACATGCATGCCCGAGGAAGGATTCGAACCTGCGACGGGTCACACCGGCGTGCTGAAATATAAGCTTTTGTACCCAAATAGCAGGGAATATATGGTATTTGGAATCATGAATAAAACGAGACTGCTTTCAGAAAAAACTAACGTGTTGTATTACTTAATGGACGCTCTTCATGTGTTTATTTATATTTGAGACCTATCCCGAACAACCATGCATTCTGACTCGTATAGCGTTCCTCCTGCCGTAAAAATGTTTACGCGTTCAGCTAATTTACCATAAATTTTCATCTATGGTTCTCCTTGGGCAGCTAATATGAATGACGATACCACGACCGCGGCCGACTCGATGTTCGATACATAGCTCTAGAGGAGTGAAGTTAAAGGTCACGTCGCCGTGCCACGATCGCGTAATTCAGCAGATTGTAGCGCAGTCGTTAGGCATTTGTACAGGTTAGTTGATACATTCTTTGTGTGTTCCGCTTACGTTATCTAGGCACGGACTCGTGTTTCGGTAACTGTTGTTAAACATCGATTAGAATGGACAGGGACTGCGATTGCTGTGTTCGGATGAGGGCTGACTTGGCATCTCTTCGCTCACAGCTGCAATCGGCGCTAACTTCGGTCGCGCAGCTTGAGGCTGTTGCCAATGGGCACCACTGTGGGGAGCCGGACTCGGGTATCACGGGGATGTCAACCTCGTCCCGTCTGTCCCCAGATCGGTCTGCCGCTGTGGTTGCCCCGGTTGCTGCCCGCAGTGGGGCTTAGCCCTCGCCTGTGGTTGATTGGGAGGTCGTTCCAAGGCGTGGCAGGCAGCGAAAGGCGTCCCCGGAGGTTGATCAGAAAGCCTCCCCGGTGCGTCTGACAAACCGGTTTCAGGCACTGTGTCTGGCTGAGCCAGATGCAGCTGCCTGCCCTGTTTCAGAGGATGATTCTCAGCCTTCAAGGTCCGGGCAATCGCAGATGGTGAGCTTACTGGTAGTTGGGAGCTCCAATGTTAGGCGCGTAATGGGGCACCTTAGGGATACGGCGGCTAAGGAGGGGAAGAAATCCAGTGTGCACTCCGTGTGCATTCCGGGAGGAGTCATTCCTGATGTGGAAAGAGTCCTTCCGGATGCCATGAAGAGCACAGAGTGCAGCCAGCTGCAGGTGGTTGCACATGTCGGCACTAATGACTTGTGTCACTTTGGATCTGAGGAAATTCTCTCTGGATTCCAGCGGCTATCTGATTTGGTGAAGGCTGCCGGTCTTGCTTACGAGATGAAGGCAGAGCTCACCATCTGCAGCATCGTTGACAGAACCGACTGCGGACCTTTGGTGCAGAGCCGGGTGGAGGGTCTGAATCAGAGGCTCAGTCGGTTTTGCGACCGTATTGGCTGCAGATTCCTTGACTTGCGCCATTGGGTGGTGGGGTTTCGGGTTCCGCTGAATAGGTCAGGAGTTCACTACACTCAGCTGGCGTCTACACGGGTAGCGGAGGCTGTGTGGCGTGGACTGGGCGGATTTTTAGGTTAGAAGGCCTCGGGAAAGTGCGGGATGAGCTGCAATGTCAAAGGGTGCTTGGCAATTACAGGACGTGCTTGGATCAAGGAACAGTCGGAATTATAGTTGTAAATTGTTGTAGTTGCGCTGGAAAAGTCCCTGAGCTTCAAGCGCTAATAGAAAGCACAGATGCTGATATCGTTATAGGTACAGAAAGCTGGCTAAAGCCTGTAATAAGTTCTGCAGAAATTTTTACGAAGTCTTAGACGGTGTTCAGGAAAGATAGATTAGGCAGAATTGGTGGTGGAGTGTTTGTGTCTGTCAGTAGTGGTTTATCTTGTAGTGAAGTCGAAGTAGATACTCCGTGCGAATTGGTGTGGGTGGAGGTTATACTTAACAGCCGAATTAAGTTAATAATTGGCTCCTTCTACCGACCCCCAGACTCCGATGATACAGTTGCGGAACAGTTCAGAGAAAGTTTGAGTCTCGTAACAAATAAATACCCCACTCATACGGTTATAGTTGGTGGGGACTTCAACCTACCCTCGGTATGTTGGCAAAAATACTTGTTCAAAACCGGTGGTAGGCAGAAAACGTCTTCCGAGATTGTCCTAAATGCATTCTCCGAAAATTATTTCGAGCAGTTAGTCCACGAACCCACGCGAATTGTAAATGGTTGCGAAAACACACTTGACCTCTTGGCCACAAACAATCCAGAGCTGATAGAGAGCATCATGACTGATACAGGGATTAGTGATCACAAGGTCATTGTAGCTAGGCTCAATACCATTTCTTCCAAATCCATCAGAAACGAACGCAAAATAATTTTATTTAAAAAAGCGGATAAAGTGCCACTAGAAGCCTTCCTAAAAGACAATTTCCATTCCTTCCGAACTGACTATGCGAATGTAGACGAGATGTGGCTCAAATTCAAAGATATAGTAGCAATAGCAATTGAGATAATCATACCTCATAAATTGGTAAGAGATGGAACGGATCCCCCGTGGTACACAAAAAAGGTCCGAACGCTGTTGCAGAGGCAACGGAAAAAGCATGCGAAGTTTAGAAGAACGCGAAATCCCGAAGATGGGCTAAAATTTACAGACGCGCGAAATTTGGCACATACTTCGATGAGAGATGCCGTTAATAGGTCCCACAACGAAACATTGTCTCGAAATTTGGTAGAAAATCCGAAGAAATTCTGGTCGTAAGTAAAGTACACAAGCGGCAAGACGCAGTCAATACCTTCGCTGCGCAGTGCCGATGGTACTGTTATCGACGACTGTGCCGCTAAAGCGGAGTTATTGAACGCAGTTTTCCGAAATTCCTTCACCAGGGAAGGCGAATGGAATATTCCAGAATTTGAAACACGAAAATCTGCTAGCATGAGTTTCTTAGAAGTAGATACCTTAGGGGTTGCGAAGCAACTCAAATCGCTTGATACGGGCAAGTCTTCAGGTCCAGATTATATACCGATTAGGTTCCTTTCAGATTACGCTGATACTATAGCTCCCTACTTAGCACTCATATACAACCGCTCGCTCACCGATAGATCTGTACCTACAGATTGGAAAATTGCGCAGGTCGCACCAGTGTTCAAGAAGGGTAGTAGGAGTAATCCATTTAACTACAGACCTATATCATTGACGTCGGTTTGCAGTAGGGTTTTGGAGCATATACTGTATTCAAACATTATGAATCACCTCGAAGGGAACGATCTATTGACACGTAATCAGCATGGCTTCAGAAAACATCGCTCTTGTGCAACGCAGCTAGCTCTTTATTCGCACCAAGTAATGGCCGCTATCGACAGGGGATCTCAAGTTGATTCCGTATTTCTAGATTTCCGGAAAGCTTTTGACACCGTTTCTCACAAGCGACTTCTAATCAAGCTGCGGAGCTATGGGGTATCGTCTCAGTTGTGCTACTGGATTCGTGATTTCCTGTCAGGAAGGTTGCAGTTCGTAGTAATAGACAGCAAATCATCGAGTAAAACTGAAGTGATATCAGGTGTTCCCCAGGGAAGCGTCCTGGGACCTCTACTGTTCCTGATCTATATAAATGACCTGGGTGACAATCTGAGTTCTCTTAGACTGTTCGCAGATGATGCTGTAATTTACCGTCTAGTAAGGTCATCTGAAGACCAGTATCAGCTGCAAAGCGATTTAGAAACGTTTGCTGTATGGTGTGTCAGGTGGCAGTTGACGCTAAATAACGAAAAGTGTGAGATGATCCACATGAGTTCCAAAAGAAATCCGTTGGAATTCGATTACTCGATAAATAGTACAATTCTCAAGGCTGTCAATTCAACTAAGTACCTGGGTGTTAAAATTACGAACAACTTCAGTTGGAAGGACCACATAGATAATATTGTCGGGAAGGTGAGCCAAAGGTTGCGTTTTATTGGCAGGACACTTAGAAGATGCAACAAGACCACTAAAAGGACAGCTTACACTACACTCGTTCGTCCTCTGTTAGAATATTGCTGCGCGGTGTGGGATCCTTACCAGGTGGGATTGACGGAGGACATCGAAAGGGTGCAAAAAAGGGCAGCTCGTTTTGTATTATCGCGTTATAGGGGAGAGAGTGTGGCAGATATGATACACGAGTTGGGATGGAAGTCATTACAGCATAGACGTTTTTCGTCGAGGCGAGACCTTTTTACGAAATTTCAGTCACTAACTTTCTCTTCCGAATGCGAAAATATTTTGTTGAGCCCAACCTACATAGGTAGGAATGATCATCAAAATAAAATAAGAGAAATCAGAGCTCGAACAGAAAGGTTTAGGTGTTCGTTTTTCCCGCTCGCTGTTCGGGAGTGGAATAGTAGAGAGATCGTATGATTGTGGTTCGATGAACCCTCTGCCAAGCACTTAAATGTAAATTGCAGAGTAGTCATGTAGATGAAGATGTAACGTGTTGCCAAGCTGGTTTTAACCGCTCCCAGCTACAGTTCCAGTCCGCCAGATGGCACTCAGCATTACAGAGCAACAGCTTGACATGGAAGTACAAAAATCTTCTTATTTTCATTTGTTTTTTAACTGGTTTAAAAGTTTGCAACATATGGTTTAAATAGAGCCTTAAGAACCGCGAGGAATCTGGATAAATTGTTTATTTCGTAACTCTAGTTGCGTGAAGCATGGATGTGTGGTGCACTGTAGCGCCTACGCTGCTGCCGTACCGCTGGACAATAGGCAGACTGTTGCGGCGCTACGGGCCGACCGAGCGGGGCGCAAAGTCGGCTACTGTGGCTGGCGCCGTGCCAGCAGACGCCAGCCGCCGCCGCCGACGCTGCCCCCGCCACCGCCCTTGGCCAATCGACCCACACGCGCGCTGTCTGCCACACCTGTTCAACTCGTACCACTCACGCCAACCTCCTCATTCCAAGAACGTCTTAGTAGCTGCTACTGCCTTAATTAGTTCGTCTTCCGGATGAGATCCATTATTCAAGGAAATGTAACGGAAACCTGAAGAGCTATTTGTCACATGACAAACCAATCGAGGAGGGCACATTAAAAGCTTCACCCCCTTTTCTTGCTATTAGGAAGCTATGAGGGCTCGAAAATTTAGCTAAAAGCAATCGGAAGAGGAAAGAGCACCTCTTCAAATTTGTAAGTCACATTATAGGTGGTCAAAAAATGGTTCAAATGGCTGTGAGTACTATGGGACATAACATCTGAGGTCATCAGACCCTTAAAAATTAGAACTAATTAACCCTAATTAACCTTAGGACATCACACACATCCATGTCCGAGGCAGAATTCGAACCTGCAATTGGGTCGGTCGTGCGGTTCCAGACTGAAGCGCCTACAATCGCTTGGTCAATCCGGGCGGCTATAGATGCTCAGTTTAGACATTGTTTGCGACGCACTTGAAATGCTTTTTTTTCCGTCAGTCCTATGGTTTGTTTGAGGTAGCTCAGCGCGAATTCCTCTTTTGTACCAACCTTTTCAGGTCAGTGTTACATTTGTCCCCTACATCCTCAATTATTTGTTTGGTGTTTTCTAATCTCTGAATTTAACTACAACAAATGTGTAAAATCTTATGGGACTTAATTGCTAAGATCATCAGTCCCTAAGCTTACACACTACTTAACCTAAATTAAACCTAATAACAAACACACACACACATGCCCGGTGCAGGACTCGAAACTCCGCTGGGACCAGGAATTTCACTATAGTTTTAGCCCCTGCTGTTCCCTCTAGACCCATGAAAAATATTCCCTGATGCTGACTGAATTTTCTAATATTGAGAAGGTGAAGGGACAATCATTTTACTTCTTAAAAATTTTCTAAACGCAATCTCGCATAAATGTATCTTTATTTGACTTTTAGGACTTAAAAACTTTTTTTTGTAAAACGTGTTCATTTTAATTTGTGTCTCATGCCAAGTTATGACGTGGATAGAAAACAGCACATTATGAAAGGTTTCTCACAATTAAAATATTTAACAACATAAAGCATCTTTTGTTAATAGCCATGTCTGGGTACTACTGTGTACTGTGTTTTTGTGTGAGCGATATATACAAGGTGGTCCATTGATCGTGACCTGGCCAAATATCTGACGAAATAAGAGTCAGAAGAAAAAACTACAAAGAACGAAACTTGTCTAGCTTGAAGGGGGAAACCACATGGCCCTAAAGTTGGCCCGCTAGATGGCGCTGCCATAGGTCAAACGGATATCAACAGCGTTTCTTTTTTTTTTTTTAAAAAAGTAGGAACCCCCATTTCTTATTACAAATTCGTGTAGTGTAGTATGTAAAGAGATATGAATGTTTTAATTGGACCACTCTTTTCGCTTTGTGATAGATGACTCTGTAACAGTCACAAACATATGGCTCACAATTTTAGACGAACAGGTGGTAACAGGTAGGTTTTTTAAATTAAAATACAGAACGTAGGTACGTTTCAACATTTTATTTCGGTTGTTACCAAGTGATACATGTTCCTTTGTGAACTTATCATTTCTGAGAACGCATACTGTTACAGCGTGACTACCTGTAAATACCACATTAATTCAATAAATGCTCAAAATAATGTCCTTCAACCTCAATGCATTTGGCAATACGTGTAACGACATCCCTATCAACAGCAAGTAGTTCGCCTTCCGTAATGTTCGTGCATTCATTGCCAATGCGCTGAGGCATATTGTCAGGCGTTGTCGGTGGATCACGATAGCAAATATCCTTCAACTTCCTCCACAGAAAGAAATCCAGGTACGTCCGGTGAACGTGTGGACCGTGGTGCGGTGCTTCGACGACCATTCCACGTGCCATGAAATATGCTATTCAATACCGCTTCAACCGAACGCGAGCTGTGTGCCGGACATCGATCAGGGTGGAAGTGCATCGCCATCGCCTCAACCATACGCGAGCTAAGTGCCGGACATCCATCATGTTGGAAGTACATCGCCATTCTGTCATACAGTGAAATATCTTGTAGTATCATCGGTGGAACATTAAGTAGGAAATCAGCATTTATAGCACCATTTAGAGTGCCAATGATAAAATGGGGGCCAATTATCCTTCCTTCCATAATGCCGCACTATACATTAAACCGCCAAGGTCGCTTATGTTCCACTAGTAGCAGCCATCGTGGATTTTCCGTTGCCCAATAGTGCATATTATGCCGGTTTCCGTTACCGCTGCTCGTGAATGACGCTTCGTTGCTAAATACAACGTGGGCAAAAAATCTGTCATCTTCCATAATTTGTCTTGTGCCCAGTGCCAGAACTGTACACGACGTTCAAAGTCGTCGCAACGCAATTCCTGGTGTACAAAAATACGGCACGGGTGCAATCGATGTTGATGCAACGTTCTCAACACCGACGTTTTTGAGATTCCCGATTCTCGCGCAGTTTGTCTGCTACTGATGTGCGGATTAGCCGCGACAGCAGCTAAAACACCCACTTGGGCATCATCATTTGTTGCAGGTCGTGGTTGACGTTCACATGTGACCGAAAACTTCCTGTTTCCGTAAATAACGTAACTATCCAGCGAACGGTCCGGACACTTGGATGATGTCGTCTAGGATCCCGAAGAGCATACATAGAACACGCCCGTTGCGTATTTTGATCACAATAGCCAAACATCGACTCGATATCTACCTATTCTGCAATTAGTAAACGGTTCATTTTAACACGGGTAATTTATCACGAAGCAAATACCGTCCGCACTGGTGGAATGTTACGTGATACTATCCATGTACTTATATGTTTGTGACTATTACACCGCCATCTATGACAAATCGAAAAATGTGGTCCAACTAAAACATTCATATTTCTTTACGTACTACACGAATACGTAATAAAATCCAGCCGGGGTGGCCGAACGACTCAAGGCGCTATAGTCTGGAACCGCACGACCGCTACGGTGGCAGGTTCGAATCCTGCCTCGGGCATCGATGTGTATGATGTCCTTAGGTTAGTTAGTTTTAAGCAGTTCTAAGTTCTAGGGAACTGATGACCACAGCAGTTAAGTCCCATAATGCTCAGAGCCATTTTCGTAATAAGAAATGTGGATTCCTATTTTAAAATATTGCCGTTGATATCCGTTTGACCTATGGTAGCGTCATTTAGCGGGTCAACCATAGCGCCATCTGGTTTCCCCTTTCAAGCTAGACCGGTTTCGTTCTTTGCAGTTTTATCTTTCGACGCTTATTTGGTGAGATATTTGGCCCAGTCACGATCAGTGGACCACCCTGTATATGGATATGACCATCTGCACACGGTGCTCCATGTTTTTTTAAATACTTTAGCCACTTATGCAATTCGCCCAGGAAGATGTGACGGCAACCTGGAACCGAAAACTGTCCATTGGGTTGCTTATCTGCAGGTGCGAACTAAGTCGATGAGAGAACACGGAGCTGACGATTGTCTGCATGATCTGACACATGTGACCCATAACGAAACTCCACAGTGGCGCCTATAATGAATCGCTCCACGGATAGATCCTGTATCCAATGATCTGTGTTATTTTTCTGTAGGCCCTTGTTTTTCACGCAAGCGTGTTCTGAAATCTCAGAGGTACCTACGAGTATCGCTGTAGGTGTCGTGAAGAACACACGTACAGGTAGCCAAGGGAGTTTAAGAAGATCGACCGTGGCGGAGTAGCAGTCTCATGTGCCTCTCTCGATCTTTGAATAATGTTTGATAAGCTGCAGTGTGCAGCGTTCATATTCAACAATTAAGAAGTGGCTCTGATACAGTTAGACAAAAATTTTAACACTGTTAATCTTCGGCACGCACATTTGTCATTACTTTACAGTATTAATATCTATCTGGTTAGCAGCATTCTGGAAATTTCCCAGTAGAAATGTATAGTAACGGAAGAGCCCCTTCTCGTCATCATCGATTTCGCTCAAATTATTGCTGTATGCGGGCCTTGACTAGAAACGAAAGTAACAAAGATAGGAGCTACAGATGGCGAAGTGTTTACAATATATATATATATATATATATATATATATATATATATATATATATATATATATATATATATATATATATATATACAGTTCTTAGCTGGAGTTGGCCAAGGCATGATTCATAGTGACACAGTTTCCCGGCAGCATTTGCTGCAATGGAAATTTGGTGAAGCAGCAAGTTTCTGAGCATCTTGCACACGTTACAAACGCCACATTTTTACACTTAAATTATTGTTTTAAAGTTTCTATAGAGAAACCGACTCGGTTCACATTCAAACACTCTCTTCGAATAGTTTGGGGGAAAACAAATGTTACCCATCGTTCCTCTAAATTTTTGCTAGGATGGCTGGCGATGTACAAGAATATGTATTTCGGTGTACTCTTCTCGGGATGTTATTTTTTCCTCACTCGACGAGATAAGAACAGTATTAAAGCTTTTTAAACGATGTTTTTTAACTGGCAGTAGAAATACTCATTGCAGGGTTGCACTAGCGGAGTGCATCACTTTAATACTGCATGATCGCAATACTTCATCTTGAAAAATCTCGTGATGTAATTGTTGATTTGTTTATCCTTACCTTTTGTGAAAATATCAATAAATACAATATGTTGTTGTTGTTGTCTTCAGTCCTGTGACTGGTTTGATGCAGCTCTCCATGCTACTGTATCCTGTGCAAGCTGCTTCATCTCCCAGTACCTACTACAACCTACATCCTTCTGAATCTGCTTAGTGTACTCATCTCTCGGTCTCCCTCTACGATTTTTACCCTCCGCACTGCCCTCCAATGCTAAATTTGTGATCCCTTGATGCCTCAAAACATGTCCTACCAACCGATCCCTTCTTCTAGTCAAGTTGTGCCACAAACTTCTCTTCTCCCCAGTCCTATTCAATACCTCCTCATTAGTTACGTGATCTATCCACCTTATCTTCAGTATTCTTCTGTAGCACTACATTTGGAAAGCTTCTATTCTCTTCTTGTCCAAACTAGTTATCGTCCATGTTTCACTCCAAACAAATATTTTCAGAAATGATTTCCTGACACTTAAATCTATATTCGATGTTAACAAATTTCTCTTCTTCAGAAACGCTTTCCTTGCCATTGCCAGTCTACATTTTACATCCTCTCTACTTCGACCATCATCAGTTATTTTACTTCCTAAATAGCAAAACTCCTTTACTACTTTAAGTGTCTCATTTCCTAATCTAATTCCCTCAGCATCACCCTATTTAATTTGACTACATTCCATTATCCTCGTTTTGCTTTTGTTGATGTTCATCTTAAATCCTCCTTTCAAGACACTGTCCATTCCGTTCAACTGCTCTTCCAAGTCCTTTGCCGTCTCTGACAGAATTACAATGTCATCGGCGAACCTCAAAGTTTTTACTTCGTCTCCATGAATTTTAATACCTACTCCAAATTTTTCTTTTGTTTCCTTTACTGCTTGCTCAATATACAGATTGAATAACATCGGGGAGAGGCTACAACCCTGTCTCACTCCTTGCCCAACCACTGCTTCCCTTTCATGCCCCTCGACTCTTATGACTGCCATCTGGTTTCTGTACAAATTGTAAATAGCCTTTCGCTCCCTGTATTTTACCCCTGCCACCTTCAGAATTTGAAAAAGAGTATTCCAGTCAACATTGTCAAAAGCTTTCTCTAAGTCTACAAATGCTAGAAACGTAGGTTTGCCTTTTCTTAATCTTTCTTCTAAGATAAGTCGTAAGGTCCGTATTGCATCACGTGTTCCAACATTTCGACGGAATCCAAACTGATCCTCCCCGAGGTCCGCATCTACCAGTTTTTCCATTCGTCTGTAAAGAATTCGTGTTAGTATTTTGCAGCTGTGACTTATTAAAGATATAGTTCGGTAGTTTTCACATCTGTCAGCACCTGCTTTCTTATACAATATACGAAGCAATATTTCGGTGTATTTGCAGTGTAAGTAATGGACAAATTGAAAATAAAGAAATGACCACATATGAACCCCACAATCCTGGGATTAAGGTCCCGTGCTCTTTCGGCTGTGCCAACCGCTGCCTCGAACATACGTCAACATAAGTGGCTCACGCCTTGCCCGACCAGCGCCAAGAATCCTATTTTCTCTAAACGCTTCGCCATCTAAAGTCCTAATTCTGTGACTTTAATTGCGACCATGCCCTGTATATAGCACAAATCTGGATGAAAGCGGTGATGATGACTAGGCGCGGTCCCCTTATAAGTTTAGATGAAACTTTCAGCAGCCAAATGATATTTCTTATCATGCACGAACGATACATAACCTTCAACGGTCGAGCCTCTTAAAGCAAAATGCAGCTTCATTGACGACTTCTTATTACAAAAAATGGTTCAAATGGCCCTGAGCACTATGGGACCTACCATCTGTGGTCATCAGTCAACTAGAACTTAGAACTACTTAAACCTAACTAACCTAAGGACGTCACACACATCCATGCCCAAGGCAAGATTCGAACCTGCGACCGTAGCGGTCACGCGGTTCCAGACTGAAGCGCCTAGAACCGCACGGCCACACCGTCCGGCTTCGTATTACAACCCTTCTTCATTAATTACCAACATAGTTCCCTTACACTCCATTTTCTACCTACCTCCACTCGCGACACGGACTGTTAGCTAACTCGGACCCACTCAGTTACTATCAAAGAAAGGATCACACACACAATTATTAAATCTCTTATTGTCAACAGGATAATTTCCAAATAAGGGCAGCAACCCAGACAACTTGTCCCTCGGTAGATGTGGGACATGCAGACATACTTACAAAGCACTCACGTTCGAGCACAAGGACTTCCGAAGCGTACCATAGCTCGTTTTGAGTCCCTTATTTGTTTACCAGGAGGAAAAGTTTTGAAACTATTCCATTGTAGTTTACGATTTTCTTTGGATGGGCACTAAGTGCCGTAACTTGAAACATACAGATGGGAACGGTAGCATCCAGTTTTCCTCAGACATCTGCAACACACACATATCCGTTTTATTGCGTGAAGCAGCCACGAATCATGGACCTCAAAAATCTAGAGACCAGGTAAGTCGTCTCTAATTTATTCTAGGCTTTCAAAGCACTTAAATAGAACATTCTAACTCATTTCTGAACTCTTTACGAAACTACACGTGTCTTTCGGAAGATGATTACTTATGACCCACATTAAATGAACTACATTTCCCTTGGAATATTGGTCTCTATACTACAGTGCTCCGGAAAGTAGGGCCGAGAACAGTAACACAACCGTCAGGGTCATTACATAAATACTTTCTGGAGTTCAGGTCAACAGAAGAAAATAGGATTCATTGCAATGACGTATTTGTGATTGAAGATTTTCAACTAGAAGACTAGTCAATATGGTGGAGCAAAGCTGACATTAGTGAGACTCACCTCTTACTGAGGCAACATAAATACATACGTAATCATGAATAACGCCACAACAGCAACGTTTGTGGATGAACTGACATTTCATCTGTGCATCTACATGGGGCTGACTGTGATGAGAATATCACTCGATAGCTGTTTGATTCGGAGTGCATATTGCAGGTCTCCACTAAAGCCTGAAGCTTTACATGTTGCTTAGGCAAGGAATTTTAGCTTTCGGTATCTGCAGCAAATGCAGTCTGCAGTTATTATTGGGTCACAGCCCTGCTCCTTCAAATTTTCAGAAGAAAAATCCGGTTTCAGGATCCCTCATACTCATTGGTCATGTTTGTTTGAATCTTTTGGTTACTGAAAATGCAGCTACAAATTTTTGTACAACCTATCAACATTGTGATCCATTTGGACACAACTTCCTGTTTCTGGTGACTCTTCAATCTCTCAACGTTCGTCTCCTATCACAGCAGAGACTGGCTGCCTAACACTCTACACAAGACTGGCCGTACTTTCACTTTTTTGATGGTGTGTTTAGTTATCGTAGCCGTACAAGGACAGGAGTGATAGGTGCGAAGTGAGATGTTTTATATTAGCAAGTGGCAGTAAACCATGTTCGCCATTCATCAACAGTGTTATTCCAAGTTCTGTTGTGATGTCGGTTTCTGGAGTGAGAGAAACACTTATAATTTATTTTTTCTGCATTTGTACTCTTGATGCTGTTTATTTTGTTAGTGGGATTATTACTATAGGTACTGACAAGAAAATACAAATCAGTATGATGCCATTTAATGTCTACTACCTTTCAAACGAAACAGCAGCAGAAACAGTATTCCCGTCTAGGATACGTCTCGGCGACGTCTGTTGAAAAGCAAGATCTAATAGACTGCGTGCGTGGGGTAGACATAGAGATCAAAATGGAGTCTTTTCCATCCCATTCCACTCGCTTTCCCAATACGTGCTCTTGACACGTCAACACGTTCCTGCTTTTATCGAAATGCAGGAAGACCAACACAGAGTCGACTCTGTAGACCACTAAATAGCTAGAAACATGGTCAGTTAAGTGCAACGAACACACAGAGATAATCGCAGGTAAAGGAAATGTCCGACAGATTCTTTGGAAGAATCAATAGGCAATGCGATCCACCCACAAATGTGGTAGTTTACAAAACGCTTGTTCGCCAAGAATTTGAGTATTTAGTGCTTTAACTTCAGCAAACGTAATTGTATTCTTTAGTAAAATCGGCAGTCAGTTGCACAAAAGAAATCTTATTTTCTTACCGGTTTCAGGCACATAGTGCCCGTCTTCAGAAGGTTTGAATTTTTGCCTTTTCGGCTGAAGTGAAAAATAATCAGGTGTTTGCAGTATATTGCTGAAGCTGTATGGGTAATGCCGCATGTACGAATATCGTACAAGGAGACCAAACAAGAACATCCAGTAGTATCTGCACTAGTTGTCTGGTTTCCTTATATCCTGTTTGCACATGCACTGTGATCCACATGACTACGGTAATATATTGCACAGACCTGGTTATTTTTGACTCTCGCTAGTAGTGTCGTAGTTATAATCTTGTGTAGAAGGGCACTACGTCCCTGAACGCGGTAAAGAGATAAAATTTATATTGTGAGACTGATTCCTGCTTTTTCCAATAAATATGTGAATACTACTCTTTTCTATAGTATCCGAACCATATAGGAATACCAGAGTTAATATAAGACAGACCAGTAAAGAGATATGTATTTAATTACAGGATCAACAAGTAAATGCGAAAGCGTAACATTATTGCTGTGTTAAATCCAGTGGCAGACACTGCAAAAGAGGCGTTCTACAACGGGGTGTGATTTTCTGTTTGCTCAAGTAGAATACTTCTTTCTTCATACTATATAGCGAAAGTCCAATTACGAATAATTAGAGACATTAGAGCTCACATTTAGATTTGCCAGCTAACCTTCTTCCCACGACCATTCGCAACAGTAACAGGGAAGGAGAAAAGTGACAGTGGTTTTATCAGCCACATATCGAAGGGTGGCTTGCGGAGTACACAAATGGAAGCAGCAAAACGACGTCTCGAAACATATAATTCCTTCTAGCTCTGTTTTTTAATATGTTTGGGGACTCCTAGTTTGCTATCACGAACTTTGAGTGGTGAAGACTGTGGTTTATTTTATTTCTGCTGGACTGGTGGTTTACTCCACCTACTCTCCTGACCGACATCTATTGTCTATTGTGCTAAAGGAACAGGGGAGGATCTGGGAATTCAGTATACCATAGGAAATTTTTATTATTAACCATGAGACTGTACTTTTAAGGTCATAGAATTTTTTCCTACGCTTTTGACCATGTGGTTCATAATGCGATGATAAGAATGTAGTTCCTTTTACAATTTAATATCGTTTTAAGGTCCAAAATGAGTCAGATTAAGCTTAAAAAAAGAATGAAATAAATTTGTATGTTTGTTGCTCTACAGCTTGTAAAGACTTGTTAAAAGATGTCTTTCTGTACCCCACGAACTGCAGGAACAATATTTAGTTTCCAGCCCGGCACAAAGCACATAGGACATAGTTAGTGGCCTATACTACGTACGTCCGTATCATATCTACATCTACATCCATACTCCGCAAGCCACCTGACGGTGTGTGGCGGAGGCTACTTTGAGTACCTCTATCGGTTCTCCCTTCTATTCCAGTCTCGTATTATTTGTGGAAAGAAGGATTGTCGGTATGCCCCAGTGTGGGCTCTAATCTCTCTGATTTTATCCTCATGGTCTCTTCGCGAGATATACGTAGGAGGGAGCAATATACTGCTTGAATCTTCGGTGAAGGTATGTTCTCGAAAGTTTAACAAAAGCCCGTACCGAGCTACTGAACGTCTCTCCTGCACAGTCTTCCACTGAAGTTTATTTATCACCTCTGTAACGCTTTCGCGATTACCAAAGGATCCTGTAAAAAAGCGCGCCCCTCTCCGTTGGATCTTCTCTAACTCCTCCATCAAGCCAATCTGATACGGATCCCACACAGCTGAGCAGTATTCAAGCAGTAGGCGAACAAGCATACTGTAACCTACTTCCTTTGTTTTCGGATTGCATTTCCTTAGGACGCTTCCAACGAATCTCAGTCTGTCATCTGCTTTACCGACGATCAACTTTATAGGAACATTCCATTTTAAATCACTCCTAATGCGTACTCCCAGATAATTTATGAAATTAACTGCTTCCAGTTGCTGACCTGCTATATTGCAGCTAAATGTTAAGGGATCTATCTTTCTATGTATTCGCAGCACATTACACTTGTCTACATTGAGATTCAATTGCCATGCCCTGCACCATGCGTCAATTCGCTGCAGGTCCTCCTGCATTTCAGTACAATTTTATTTTCCATTGTTACAACCTCTCGATACACCACAGCATCATCTACAAAAAGCCTCAGTGAACTTCCGATGTCATCCACGGGGTCATTTATGTATATTGTAAATAGCTACGGTCCTATGACACTCCCCTGAGGCACACCTGAAATCACTCTTACTTCGGAAGACTTCTCTCCATTGAGAATGACATGCTTCGTTCTGTTATCTAGGAACTCTTCAATCCAATCACACAATTGGTCTAATAGTCCAAATGCTCTTACTTTGTTCATTAAACGACTATGGGGAACTGTATCGAACGCCTTGCGGAAGTCAAGAAATACGACATCTACCTGTGAATCCTTGTGTATGGCCCTCTGAGTCTCGTGGACGAATAGCGCGAGCTGGTTTTCACACGACCGTCTTTTTCGAAACCCATGCTGATTCCTACAGAATAGATTTCTAGTCTCCAGAAAAGTCATCATACTCGAACATAATACGTGTTCCAAAATTCGACTGATCGACGATAGATATATACGTCTATAGCTCTGCACATCTGTTCGACGTCCCTTGTTGAAAACGGGGATGACCTATGCCCCTTTCCAATCCTTTGGAACGCTTGCTCTTCTAGAGACCTACGGTACATCGCTGCAAGAAGGGTGGCAAGTTCCTTCGCGTACTCTGTGTAAAATCGAACTTGTATCCCAGCAGGTCCAGCGGCCTTTCCTCTTTTGAGCGATTTTAATTGTTTCTCTATCCCTCTGTCATCTATTTCGACATCTACCATTTTGTCATCTGTGCGACAATCTAGAGAAGGAACTACAGTGCAGTCTTCCTCTGTGATACGGCTTTGGAAAAAGACACTTAGTATTTCGGCGTTTAGTCTGTCATCCTCTGTTTCAATACCATTTTGGTCACAGAGTGTATGGGCATTTTGTTTTGATCCACCTACCGCTTTGACATAATACCAAAATTTCTTAAGATTTTCTGCCAAGTTAGTACATAGAACTTTACTTTCGAATTCATTGACCGCCTCTCGCAAAGCCCTCCTCACACTACATTTCGCTTCGCGTAATTTTTGTTTGTCGGCAAGGCTTTGGCTATGTTTATGTTTGCTGTGAAGTTCCCTTTGCTTCCGCGGCAGTTTTCAAACTCGGTTGTTGTACCACGGTGGCTCTTTTCCATCTCTTACGATCTTGCTTGGAATATACTCATCTAACGCATATTGTACGACAGTTCTGAACTTTGTCCACTGATCCTCAACACTATCTGTACTTGATACAAAACTTTTGTGTTGAGCCGTCAGGTACTCTGTAATCAGATTTTTGTCACTTTTGCTAAACAGAAAAAATCTTCCTACCTTTTTTAATATTTCTATTTAAGGCTGAAATCATCGATGCCGTAACCGCTTTATGATCGCTGATACCCTGTTCTGCGTTAACTGTTTCAAATAGTTGGGGTCTGTTTGTCACCAGAAGCTCTAATACGTTATCGCCACGAGTCGGTTCTCTGTTTATCTGCTCAAGGTAGTTTTCAGATAAATAACTAAAAAAAAATTTCACTGGATTCTTTGTCCCTGCCACCCGTTGTTAACGTTTGAGTTTCCCAGTCTATATCCGGCAAATTAAAATCTCCACCCAGAACTGTAACATGGTGGGGAAATCTACTCGAAATATTTTCCAAATTATCCTTCTGGTGCTGAGCCACAACAGCTGCTGAGCCCGGGGGCCGATAGAGACATCCCGTTACCATATCTGAGCCTGCTTTAACCGTGACCTTCACAAAAATCATTTCACATTTTTGATCTCAGTCAATTTCCCTCGATGCTATTGCACTTCTTATCGCTATAAACACGCCTACCCCTACACTGTCCAGCCTGTCTCTGCGGTATACATTCCAATCTGAGTTTAAGATTTCATTACTGTTTACGCCTGGTTTCAGCCAACTTTCTGTCCCTAGTACTATATGGGCGTTGTAACCAATGTATTAATGAGAGCAGTTCTGGGACCTTTCTATAGACCCTCCTGTACTTTACTATTAGCACATTAATATTGTTATTCCCTGTTGCATTTTGCCTACTCCTACCTTGCCGCGTCTCAGGAGGCGTCTTGTCGGGCCTAGGGAGGGATTTCTCTAACCTAAAAAAAACCATGTGCACTCCATGGCAAGTGTGAAAATTATAAAACCTCTATGGTGTCAAAAATGATGTCAATCTAGAAAACATGAAAGGCCGTGGATATTTAAAACATGATTATTATTTCAAATATCCATGGGGTACTATGTTTTCTAGATCCGTATGGATTTAGCCATCACAGAGATTGTACGACTGACACACATGTCCTTTGATACAGATGTGCATAATGTACACGACTGATCATGGACTCTGTGCACAAATACCGGCCATGTACTTACACATTTTATGTACAGCTCATGGTGTTCAGCAACCTATCTAGTAACATAAAAAATATCAATGTAACCTAGAGAAATAAAGTATTAATTCCAACGTTGAACAATTTCAATCAAAATTTTACATATTCGCTGATTGCGTATGAAATGTACCTCGTAAACAATTATACTGATTGTAAAGTGTCTCGGTCAGTGCATTCAAGATGGTTGCATTACCAACATAATATGCATATCTACCAAACTTCTCCGTTTGTTTCACATTCTTCAAACACTAAACGACGTCTGTTTTCGAATGAGCATACATGTCATATAGGTCACTGTCGTCATACAAGTTGGTATGGTTTACCTATTATTCGTATCTAACTTATAACCGGTGCGATATATCGTAGCAGGACTTCCTCTCTCCTTCAATATTTTTTCTTGTTTCCTCATCTTCAGATTTTCCAGGATTTTCCGTTGGTCTTCAATTTTCAAAACCTCTTAGTACAGCGTAACGTTCAAAATTGTAGAGTGCTGCTTTCCTCTATTTGTCCGTGCATCTAGTAAGGTCATCCGAAGACCAGTATCAGTTGCAAAGCGATTTAGAAAAGATTGCTGTATGGTGTGGCAGGTGTCAGTTGACGCTAAATACCGAAAATTGTGAGGTGATCCACATGAGTTCCAAAAGAAATCCTTTGTAATTCGATTACTCGATAAATAGTACAATTGTCAAGGCTGTCAATTCAACTAAGTACCTGAGTTTTAAAATTACGAACAACTTCAACTGGAAAGATCACATAGATAACATTGTGGGGAAAGCGAGCCAAAGTTTGCGTTTCATTGGCAGGACACTTAGAAGATGCAACAAGTCCACTAAAGAGACAGCTTACACTACACTCGTTCGTCCTCTGTTACAATATTGCTGCGCGGTGTGGGATCCTTACCAGGTGGGATTGACGGAGGACATCGAAAGGGTGCAAAAAAGATATAGAGGAGAGAGTGTGGGAGATATGATACGCGAGTTAGGATGGAAGTCATCAAAGTAAAGACGTTTTTCGTCACGGCGACATCTATTTACGAAATTTCAGTCACCAACTTTCTCTTCCGAATGCGAAAATATTTTGTTGAGCCCAACCTACATAGGTAGGAATGATCATCAAAATAAAATAAGAGAAACCAGAGCTCGAGCTGAAAGGTTTACGTGTTCGTTTTTCCCGCGCGCTGTTCGAGAGTGGAATGGTAGAGAGATAGTATGATTGTGGTTCGATGAACCCTCTGCCAAGCATTTAAATATGAACTGCAGAGTAATCATGTAGATGTAGATGTATTACTACATCTGAGTGTGTGACATTACACTAACAAGGAACACCTTGAGTGTGAGGTCGATAAATTTCAACAATTTTTACTCTTTTCGGCGCCCAATGCAACCGTAATATTGGCTACTAATGAAAAGAAGTGGGAGGACTGGAGGTATCCAACGGGGAGCACAAGATCCTACGGAATTTCTTAGTCGATGAGCAACTCACAATAGTGCTACGGTGCCAGTGGTGCTGACACAGCAATGGATATGATAAACAAAGTTTGAATTATATCTATAACAACAGTTGCCCAAGTTGACATTTCGTCAGAAAGGAATCCAAGAAATTTCTCAGAGTAAGGAAGAAGTGGCAGAAAAAAATATTAAGGACTCTGCAAGATGATTCAGTGGATTGTGCGGTGTCGTATACGCTCGATAATACAGAAAATGTACGGGAGGAGTACAATGATGGCCCTACGTCCTTAACAAGTGAAAGTGACATTGAAACAGGTGTCAAGCAACATAGTTCATCATTCTTGTCGGAAAGGTAGCCACAAATTCCACCTCCAGTGAAACGTAGAAAACAACACTTGTTGTCCAAGGAACTGGTACTAAACACAATAACGTACACAGAAGAATATCCGTAACATAGAAAAAGCAGTTGTGAACAGATTTCGAATAAGAACGCAGCAATATGAATGTGTAGTGCATACAAAAATCTACGGATGTTGAAGGGAGGACCAGGAACACTTTTTACAAAAACTGGTGTTGGCGCATTTCAAGGATGTTCGATACAATTTACAATATATGCGTCCTAGTGACATACTACGTTATGTGAATCAAATAGCGAGTGACATAGTCTACAGTGATGTCAAGAGAAGCTGTGATTGACTGAATGGCTTCAAACATGGCAACAGAATTGGACGACTTGAGATAATGAAATATCAGACAAAGTGTCAACTTGAAGAAGCAAAACAAACTGCGGGGAATCGGCCTGAATATATGTAGGTGAGACATACTAACTTATACCATGCTCAGTAAGGAATTCGTTTTCGACTTCGATGTGAAGAGGAAACGCTTATAAAAGGTATCCTGTAAATTAGAGGTACCGAGAGGGATGTATCAAGATCAACTAACATAAGTGCCTTAACGCATTCGTATGTGATTATGCCGACGGGTATGACATTGCAGTTCATACTACCTGGAATACCTGGAACCATTGGACAAGTTCAGCCTCTGGATGTTCGTTTTCTCCCTGCCTATAAACCGTATTATCGCACTTTGTGAAGCTACGCCTTGATGGATAACTAGTTCTGCGGTAAACTCCATGACAGACTGTTTCGCATTCGGTTGCATGCCGTCACTTCGCACCAGTTCTCATCACGCCGTTACGTCAATATCATTCCATAGGGATTCCTTATGAGTGGATACCTAGCTGAAGCCCCTACACTGTTTGTAACTGCCAAGGAGTTCACCTTCGATCTTGATGGTGCTAACCTTTAGATTACTCCGCAGTGCCAACTCTCATTCGGTACTCATGGTGCAAGGCAGTGGTTTGTTTTGAACAATTCTTGAATGTCGACAATGTTCGTCTTGTGAAATGTAATACGTGCATTCTAGGACACTCATTCTCTGTCGCGCTTCCGACGCACTTGGCGAGTCGTTAGCATCTAACATTTTCCCTGTCGTAATTGTTAACGCAACACTTGCAGATGAGTTGGTGTTAACTCTAAATATCCACAGTAGAAAAATTACAATACAAGCTTATAAAATATGTGTTACTTCGATGCACTAACTCAGCAGCAACTGATGGACTCTTCATCATGCCGACTGAGTTGTACTCTTCATAAACATACCAGTGTATGAAATGACATGGTGAAGAGATATTCACCGCCTCATCCAATTCCATTACACTTTCTATAACATCTACATCAACATTTATACTCCGCAAGCCACCAAACGGTGTGTGACAGAGGGCACTTTACGTGCCACTGTCAATATCTCACGTCCCTGTTCCAGTCGCGTATGGTTCGCGGGAAGAGTGACTGCCGGAAAGCTTCCGTGCGAGCTCGAATCTCTCTAATCTTACATTCGTGATCTCCTCGGGAGGTATAAGTAGGGGGAAGCCATATATTCGATACCTCATACAGAAACGCACCCTCTCGAAACCTGGATAGCAAACTACACCGCGATGCAGAGCGCCTCTCTTTCAGAGTCTGCCACTTAAGTTTGCTAAACATCTCTGTAACGCTATCACGCTCACCAAATAACCCTGTGACGAAACGTTACTGTTATCGTCAAAGACAAGATACTACCATTGATGACACAGCTGTGCTAAGACATTTATTGGGCAATAATCCTACGAAAAATTTGTGTTTTGAATAAACTAGTGGAACCCAGTTCTTTAATCTACTTGTAAGCACTCTTGAAACTCAAATAAAAGGATGCAGTATTGTTGGAACACGTTGTTCTACGCAAAAACCATAACATTAATAAAACATTTGATGATCGAATGCTTTTTACAGTAACACACTGATGAGAAGTATGGTAACATTGCCATATTGACGTACTGAAAATGCTTAGGAGAATTTAAGTTCTTACCAGTGGAGTAGATCACTGGAACTTCTGGACCATCCAAACGACCACCGAAGTGAAATCTCCTGAAAATGATAAAAGATTTTTTAGTATTTCCTTATCTGGTCAGTCCTTGGTGGTATGTACCAACAACAAAAAAAAAGAAAGAAAAATAGGTAAGCGACAGTGATATTGCTTGATGACACACAAAAAATGGGTCTTTGGAGCTTTGGTTTTTCAAACTTTCATAGAGGCCACGTTCCGAAAACAGTAGACAGTGAACATCTGAAAGTTGTGATCGTTTTTAAACTACTTTATTATACTATATTTCAAGCAGCCAGAAATAGAATAACAGCTTTACTCTTCAAAACATTTACCATGGTTCTGAACCGGCGTGCAAAAATATTAACAAAGTTATTGGCTCACAGTAACTTGACGAATTTTTACTTGTAAATTATAATTATTTGGAACGACACCGTCGCCAGCACACCAAGATAAGGTAGAAATTTTCAAATTTTTGCTTATAGCTAATTCTGTCACTTCGATTTACGATTTCGGATCTCAAGGGATTCGTTTACTCATCTCTATCATCCGTAAACGTTCATCATTATCAGCATGCAGTTACCCTAGCCGCCAACACTTCAGTATCAGCTCCAACCGCACGATTATGTTCATCTCATACAAACAGTTATCCTTCCGTAGGATATCGTCCCCATCGGGAAATGAAGCCTGGAGGGGTGTTGGTGGTTCGCAATGAAGTCCACGCAGTCGACAACCGTCGTCGTACCTTCCATGGCTGCTACAGGTCCACTGAAGCCCTGGTGAAGGTCTGCCATACCATAATATTACCCCGCCAATCTGCCGCCTCCCCAACCACATCGGCCTAGTGCGTTGCGCTGCGCATGATTCCAGCAGCCGTTCGCCTGCATTACAGCGTATCTACATCTACGTGACTACTCTACAATTCACACTTACGTTCTTGGCAGAGGGTTCATCGAACCACCTTCAGACTATTTATCGCGCTGGATTAGCCGAGCGGTCTCAGGCGCTGCAGTCATGGACTGTGCGGCTGGTCTCAGCGGAGGTTCTAGTCCTCCCTCGGGCATGGGTGTGCGTATTTGTCCATAGGATAATTTAGGTTAAGTAGGGTGTAAGCTTAGGGACTGATTACCTTGGCAATTAAGTCCCATAAGATTTCACACACATTAGAACATTTTGAACAATTTCTCTACCGTTCACTCTGGAACAGCACGCGGGTAAACCGAACACATAAATATTTCGTGCGAGCTCTGAAATATCTTGTTTTGTTGTGAGATCATTACTCCCTATATACGCGTGCGCCAACAAAATTTTATCGCATTAGAATGGGGAAGTTGGTGACTGAAATTTCGTGAACAGATCCCATCGTAATGAAAAACGCCTTTGTTTTAATAATTGCCTCTCCAAATTGCGTATCATACTCGTGACACTCTCTCACTTATTTCGAGGTAATAGAAAACGAGCTGGTCTACTTTGAACTTTTTCGATGTCCCCGACGCTCCTATCTGGTAAGGATCTCATACCGCGCAGCAACACTCCGGAAGAGGACGGGCAAGCGTACTGCAGGCTGACGCTTTAGCGGACCCGTCGCATGTTCCAAGTGTTTTGCCAATACATTATCTATGCGATCGTTCCAATTAATGTCGTTCGTATTTGTAACCTTTAGGTATTTAATTGAATTGACAGTCTTTAGATTTGTTTGATTTATCGTGTAACCGAGGGCTAACGGCTTACTTTTAGTACCCATGTAAGTGACCTCACACTTTTCATTATGCAGAGTCAGTTCCCATATTTTTCAGTATACTCTTATCTTGTCTAAATTATTTTGCAATTATTTTTTGTCTTCTAATGACTTTACTATACGGTAAATGACAGTATAATCTGCGAACAATCTAAGAGGATTGGTCAGTCTCCTAAATCGCTTATGTATATACAAGGTGGTCCATTGATAGTATCGAGCCAAATATCTCACGAAATAAGCATCAAACGAAAGAAACTACAAAGAACGAAGCTCGTCTAGCTTGAAGGGGGAAACCAGATGGCACTATGGTTGGCCCGCTAAATGGTGCTGCAATAGGTGAAGCGAATATCAACAGCGTTTTTTTAAACAGGAACCCTCATATTTTATTGCATATTCGTGTAGTACGTAAAGAAATATGAATGTTTTAGTTGGACCAGTTTTTTTTCGCTTTTTGACAGATGCCGCTGTAATAGTCACAAACGGGGTCAGGGATTTTCTCTGCCTCGTGATGACTGGGTGTTGTGTGATGTCCTTAGGTTAGTTAAGTTTAAGTAGTTCTAAGTTCTAGGGGACTGATGACCATAGCTGTTAAGTCCCATTTGAACCATTTTTTGAAAAGTCACAAACGTATAAGTACGTGGTATCATGTAAGATTCCGCCAGTGCGGACGGTATTTGCTTCGTGATACATTACCCATGTTAAAATGGACCATTTAGCAATTGCTTAAAAGGTCTATATCGTGTTGATATATGGTTATAGTGATCAAAATGCCCAACGAGCGTATGCTATGTAAGCTGCTCGGTATTCTGGACGACATCATCCAAGTGTCCGGAACGTTCGCCGGATAGTTACGTTATTTAAGGAAACGGGAAGTGTTCAGCCACATGTGAAACGTCAACCACGATTTGCAACAAATGATGATGCCCATGTAGGTGTTTTAGTTGCTGTCGCGGCTAATCCGTACATCAGTAGCAGACAAACTGCGCGAGAATCGAAAATTTCAGAAACGTCGCTAGTTCGCAGGAGAGCTTCTGTAAAGTTTGGAAGGTAGGAGACGAGGTACTGGCAGAAGTAAAGCTGTGAGGACAGGACGTGAGTCGTGCTTTGGTAGCTCAGTTGGTAGAGCATTTGCCCGCAAAAGGCAAAGGTCCCGAGTTCGAGTCTCGGTCCGACACACAGTTTTAATCTGCCAGGAAGTTTCACATCAGTGCACACTCCACTGTAGAGTGAAAATTTCATTCTATAAATTAGTTCGACCTGTTCCTGTGAGTGGCGCCGTCACAGCATGTCTTCAAGGTGGATGCTACACTTCACGTTCGTCAGAAGTAACGTGCTGTCATAGAATTCCTGATCTGTGAAAACGGGACAGTGGGAAACTTCCACAAGAGGTTGAAAAAGGTGTGTGGAGATGCTGCTGTCTGTCGCTGTACAGTTAGTCGGTGGACAAGCAGGTTACGTGATGAAAGCGGCCACGGCAATATTGAGGATTGTCCTCGCAGCGGCAGGCGTCGTTCTGCACACACTCCAGACAACGTGCAGAGAGTTAACGAATTGGTGACTGCTGACAGACGCATCACTGTGAACGAATTGTCACGATACTTTGGGATAGGGGAAGGAAGTGTTTGCAGAATACTGAAAGTGTAGGCGTTAAAAAAAGTTTGTGCCAGTTTGGTTCCCAGGATGTTGACAGCGGCTCACAAAGAAACAATGAAAAACGGAATGCAGAGAACTTTTGGAACAGTACGAGAATGGTGGAGATGAATTTCTTGGACGAAGTGTGACAGGTTATGAAACATGGCTCCATCATTTTTTCCCAGACACAAAGAGGCAATCAATGAAGTGGCATCATGCAAATTCACCTAAGAAAAAAATTCAAAACCACACGTTTTGCTGGAAAAGTTATGGCTACGGTGTTTTTCGATTCCGAAGGACTCCTGCTTGTGGACATCATGCCAATTGGAACCACCATAAATGCCGATGCATGTGTGACAACACTTAAGACACTTCAAGCTCCACTGAGTCGTGTTGGATCACATCGGCAAAAGCAGGATGTTTTGCTGTTGCACGACAATGCAAGGCCACATGTCAGTCATAAAACCGTAGAAGCGAACACAAAACTCGGATGGACAACACTGAAATACCCGCCTTATAGTCCTGACCTGGCTCCATGTGACTATCATCTCTTTGGGAAACTGAAAGTCTCTATTTGTGGAACAAGGTTTGAAGATGATGAATCCCTTGTGCACGCTGCCAAACAGTGACTCCAACAGGTTGGACCAGAATTTTACCGTGCGGGTATACGGCCGCTGGTTCCAAGATGGCGTAAGGCAGTTGTGCAGATGTCTGATTTTAGTTTGCGTGGTGGAGTTCCAACCCTCTTGCACTTGGTCAGCCAGAACAGCGACATCAAATACTGGTTGTCGATGAACCTGGAGATGTCGTCTGATGACGCCCCACATGTTAACGATTGGCGACAGATCTGGCGTTCGAGCAGACCAAGGGAAAAATCGATACACTGTAGAGCACGTTCGGTTACAACACCGGTATGTGGGTAAGCATTATCTTATTGAAAAATAACCCATGGAATATTGTTCATAAATGGCAGAACCGCAGTCAGAATCACTAGACTGACGTACAGTTTTGCTCCCAGGATACGTGGGATGACCGCAAGCGCGCTCCTGCTGTCGTACGAAATCACAACCCAGACCGTAACTACACGCGTATGAACAGTGTGTCTAGCACGCAAAGAGGTTGGTTGCAGTCTCTCGGCTGGACTCCTCCCAACCAACTCACGGCCATCATAGGCGCAGAGGCAGAACCAGCTTTCATCAGAAAACATAACAGACCTCCTTTCTGACCAACAAATGAGATCTCGCTCAACTCGAATGAAGTCTCTGATGCGGTGGTTGGTGGTCAGTGGAATGCATGCTACAGGGAATCTGACTCGGAGCTGTCCTTGTAGTAACCGATTTGTAACAGTTCGGTTTATAAGTGTTGTGCCCACTGCAGCTCAAACTGCTGCTGAAGACGCTGTACGACGCGCCACAGCCGTACGACGACCACCACTGCCTTCGCTCTCCGTAGTACCACGTGTCAGTCCGGAGTCCGGTATCCTTGTGACCGCACATCCCCGTGACCACCACTGCCAAAATTCATGTGCAATGGCTGGCTACATTTCTGCCGCGTCTTCCTGCAGTGTCGCGGAAGGAATATCCAGCTTGTGGTAGCCCCATTACAAAACCTCGTATAAACTTTGTGAAGTGTTCGTAACAGCGTCTTTGTGGTCTTAAAGGCATCCTTGACTAAGATCAAATCACCACATCCAATGTCAAAGGCAACTAACGCTCGGGGCTGCAACACAGTTTATTTAAAGGCACTACTAGAGCCACTCCAACGCGACGGGCTGATATTTGAACAGACATTGTCTATCAGATGTAGCATCACGCCTACCAACTTTCATTTGCGTCGTACAACTTTTTCTTGACGTTGCAATTTGTTTCCGTCGGTGTATTATATTCGTCGTACAACAGAACATCAAATAAATCAGAACGAAACGTTGGTTTGTTCATAACTATCTTTCATTGTTGACAGTCTTGTCACATTGTTATTCGTCGGTTAACTGTTCTGATTGAGCTGCTGGTTCGATAACTCACCCACTGATATACTGAAATGATATAAACTTGCGAAGAATATTTTTTTTCATTAGCTTTCATAAATTCGGCTTTATATGCATTTATCAAAGAAAACTTTGTTTGATCGTTTCATCTCGCTCCTAAGGGGCATATTAACCCTTGAATGGGTTAGTCGTTGGAGTCGCAAAAATTCATGAAAGGGGTCCCTACCTCTGAACATATACAGTATTTTGTTATCAAATCGATATTTTCAACTTTTGATGGACCTGATCACACACAATGAATTAGAAAGTATTTAGTATATAAAGTGCAACAGTATAAACAACGCTAATTTTTATAAGATTAAATCAAAAGCTTCCAATGTTATTGGGCCCATGTTAGAAGTTCTTATAAATAATTACACTGTGAGCTACACAAACATATTTTGTGCCTCTGTGGGCGGTTTAAAACGTTATCTATCAAGCAGATGTGGATATACGGACAATCATCTTTTGGCGATGTTCCGATATCCGCATTTCGGCTGTTGACGAGTAGTTCTGCAACGTGCTATAGTTTTAGAACATTCTTTCGATGGAATCAGTTACAGACGCTTTTTTCCATACAAATTCCTAGTATTTCCTGCTCTAAATCCTGGACAAAAACATGTATTTCTTTAAAATCTGCTTTCATAATATTTGGGGTGCTGCGGTGAAAATAAACAAATGGTGTTTACAGCTCCTACATACAAATGCCAGTTGCTCTCTGGTGAAGAGTATAACTGCTTAGTTTTATCGGTTCTTTCCTCTGTCTCTTTTCAAAATATGCTTAAATTAATGTCGCTCGCCCGCAATCTGTCTGTATATGCAAGCTGATCTCAGGAAATACTGTTGGGATTTTGCTCCGCTGTTGATTAATAGCTACACTGATGCAAGAGGACATTGTTTTGTATATAATGCCTAAATATTTCATAAAAATCTTCTGAATCATGATGAATTATAGTTAAGTGGTGAAAACGACGCCATTACAACCTAGTGAGCAGCTAGAGATTGCAGAAAGCGGAATTAAATTCCCATATAGTGCGCTAGGCTAGTGATAGCGCGTGTGGGTGAAATTCGAAAGGTTGTGAGGTCGAATCCTGGCTGGTCACTTTTTTCTCGTTCTGACTATTAACCTAGCATTCACCTCAAGATTATGTGGAGGAATGCATTTCAAAATATGACAGTTTCAGATTTTCAGTTTCTGCTTCCCTCAGATTAGAAAACGGAATTCGCAATTTTTAATTTATTGTGCACTCTTTAAACAACGCACAGTGTCTAACTTCAGCAACTTTGCTTCGTTTACGAACAGTTCATTCATTCAGCAGCGCAGCAAGTGACTCAAGATTCAGCTTACTGCCTTTCTTGAATGAGACCTAGACGCGGACACATCTTTGAATGGGACGGTGAAGAAGTCTGCCATGAAGAGACCACGTTAAAGAATTTGAGCAATGAATCTCAACAATACGTCCCAATTCGTACTAAGCTTCAGAAGAAGAGTGCTGTAAAACGAGGTAAACATGAACATTATGCGTATGTTTTTCTGATTGTTTTCTTTTGTTTTATGCATGTGAGACCAAGTTTGTAGGAAAAGCGACATTCCCGTGTACTATCTAACTGATTGGCAGATCCGAATTTCTACCTGTACTAGCAATATTCAGAAGTCGTAACATGCCTTCGTACCCTCAGGTGTAACGTCGGAATAATTCTTCTTGATACTAGAAACGTATAGTTCAAAATGTCTTCCAACATTCTTTGCCAGACAGAACAGTCTCAAGCTTTCTCAGGAGTGACAGTTAAGAAGCGCTTGGTACAACAGGTGGAATTCATGCGCATCTGCTGGAGGTTGGCGGTGCTTTACTCCACTGAGCTGCATCAGCAGCGATAAAAAATCACACTTTTTGAGCGTGTCATTTGATTCTCCACTGCTTTCTTCACTTGCGAATATAGATGTTTGAGTTCATTATCCTGAGGACCATCAGTATATGAATCACAATTATCTTCCTAATCAAAGAGAGCTTCTTCATCAAACCACTGAGGAACTGTTGATTCAAAATCTTAATAAATTGGAAACCACTGCATTAAGGGCAAATAATATATATCCACAGGACATGTGGCTCGTAATTGAAAAAGAGTCATGATGATCCCTCGATTGGCAAATGATTCCGCGCTAGTCCCTCATTCGGATCTCCGAAGGGGACTGCCAAGGGGGAGGTGGTCATGAGATAAACATTGAATCACCAACGAAAGGATAACGCACTGCGAGTTTGGGCTGGCGATGCCCGAAGTTTGACTCGCGTTCGGGAGGACGACGGTTGAATCCCGCGTCCGGCCATCCTGATTGAGGTTTTCAGTGATTTCCCTCAATCGCTCCAGGAAAATGCCGGGATGGTTCCTCTGAAAGGTAACGGCCAACTTCCTTCCCCGTCCTTCCCTAATCCGATGAGACCAATGACCTCGATGTTTGGTCTCTTCCTCCAAACAACCAACCAACCTAGATATGAGAAAGGCTGAGTTCTGCCATAAATATCAGTTAATAATAACGAATTGTTCAAGGTTCACAAGAGGAGGAGGTATACTTGGAAAAAGGCTGGGAGGTGTGGGAAGATTCCAGTTAGATTACACCAAGGTCATACAGAGATTCAAAAATCAGATATTGCATTATAAGACGTACCCAGGAACAGATATGGACTCAGCTCAAAATTTAGCTCTGATGAATAGCAGGTTGATGTTTATGAGATTAGTTACGAAGAATGACGCAAACAGGTGGGATACGGAAGTACTAATGAATGAAGAGATACGCCGGAAGTTCCCTGAAGCTACAGATATTGCGATAATTAATACGTCAGCAGGCATTTCACTTGAAGAAGATTGGAATTTCTGAAAAGAGCAATCACAGAAGTTGGAATGTAGAATGAAGATACAAGGAAGGTAACTGCGAATAAATTTGGTTAACAGAAGAAATACACTCCTTCAAATTGAAATAAGAACACCGTGAATTCATTGTCCCAGGAGGGGAAACTTTATTGACACATTCCTGGGGTCAGATACATCAGATGATCACGCTGACAGAACCACAGGCACATAGACACAGGCAACAGAGCATGCACAATGTCGGCACTAGTACAGTGTATATCCACCTTTCGCAGCAATGCAGGCTGCTATTCTCCCATGGAGACGATCGTAGAGATGCTGGATGTAGTCCTCTGGAACGGCTTGCCATGACATTTCCACCTGGCGCCTCAGTTGGACCAGCGTTCGTGCTGGACGTTCAGACAGCGTGAGACGACGCTTCATCCAGTCCCAAACATGCTCAATGGGGGACAGATCCGGAGATCTTGCTGGCCAGGGTAGTTGACTTACACCTTCTAGAGCACGTTGGGTGACACGGGATACATGCGGACGTGCATTGTCCTGTTGGAACAGCAAGTTCCCTTGCCGGTCTAGGAATGGTAGAACGATGGGTTCGATGACGGTTTGGATGTACCGTGCACTATTCAGTGTCCCCTCGACGATCACCAGAGGTGTACGGCCAGTGTAGGAGATCGCTCCCCACACCATGATGCCGGGTGTTGGCCCTGTGTGCCTCGGTCGTATGCAGTCCTGATTGTGGCGCTCACCTGCACGGCGCCAAACACGCATACGACCATCATTGGTACCAAGGCAGAAGCGACTCTCATCGCTGAAGACGACACGTCTCCATTCGTCCCTCCATTCACGCCTGTCGCGACACCACTGGAGGCGGGCTGCACGATGTTGGGGCGTGAGCGGAAGATGGCCTAACGGTGTGCGGGACCGTAGCCCAGCTTCATGGAGACGGTTGCGAATGGTCCTCGCCGATACCCCAGGAGCAACAGTGTCCCGAATTTGCTGGGAAGTGGCGGTGCGGTCCCCTACGGCACTGCGTAGGATCCTACGGTCTTGGCGTGCATCTGTGCGTCTCTGCAGTCCGGTCCCAGGTCGACGTGCACGTGCACCTTCCGCCGACCACTGGCGACAACATCGATGTACTGTGGAGACCTCACGCCCCACGTGTTGAGCAATTCGGCGGTACGTCCACCCGGCCTCCTGCAAGTCCGTCAACTGCACATACGGTTCACGTCCACGCTGTCGCGGCATGCTACCAGTGTTAAGGACTGCGATGGAGCTCAGTATGCCACGGCAAACTGGCTGACACTGACGGCGGCGGTGCACAAATGCTGCGCAGCTAGCGCCATTCGACGGCCAACACCGCTGTTCCTGGTGTGTCCGCTGTGCCGTGCGTGTGATCATTGCTTGTACAGCCCTCTCGCAGTGTCCGGAGCAAGTATGGTGGGTCTGACACACCGGTGTTAATGTGTTCATTTTTCCATTTCCAGGAGTGTAATTCAGTTGATCAGCGAAAGAAGTAAGTACAATTTTTTTATGGAAATTCTAAAATACTCAAATGCCAGTAACTTAGGAATGAAATAAATAGGAAGTGCAGGGAAGCTAAGAAGAAACGGCTACATTAAAAATGTGAAGAAATGGGAAAAGAAATGTTCAACGGAGGGACGGATTATGCATATAGCCGGCCACGGTAGCCGAGCGGTTCTAGGAGTTCCAGTCCGGAACCGCGCTGCTGCTACGGTCGCAGGTTCGAATCTGGCCTCGGCCATGGATGTGGGTGATGTCCTTAGGTTTAAGTAGTTCTAAATCTAGGGGACTGATGACCTCAGATGTTGAGTCCCATAGTGCTCAGAACCATTTGAACCATTCATTTCTGCACATAGGAAGTCAAAACAAACTTCGGTCAAATTGAAAACAAGGGCAGTAACATTAAGAGTTCAATGAGAACTACACAAATGCAGAGGAGAGAGCGGATAGGTCGAAAGAGTACAAGGAAGCCCTCCATGAGCGAGGGATTTGTTCAAATGGTTCAAATGGCTCTGAGCACTATGGGACTTAACTTCTGGGGTTGTCAGTCTCTTAGAACTACTGAAACCTAACTAACCTAAGGACATCACACACACCCATGCCCGAGGCAGGATTCGAACCTGCGACCGTAACTGTCGCGCGGTTCCTGACTGTAGCGACTAGAACTGCTCGCCCACACCGGCCGGCGAGGGATTTCTCTGGTGATGTGATGGAAGAAGCAGGAGCCGATATAAAGGAGGTAGGGGATCCTGCGTTAGAATAAGAATTTAAAATAGATTTGGAAAGTATCAGATCAAATAACGGGCTTATTTCAATAGTGGTACAAGTCCATTTTTATTCATTCTGAGATACAGAGTCCTAAAGTTAAATGAGCGCTGAAAAACCTGCAGTTGAGATATACTTGAATATTTCTGGTACCTCAACCGCTGATTTTTCAGCGCTCATTTAACTTTAGGACTCTGTATCTCAAAATGAACAAAAATGGACTTGTACCACTTTTGAAATAAGCCCTTCAAATAAGCAGAAAGGATAGATAACATCCCATCAGAATTTCTAAGATCATCAGGGAAAGTGGCAACTAAACGACTATTCATGTTGGTGTGTAGAATGTGTAGGACTGACTATATACTGTTAGGCTTTCGGACAAATATCATCCAAACAGTACCAAAGATAGCAGGAGCCGACAAGCGCGAGAATTTTGTCACATGATGCTAGATGTTCGAAACGCTGAGAATAGCGGTAACCTATAGTGAAAGATGGGTAATATACAATACGTTCCAGAAAAAAGGGAGAGTAGCAATGGAAAACAAATAACGAAAAACTCTGATTGAAAAGGATGCAAGATATGGATGTAATCTTTCACACCTGCTATTCAAACAAAGCGTCGAAGAAGCTATAACGGAAACAAAAGAAAGGTTCAAGAGTGTGATCAAAATTCAGGGTTAATGGACATTAATGATAAAATTAGCTGATAGCATTGCTATCCTAAGTGAAAGTGGAGAAGGATTACAGGGTCTGTTCAATAGAATAAACAATCTAACTAGTAGACTGTATGGATATATGGTTTGAGAGTAAATCGAAGAACTATTCAGAATTAGCTGAGACGAGAATAGCGAAAAACTTATCATCAAAATTGGTGTTCGTGATGTAGATGAAGTTAAGAATTCTGATACCTAGGCAGCAAAATATCCCCTGATGGACGGAAAAATGGACACAATAAGCAAACTAGCTCTGGAAAAGTTGGCATTCCTGGCTAAGAGAAGTCTACTAATATCAAACACAGTTCTTAATTTGAAGAAAACATTACTGAGAACGTCTGGAGCACAGTATTTTATGGCAGTGAAGCATGATGTGTTAAGAAAGTGGAACAGAAGAGAATCGAAACAATTGAGATGTGGTGCTACCGAAGGATGCTGAAAATTAGGTGGTCTGATAAGGTAAGAAATGAGGAGGCTCTGAGCAGAATCAGAAAGGAAAGGAATATCTGGAAAACACTGACAAGAGGAAGGGACAGGGTGATAGGCCATCTACTGAGACATCAAGGATTAACTTCTACGGTAAGTAACGGACTTGTAGAGGATAAAAACTGTAGAGGAAGACAGAGATTTGAATACATTCAACAAACAATTTCTACTCTGAGATGAAAATGTTGGGCAGGAGAGAAATTCTGTGGCGGGCCGCATCAAAGTAGGCAGAAGACTGATGACTCTGAAACTGTCATTCTCTGTCTGTTATAACTGCATATTCATTGATGTCTGCGCTCATGAATTTTACCTGGCGACTACAGTTCTTAGGGGAATTCGTGACTTCCCAAAATCTACCAAGTACACGAATACCCAGCCACGGTTTGCGTTGAATGAAGCTGTCACGAAGACACCAAGTGACCCAAAAATAATATTTTGAAAAAAAAAACTCTCTCAAGCTTTCACTGACTGTTCCTATTACATATTCAGTGACGTTATAACTGCCGAAATTAACCCAGCAACTCTACTTCTAATGGACTTTCCTGACTTTCAACTATGAATCAAGTCTTAGATACCCAGCCACGGTGCACGTGTAATACAACTGTCAGGAAGCTACTTCTGAAGCACAAAAATGATATTTCGGTAAACATTTCCCATTTTCCCTAACTCTGACTACATGTTATAACTACATTTTCAGTGACGTTAGTCATGGCGGAATGCGCTAGATACGCTTTGTGCACACATGTCTGTCGAGTCATGCTCGAATGCCAACTCCAGCGATGAAGAAACAAAATTTAGACATCACGAACAGAGCACTCTACTCACCTAAGGATTACGAGTTAACCGCTAAATAACTGAGCGTGCTGACGCAACTGTAACTCTGTTCTGCATCAGGCATATTGCTCGAAATCATCACGCCACTTTTACACTAGCGAATTTAGAAAGGTACCATATCAAAAACGATTAGAACTACTCCTCATTTGACGAAACACCAGTGCTGGTGACGCGAAGTCAACTTTTACATAAACATACAGAGAAACCTAATTCAATCACGACCCTAGAGAACTGATCAGAGGGAACTCCCTGATACGAAACTGAAAACAACTCTGGACGCTTGATGTAATAAATAAAGCAATTCCCTAACAGTAATAAATAACTATACTCACTGATCAAGACACACAGATACATAAGAACATGTTTCGAATAACATCAAGAATACCACAGTATCTTTCGGATCGTGAGTCGTTAGCCAGTGATCGTTGTCGTGGAATCACTGTGTTGTTACGTGGTCGGAGTGGATAGTTAACACTTCCTATGGACGGAGGAGTGGGAGAAGCTCAGATTCGGAGAGAATCAAACTTCGCCAAGCGTACAAAAGGCTAATCAATAGCAGCTGAAATAAACATCACTCTTTTTACCAGTAGGTAAAACTGAAAACAACTCTGGACGCTTGATGTAATAAATAAAGCAATTCCCTAACAGTAATAAATAACTATACTCACTGATCAAGACACACAGATACATAAGAACATGTTTCGAATAACATCAAGAATACCACAGTATCTTTCGGATCGTGAGTCGTTAGCCAGTGATCGTTGTCGTGGAATCACTGTGTTGTTACGTGGTCGGAGTGGATAGTTAACACTTCCTATGGACGGAGGAGTGGGAGAAGCTCAGATTCGGAGAGAATCAAACTTCGCCAAGCGTACAAAAGGCTAATCAATAGCAGCTGAAATAAACATCACTCTTTTTACCAGTAAGGAGTCGGGTTGATCTCATTCCCAATTTTTTTGCAAAGAAACCAACGGGAATGTTTTATCTGAAATACAAACCGTTTGCTAGACCTCTCTGGAAAAGCTTACCGAATTTGGCGCTACACTACCAGAAAACACAGGAGAGTCTCTGGTTCTGTCGTCTACCGATTTCAACACATGCACTCACTCATTTACACATGCAGAGATAACTCTGGGGTATAGAGTAGACGAGAAAATGATGCTGCTGATTACACAAAATAAATATAGTCCCATCTGCTCTCATGTTGGCACTGCAACGGAGATGGGAACTGTGACACTCAGTGCTGAAATCCCGCATTTCTGCCATGAGTGGCCGAGAAAAATATTTCAGTCACACTGCAGCTAAGAATCGACATTTACGGGGAAAAGGTATCAGTGATAAAGCGTGTGACTGAAACCACACCATCCCTTGGAGTGTTTATTTTCATACATTTCTCGATAAAAAGCGACAGTTTACTTTTGTAGCACGACGACACTCTTCACAACGTTTGACACATCTAACTACATCCTCAACAATTTAAGTCTTCTCTGGAGCATTATAGGGTTGCAAACTAATTTTACGTTTGACACCGCTTTTGTGTGTAGCATGACAGCAGTTTTCATTTTGATATGGAGGCAGAAATCACTAGGAACCGCACAGATCCATTCAACGAAATCTGAACTTTATACAAAGTGGAAAAGGGCGTTTAAGCTTTTTGATCCCTTCTAACAAAGATTCCTTCTGAGACGCACGTGTTTGGCAACACTGTTGGTGTTAGCCAAGCAACTTTCTCGGGCAGTTCAAAAATATTGCTGTGCAGAGGCACTTCTCTGCTGATCCCTGTACGCTGGTGGATTAGGCGACCTGCCTGACACCTCATGTTTCGCATATGGCCACCAGGCACTGGTGTTCGGTGGGTTGCCTATTTCGCCAGTAGGTAGATATTGGTCGATGAAAGTATCTGTATTAGGACCCTTTTAAAATGGTAGGCAAAGAGGCAAGGGCGTCACTGATAGTGCTGCTGAACTGGGATGTTTGCAGAATGAGATTTTCACTCTGCAACGAAGTGTGGGCTGATATGAAAGTTCCTGGCAGATTACAACATCCCCCATGTTGTGGCTAAGTCATATCTCAGCAATATCCTTTCTTCCAGGACTGCTAGTTAAGCAAGGTACGCAGAATAGCTTATGTGAAGTTTGGAAGGCACAAGACGAGGTAGTGGCAGAACTGAGGCTGTGAATTGGTTGGTTTGGGGACGGTAGTCGGCCGTGCCCTTTCAGAGGAATCATCCCGGCATTTGCCTGCAGTGATTTTAGAGAAATCACAGAAAACCTAAATCAGGATGGCCGGACGCGGGATTGAACCGTCGTCCTCCCGAATGCGAGTCCAGTGTCTAACCACTGCGCTACCTCGCTCGGTGGAGCTGTGAGGATAAGGTGCGAGTTGTGCTTGGGTGCCTCACGTGGTAGAGCATTTGCCCACGAAAAACAGAGGTCCCCAGTTCGAGTCTCGGTCCGGCACACAGTTTTAATCTGCCAGGAGTTTTCATATCTGCGTACACTCCACTGCAGAGTGAAACCCTCATTCTGGAATCATCAGTTCCGTCCCCCCCCCCCTCCTTCCCCCTCATGGTACGTCAACACAAAGGCACGGAAAAGGAAGGATGAAATGCTTAAACACGGTTTTATACTTCGGATGAGGCTCAAGTTTCATCAAATTGTTTTTGAATGCTGGCCAGTCGTACCACACTGCATACCAGAGAAAAAAATGTGGTTACGTTACACCCCAAAAGAGTAAAATACCATAAAATGGTATTGCAGCCCCACTATGTCCTTAGGGACGAGTTGAATTGTCTGTGCGATCTCAGAACTGTCATAGGTTGTTGCGAATATAGCCCTGCTACACATTTCAGTGGGGTGATTTCTGTCATATACTTTGTGACACCTTGTGAGGACTTTTTGTGTCCATTTTGATAAGCGGAGTGTCCAAAATGTTTTCCTCTGCTACCCATACGAAAATCTAGCGATTTCCATACGGAGCGTTGCGGTTCTGACCTCCTTCGCACAGGCTTCTTGAGAAGGGTTAAGATATGAGTAATTGGATGATGACAACCTTTCAGTGGTGTGATACGCACAAGAGGCGATTGGGAAAAATTTTGGTGAAATATGGTGCCAACGTGACATCAATAACATGTTGAAACTCACGTGAACTGAGCTCTTTCCTTTTACTTCATCTTGCTGCAACAAGAATCACCAATCCCAAGGATAACGTTGCAGCGGACACGCCGTAACATCACTACAGAAGAAAGCTAAAAGCAATGTCAATCTCAATCTCTAACAACTATATGTAATAGGAAAAAACGAAGGTGTTTCAAAAATGTGGAACTTATTTTGCTCAGCAGTGTATATATTGTAAACAGTAATGGCCCTAGCACATTTCTGTTATTTCTTAAAATTATCCGTCCCAACATACTGATTTCATCCCATTAAGATTAGAGTATTGTTATCAGCCAAACAGAAAGACATGAATCCAGTCCCAAATCTGGTTTGGAACTCGGTGAGATCGTACTTTGTTCATTAAACAGCAGAGCGGGATAGTATCGAATACCTTCTGAAATCAAGGCATATGGCGTCAACCTTCGAGACTTTGCCTACTGCATTCTAGATTTCATGGAGTAACAGAATAAGCTGCGTAAGAACTTTTTTTTTCCGGAATCAACGTTGGTTTCTACTGCGGAGATTTTCTTTCTCCAGGAACGTCACGATACGTGAACATAGAGCAAGTGGCACAATTCT
Source organism: Schistocerca gregaria (assembly GCF_023897955.1). Classification (NCBI taxonomy): domain Eukaryota; kingdom Metazoa; phylum Arthropoda; class Insecta; order Orthoptera; family Acrididae; genus Schistocerca; species Schistocerca gregaria. Next base: position 668,498,801 of record NC_064922.1, read on the forward strand.
ATAACAGATTGACATCAGTGATACAGGGCTATAATTACTTCCGTTAGTTCGAAGACCCTCTTTGGAAACGGGAATGACTTCGCTTTTTCTAAAGGAATATCCGTACCATGATATTTGTAGAGTTTCAACATCTCATCAAGTCCAGTTGCCCTTCTGCTATTAAATGACTTTAGTAGAGTTCCTATTCCGCGATGACTCATCTCAGTATCTGTAATGGTGTATTCTGATGGGTGAAAGGAGAAACCGTATTGTTATCTTCCACGGTAAGATAATTTTGGAATACTGACTTTTGATTTATTACTCATAGACTTGCTCATCACTTTATAAATTTGTGGTTAATTTTGGTCTCGCTACTAACATCACAAAATTAATTTCATTACTGTGTTCTTCTTTAGAAGACTGCTTGTCCGCCTGGTGCACGTTTGCTGTGCTTATTAGCTTTTAACACATTTCTCCATGCCGTTGTTAATCACTGATGCTTCCTTATTACCAAGACAGCTTCTCGATCCTTTTACTTGTACTCCGTCATTGTTCACTGATACTTATTACAGAATGAAGTGACAGAGTATACAAAATGCTCAATGACAAGTTTTTTGTTGAGATTAACGGAGAAAGGATTGAGACAGATTATTTCACACATTCTGTCAGAGACATTTACATACTGTAGAAGCAATTCGACATTTTTTGTTGTCCGACAGTAGAATTTTCAGCTGGTAGGTGAAATATGTTTGATTAAAAACAGTATAAGCAATCATTTGCGAAAGACGGATTTGTTATTATGTACATGACAAATGCAACTGAAGTAGCAATGAGGAAGACTGGTTGCAGATATTACAAAGTTGTACAGGAATGCTCGATCACTCTAGTATTTGACTAGAATGCACAAATGCGATGAACCTGTTATTTTCGTATTAATAATTAAGTCTGGTAACGCTTACAGAACAGCCACTACACGGTAAATAGGTCTTATAAAATGGTATCCTTCAGAGTATTAGAATGAGTACTCAGAAGTAAATCCTTAATCAATGGCACCGAGAAACCAGAGGGACCAAAGTCTTCTGAACCCTACACGAAAATAATGCATTCCTCCGACTTCTACAAACTGAGGAGTAGGAATTCATAAGTTAAAGAAAAAGCACGTGAAAAGTATTCATTGCGATCATATTGAGCTTCAACAATGGCGTGCTAATGGGCACCGGCTTGCTATTTTTCTCTCGACTGCCATTACAACAACGATGACCCCTACAGAGAGAAAGGTTCCACTGAATAGTAAATTATCAAGATTTGTAGCGCGTAATGAATGCGCCTGTACTGGGCGAAATCCGCTTATTTGCCAAACACATTGGTAATTAACGTTCCATTGATACAAGATTAGCTACCAGGATGACGCAGCGGCGGCATTCCAACGCAGTGCCCGAAATGACTATGCCGGCTAGCTGTGTACGTTGCCAATGGTTCAGGGCAGATAAATTTGTGCTTCCATTCCTAAATTCTATGAAAGTTGTTGTAGTGGATGTACTGTGTGATGTTTTAATACTTTTCAATATCTTTGAGTGTCATTTGGTAGCACTTACATCAAAATTACTGCATTTATAAAATCCTAAATATAGGATGAAAAGAAGTACTTGTACACACTTCAGGTGGTTTTTACTAATAGGAAAGTGAACGAAAACGTTTAAATAAAATTATATCCTCGTTAACTTAATTTAGATAGTGGGAGACTATGTAGTATCGTCTCAGTATCTTTTCCGCCGAGCTACACTAAACATAGCTACAAAAGATGTCGGCCTAACATTACAAATAGCTGAGAGAAAAGTTTCAATAGGTCTCCATCATTCCAGCAGATTAGGCTACTGCCAACACCGAGTCACCTATGGAGCCCTGACATCGACGCATCCCACTGTGTTGATTCTTCCGCTGCCCAAAGCATTATTTTTGCCTGTTGTTAGGTAAATAACAGTCCCACAAGCGAAAATTCACCGATTTGTGAATTTTAATTCTGGCCCTAAGTAAAATTAAGAAGTTATTTTTGCATACTGAGAGTGACTAATCCTATGAACCGTGGATCTAGTCGAGGCGGGTTGGTCTGCTTGCCTCAACGCTACAGGGAGTTCCAATAGTAACGGACGGGTACGTGCGGAGAGCCCAGACTAATCTGTGACTAATGAAGAAGGGCAGTAGATTTTTCAGTAGCTGCAAAAGAGCAGTCGGGACGAATAACTGATCTGGCGTTGTAACATCAGGCTAATCGCAAGGGAAAACTATAGCCATCAATTTTAATTTTCCCAGGACATACACCTCTACTATATGGCTTAATGACGATGGCATTTTCCAGCGTAGAATATTGCGGAGGTAAGACATTCATTCTTACCTGTAGGCGAAGACTCCTCGGGCGGCTATCTTCAGGAAAAAGCAAGACTGGAATTCTACGATGTTGTGAACGAGGAATATTGGTTGCCTAAATCGGGTAGGTAGGTAGGTCAGAAAATCTAAGTTAAATATCGTGGTAATTAGTTAAGTACGGTGGCAGGAAGAACAGACCTTCCGATCAGATCAGTACAAGGTTTTCAACATAAAATAAAATTGCGTATAATGCAAAAGTAGGCCTAATAACGAATAAGAAAATAAGAGTGTTGGTGGTTTCTATGAACAGCACAAGTGTATATGGCAGGTAGCTACGCAAATGGTGAAAAGTGCGACAGTCGGCGGACTGGAAACGGGCTGCCAACGCTTATGCTCGCTGGTTCTCGTCGTCTAACTCCAGGATGATCTACACCGTTTCTACCGCCAGACCCTACGCTTAACATCTGTTTAAGTGCGTAAAGGAAGATGAAGTCAAACCTGACCGTATCAGAAACTAAGTCCCGCTGGTATCCCAAAACACAGTTCGGAATGCTAAAAAATAAACGGACTCCCACAGTTGCAGCGAAGTGTGGCGGCACTCGAATGGAAACAAGAGACCCACAAATACGGTTTTTCAACAATGTCCCGTTTGTTTACAAAAACAATCACCAAAAGAAAAAACGCGTTCATAACACTAGGGCCTTCTGTGCTGCACACCGGAAGTATCCTAGGCCCGGATTCTTCGCAAGAAATTCTATCTTCAGTTTGTGCGCACACTCAAATTCGGCTAAGTTCAACACTTTAGAAACCGCGAAAAGTGCCACCAAACGGTCGCACTGAGCAACACACGTCCGTCGTCGGCAAAGGTGCGCAAGACTCTATCCTAGAGATTTGTGTTATCTCTGCTTAAATACCATCCACCCGGAATTCCCAAATGCACTTCACTAACTACTTTCCATTGATCACCTCTTCAATAACTGTTTACATAGAAGAGCAATCTTATGTCTGGTTCCACCATTATACGCGTTCTCAAATTCTCATCAAAAAACAGATAATACACAAATTTGTACCTGCAATAATTTTCCCTGAATTAATGTTTTACAATTATTTTTGCAGAGTGCCAAAACAATTTTTGTCCATTTGTGCCACTAAATAATATTAAAGTTCTTTACAGCATACCACTCTCCGTACGGATTTGAAGCGCTTCTTCTGATGCGCTGCCGCTCGATCAGAAGCGCCCCCGTCGGAGGTTCGGGTCCTTTCTCGGGCATGAGTTTGTGTCTTGTTCTTAGCATAAGTTATATTAAGTAGTGTGTAAGCCTAGGGACCGATGACCTCAGCAGTTTGGTCCCATAGGAACTTATCACTAATTTTCAATTTTTTCTTATGTGCTGATCAGAATTTACGTATGTACAGAAGTTAAACAAATGTGGGTAAAACTACACAAAAGTTATTAGTGAACAAAGACAACACATCATAATAATTACAGATAACACAAATCAATCATTTGAAATGTGGATACAGACATCCGTTATCATACATTGCCTTGCGCTTCGTGTAGCTGTCTTGTATTATTTGTTTTAATCAATTATTACACACAGATTAATAAATTTGGTGATTTACCAGTGAAATATTAATGCAGAAAATTATACAAGTATATCAGTCGTTGCGTTTCGGCAAGACCTTTTAGATGAACACCTGATTTGCTCTGCATTGTTTCAAAAACTACAAATTCATTAGGCAATTGCAGATTTGTTTATTTAAAATTATTTGATGTTAAATTGGAGTAAGTCATATCAGCGTGTCGATTGATTAGTCTCAAACCTCTCTTTCTTTTGCCGTATCGTACTTTGTCGTACTACTTTGCTTTTGCTTTTGCGTGTAATCAGTGCAAACGTGGCTAATATAGTGCCTTAAAGGTATGCGCTGAAATGGGGTAGGCCTTTGACTCAAAGTATCATACGACGCAGTCAGAGAGCACGAGGCATGGTGAGTTTGTTACTGGATGAGAGGGTCCGGTGCAAAAATTTTAGAGGGGCGCTTAGGCATGATTACGACAAACACGTTCAAATGGATGTAGGCGTCAGTAGTTATTCAGCCACGATGGGACTTGCACAATATAGAGTAGTATCGAGAGCTGTAATCAGATTCCGGATTGAAGACCACAACAACGACGTAGAGATATTACAGAACTCTATATCACACTTAAATTCATGTAGTGTTATGCGATTTATGTGGGACAGAGACATTAAATTTCTAATTTGATACTAGCTAAAGATAGCAAATTAAAACAGTTTTACTAATGTGTACGCAGCTAATGCAATGCGAAACTAATTTGGAAATAAGAATGTTGACCTATCTTGACACTGGTTCCACAAAAGCACCATCATAAAAAGGTCTCGTTGGTGCAGTATTAAGCATATTGATTAGTTCCTTCGTTTTAGATGGTCTTCACGACCAAATAGATGTCCCTGTACGAATCTAACACAGCCAAAAACATTCAGACCCTTCGAAGCGGACGAGTAACCCACAAAACGAATAACCTGCCATCAGATCCCACGTATCACCCAAGACAAAAACTGAAACGAGACTAGACTGATACAATTGAAGGACAGCGGTCTTAGTTTGCACTGATACGCTCTTTGGAGTCTCGACGAACTGACACAGCTGCAAGCCAAATTTCATTGGTAACTACAGAATCCCCTGACTACGGGGGCTGTGGGGAGCGCTGACGATTCATGAACGCTGAAAGTCGCTGGTAGGAAGACCATAGCATTGAGCTGCAAGAGGCAGACGTGCTATGTCACGTGGTCGGTGCCGTTAATGTGAATACTCTGAAGTGACAGCGATATGGATGTATACAGGTGGCGGCTGTTATTGCATATATGAGGTATAAAAGAGCAGTGCATTGACGAACCTGTCATTTCTGCTCATTTGATTCATATGAAAAGGTTTACGACGTGATTATGTCGGCACGACGGGAATTAACAAACTTTTAACGGGGAGTAGAGGTTGGAGCTAGATGCATAGGACATCCAATTTCGTAAATTGGTAGGAAATTCAATATTCCGAGATCCACAGTGTCGAGAGTGTTCTCAGAATACCAAATTGCAGGCATTACCTCTAACCTTACCTCTTACATTAGAAAATGTAGTCCATCAACAAAGGAGGTGGCTTACAAAACACTTGTTCGACCTATACTTGAGTATTGCTCATCAGTGTGGGATCCGTACCAGATCGGGTAGACGGAGGAGATAGAGAAGATCCAAAGAAGAGCGGCGCGTTTCGTCACAGGGTTATTTGGTAACCGTGATAGCGTTACGGAGATGATTAGCAAACTCAAGTGGCAGACTCTGCAAGAGAGGCGCTCTGCATCGAGGTGTAGCTTGCTCGCCAGGTTTCGAGAGGGTGCGTCTCTGGATGAGGTGTCGAACATATTGCTTCCCCCTACTTATACCTCCCGTGGAGATCACGAATGTAAAATTAGAGAGATTCGAGCGCGCACGGAGGCTTTCAGACAGTCGTTCTTCCCGTGAACCACACGCGACTGGAACAGGAAAGGGAGATAATAACAGTGATGTAGACACGTAAAGTGCCCTCCACCACACACCATTGGGTTTCTTGCGGAGTATAAATGTAGATGTAGATCAACCATGGACAGCACACTTGCCGATGGACTTCACGTAATGGCTGAGAGCAGCGCCGTTTGCGTAGTGTTGTCATTGCTAAGAGGTAAGTAACACTGCGTGAAACAACTCCAGAAATTAGTGTGGGACGTACGACGAACGTATCCATTGGGACAGTGCGGCGAAACTTAGTGTTAATCCCTCAGTGTAAAAGCTGGCCGGCAGACAGCATCAGCCCTTGCTCCATGATGTACAGAGTCGCTACGCCTACAATGACTCAGCTTTATTTTCGGACTGTCTGGTTTTCATTGTCGATATAAATTCACTGCACAGCTGACGATGGCTCTTGCTCTGTTCGCAGTTTATTGTTGCGTACTGGGAGTGGAGAGAAACGTAATAATTCCTACTATCTGTTCTATTGTTTTCTTAGTTTAATAAAGGTTCTACAGAGAAACTGTTGACGTTCTTCACAAATGTTATCGCTTGCTTTTCTTTCTAGGTTAAAACTATATGTGGAAACTTTTATTGGAACTATAGTTTGTCATAAGTTTTAGCACTACTGAAATATTGTATATTAACTACTTTGTCACTGCTGTACTAAATTCGGCAGCCCCATTTTGAAGAGAGCCCTACAAGCGTGCACATATCACGTATTAACTTACTTAATTTTCATCTAACAAAAGTATGTTTCGATCATTCATATAGACAGAACATACAGCGGATCGGCAGATTTAGAGATAGCCATGCTCTACTCAGGCCTCGAAATCAGATCTTTCGAGAACCGATACCAGTCCTAGAAGAAAATGATTGATATATCTCCTGCGTTCATACATCTTATAACGTGGATGTCTGTATCTATATATACATTTTACACATCTGTTCCTAAGCCACGGGATCGAATCAATCCAAACTGTATGAAGAGATAAAAGGAAATTATTCAGGTAGTTAACGGAGACAAAGATTTAGTTGGAAATGGAATCCGATAGTATGAAAAGGAAGAAAAGGAAAAACAGTAGGCGACTAAGGACTGGAGAAACCATTGAAAGAGGAAGCCACCTGGTAGAAAACCGTACAGGGCATAGTTCAGTAATCGCTAACACTTGGTTTACGAACCATTAAAGAAAGCTATATATGAGGAACAAGGAACAATGGAAGGTTTCAAGCTGATTACATAATCGTGGGAGAAAACTTTCGTTACCAAATTTTAAATTGCAAGACATTTCTGGGGTCAGATGTGGACTCTAAACATAGTTTATTAGTTAGCAACTGTAGATTAAAACTGAAGAAATGGCACGAAGTTTGGAAATTAAGGAGGTGTGAACTGGATAAGTTGAAAGAACCATGGGTTGTTCAGAGTTTCAGAGGGGGTATTACGCAACGGTTGACTGAAACAGAGGAAAGGAGTACGGTAAAAGACGAATGGACAGATTTAAGAGATGAAATAGTGAAGGCAGCAGAGGAACAAGTAGGTATAAAGACAACAACTACTAGCAGCTGTAGAATAACACAGGAGATATAGGCTTTAATTGGTGAAAGGAGGGAATATAAAAATGAAGCAAATGAAGCAGGCAAAAGAGAAAACGAATCTCTATAAAATGAGACTGACAGAAAGTGCAAAATGACTAACCAGAAATGGCTAGGGGACAAATGTAAAGCTTTAGAATGATGTTTCACTAGGGAAAAGATAGATACCATTTACAAGAAAATTAAGATGCCTTTGGAGTAAAAAGATGCAGCTGTATGTCTACCAAGAGCTCATGTGGTAGATCATTCCTAACCAAACAAGGGAAAGTTGAAAGGTGGAAGGAGTATATAGAGGATCAACAAAAAGGAGATGAACTTGAAGACAGTATTATACAAGTGAAAGAGAACGTAGATGAATACGAGATGTGAGATACGATCCTGTGAGATATAATACTGCGAGAAGAATTTGATAGAGCACTGAAAGATTTGAGTCGAAACAAGTACCAGGTTGTAGATGAGATTCCATCACAGCTATTGATAGCCTTGGAACAGTCAGCCATGACAAACTCATCCATCTTATGTGCAACATCTATGACGCAGGCGAAACACCCTCAGACTTGAAGAGGAATATGGTAATTCCAAGTCCAAAGAAAGCAGGTGCTGACAGATATAAATATTACCGAATTATGTACTAAGTCTTCGTTGCAAAGTACTAACAGGAAATCATTAGAGATGACTGGAAAGACTGTGACAAGCAAACTCTGGAAAGATCAGTTTGGATTCTGGAGAAATTTAGGAACACGAGGAGCAATACAGACAATAGGACTTCTCTTAGAAGACAAATTAAGGAAAGGCAAAAATATATTTATAGCATTTGTACACTTATAGAAAGATTTTCACATTGTTGACTGGAACACTCTCTCTGTCATTATGAAGGCAGCAGATCTAAATTACTGGGACCGAAGTGCTATTTACAACGTGTACCGAAACAAAACGGTTATTATAAAAGTCAAGGAGAGTGAAAGGGAAGCAATGCCTTAGAAGGGAATGAGACAGGCCTGTAGCCCATCACCGAAGTTACTCAATCTCTGCATTGAGCAAGCAGTTAAGGAAACCAAAGAAAACTTTGGAATAGGAGTTGATGATCAGGGAGAAGAAATAAGATCATTGAGGTTTGCGGATGACATTGTACTTCGTTCAGAGGCAGCAAAGGACTTGGAAGACCAGCTGAATGGAATGGACAGTGCCTTAAAAGGAGGATGTAAGATGAACTTCAACAAAAGCAAAACAATGATAATGGAACGTAGTCGAATTAAATCTGGTGATGCTGAGGGAATTAGATTGGGAAATTAGACACTTACAGTAGCAGAAAAGTTTTTCTATTTGGGCATAAAATTAACTGATGATGGTAGAAGTATAGAGGATATTAAATCTAGGTTGTGAATGGCAAGAAGAGTGTTTCTGCAGAATTGAAATTTGTTAATTTCGAGTACAGATTAAAGTGTTAGGAAGTATCTGCTGAATGTATTTATCTCGAATGTAGCCATGTACGGATGTGGAACATGAACGATAAACAGTTTAGACTAAAAGAAATTTGAAGCTTTTGAAATGTGTTGCCGCAGAAGAATTCTTAAGATTAGATGGTTTGATCATGTAACTGATGAGGAGGTAATGAATAGAATTGGGAAGAAAAGATATTTGTGGCACAAATTAACTAAAAATAGGGATCAAGACTAGTATTGAAGAGAAGCACAAGCGGAGAGATGAATAAGGTAAGCAGATTCAAAACGATGTTACTTTACTTACAGTAGCTATGCAGAGATGTAGAGGGTTGCACAGGATGGAAAGAACCCTGTTGAGAAGGGAGGGGGGGGGGGGGGAGGGAGGCGGCGAAAGCGTCTTACCGTACGACGAACAAATAGCTAGACTGTATTGATCCAATATTTCAAAATGAGAGCACTCAATTACTTGCAACAAATTTCACACATAATTTCAAACCTTGACGAAACTTTTTCAAGGTCACACCAATCCGAAAATAATGACAGGGACAGGTTTTTCGCTCAACATGTTCTTGCTATTCAGGCAGTAAAACCGCCGCGTCAGGCATGACCTTCTAATTTATTACTTCTTTACAACCAACCCCCTTTCGCAACAAATTCTGAAGACAGTACTCATGTTTAACACTGAATGTACCCGCCAAACTGCATCATTGTAAGACACGTCGTTCACGAGATATGACTGTGTAAACTCTGCAGTGTGCGAAAAGGAAACTGCAAGGAGAAGCTCGTTAGAGGTACAGGTAAAATATCTGTGCCAATAAATATGAAATATGTAAAATGTTTATGGCATCTGCGAATGCGGACAAAACTATGTGTAAAAAAAGTCTTCTAAATCACTGGTTCAATTTCAACCAAACTTGGAACACACGTTACTTACTACACACATAAAAAAAAAGTTTTGCATCATTTCGTTTCCCAGAGTTCCGGAACATGTACAGAAAATTGGGACATCATTTCCGCCATTTCTATTGCTCATGAAAACCAACTATTGCATTTTGTACCACCATACAGCGAGACCTTCAGAGCTGGTGGCCCAGAATGTTGTACACACCGGTACCTCTAATACCTAGTAACATGTCCTCTTGTATGAATGCATGCCTCTATTCGTCGTGGCATACTATCCACTAGTTCATCAAGGCACTGTCGGTGCAGATGTACCACTCCTCAACGGCGATTCGCCGTAGATCCCTCAAAGTGACTGGTGGGTCGCGTCGTCTATAAACAGCACTTTTCAATCTATCCCAGTCCTGTTCGATATGGTTCATGTCTGGAGAACATGCTGGCCACTGTAGTCGAGCGACGTCTTTATCCTGAAGGAAGTCATTTGCAAGACGTGTACGAGGGGGGGGGGGGGGGGGGGGGGGGAAGGGGGCGCTAATTGTCGTCCATGAAGACGAATGCCTCGTCAATATCCTGCTGATATGGTTGAACTATTAGTCAGAGGATAGCATTCACGTATTGTACAGCCCTTACGGCGCCTTACATGACCACCAGCGGCATACGTCGGCCCCATATAAAGCCACCCTAAAAAAGCAGGGAACCCCCACCTAGCTGCACTTGCTGAACAGCTTGCCTAAGGCGTTCAGCCTGACCCCAAACACGTCTAAGACGATTGTCTGGTTGAAGGCATATGCGATACTCATCGGGAAGACAACGTGATGCCAATCCCGAGCGGTGCATTCGGCATGTTGTTGGGCCCATCTGTACGCGCTACATGGTATCGTGGTTGCTAAAATGGACCTCGCCATGGACGTCGGGGGTGAAGTTGAGCATCAAGCAACCTCTTGCGCACAGTTTGAGTCGTAACACGGCATCGTGCGCCTGCACGAAAACCCTATTCAACATGGTTGCGATGTTGTCAATGTTCCTCCGCGCCATAGTACGTATGTATCGGTCATCCTCTGCAGTAGTAGCCCTTGGACGGCCTGAGTGGCACATGTCATCGACAGCTGTTGTCTCTCTGTATCTCCATGTCCGAACAACATCCCTTTGGTTCACTCCGAGACGCCTGGACACTTCCCTTGTTGAGAGCTCTTCCTGGCACAAATTAACAATGCGGACACGATCGAACCACAGTACTGACCGTGGCATGGTTGAACTACAGACAACACCAGCCGTTTACCTCCTTCCAGGTGGAATGAATGGAACTGATATGCTATCAGACTGGGAGATGGAGAAGCTTTCACAGTATAGAGTAGCATGGAGATCTGCATCAAACCAGTCTCAGGACTGAAGACGACAACAACAACACGTGCATGGGCAACGCCGAGTAGTTAGCTAAACAAAAGATGAAGGAATTTATGTCATATGCACACCAAATCATAAGCAATTCGGATATTGGTTCGATGAAACATTACTACGTACCTTGATTTGTGTGATTATTTTTTAAATTCATGTTTAGCCTTACACTGGCACAAAACAACGCAGTATTTAAAATCTTCACAAACGTCCTAGTAGCGATTAGAAGTGCTGATCGCCCTTTCCCTAGGCAGTTGCGATTTCCCTTGCTGTGGTTTCACACGTAAACTTATAGTGCGTTTGCCAAGTCTACTTTAGGTGCCGCCGTGATCCCTTGCAGCGTATTGTAGATGTAAAGCTTGACTAGGATCTCTACAACACGCAGTTGCGGCAGAATAAACAAACTCTATTTTTCTTCCCACGATTTTTTGTTTTTCTTTTTCAGTCTACACCCTGGGCGGACTGTTTTTCATTCCAATGAGTCTCCTTTGTTTGGACTGTAAGGCTGGGGCAGACTGCACGTTCTAAGAGCAGCGGCGCTCTTGCGTGTCTCGGTGTCTGTCCACTGCACAAAGCGGGTTGGCACGTTCATTAAGCCTTTTGTCGTTGACCGGTCTCGGATTATTTAGGCAGTTGGCCCAGCGAATCCAAGTTACCGCGCCAGTGAATTTCCGTCTCTCGTGCGGGAATTACGCTATTCCTGCCGAGTACAGACATCAAACAGCGCTCAGGTGTTGCGTATTGTAAAATGTGTGTGTGCTATTCACGATGGACTTGTGTCGTTTACGATTAACAATGCGAACCTATACTTCCCTTCATACGCTGAGTAACGATTAACCCTTTAAAAGGCAGAGCAAGAAACTTGACACATTTTCACCCTTGATGCGAAAATTTTTGAAAGGAAAGGGAAATGATCGTATGGCGTCATTTTCCGGGAGTTCCGAAGCGGGAAGTTCGGCCGCCAAGTGCAAGACTTATTGAGTGCGACGCCACATGGGACGACTTGAGCATCGACAATGTAGATGGAATGATGATGAGGACAACACAACATCCATTCCCTGAGGGGAATCGAACCCGGGCGCCCGTGCCTAACATTCCTACGCGCTGACCCTTTTTTTATTATTGAGGCGGACTTTTAAAGGGAATATGTGCGTAACGAGGTAGTGTGCTAACAGCCAATTCGGTAGTGCACCTTAATAATGCATACTGCTGGAAGAGCCTCACGTGTCTTACTGACACCAGCAGTGGAGTAGGTGAACATTGTATAGGGGCAAATGTGACTGGTATTTTTTTATACAACATTTCTGTCTATCCACTGTACATCTGTGGATACGAGAGGATATGACAACGTAGCAGTTATAGCATCAACTATAGGAAAACCTATGTTCGAAAATACAGAAAACTTTTTGGATGCTTGCAAAATACGCTGAAGTCTAGGAAGACTTTTTTATAGTAAGTTCGTGGCCCCACCATACTAAAAGTAACAAATATACTCTAACCTACGGCAAATGGTCAGAAACACCTAGAGCATATCCACACACACTATAAAACTAGATGTACATATGTATGTATGCACGTTTGTATGTTCCATATCTCCTCCTAAACCACTGTACCAATTTGAACCAATCTTGGAATGCATATAATTTACTACCAGTGAAGAATTGCTGTCAGGTTAAGAGCCGTCTGCCAATGAAAGGGGTAGGGTGAAAACGCAGTGTAGCCCACGACACGCAGATATCCACATTTATTCAATATTTGAGAAAGAGAGCACTTAAAGGCTTGCAATAAATTTTACACGAACCACACAAAACGATAAAAGGATGACGAACCACACAAAACGATAAAAGGATGAAAGTTTTTCGGTTGCTACATTTTCTCTGTTCACGCACAACAAGTGCTGCATTATGTAAAACATTTAAATTTATTACTTCTTTACGACAAAGTATTCGCAACACGTTTGCTGAATGTGCCTACAGAAATATAACATTGCACAACATGTAGTTCAGCAGATTATAATATGAAATACAGAGATGTGAAAAAAACTGTTGCATCATTTACGACTTTTGAAATTATTACTTCTTTAGTACTAGATTTCCCACATATTTCTCAGACAGTAGTCACATATACAACTGGATGACCGGAAAAATTGTATCATTGCAATCCACATAGTTCAAGATTACGGCATCCTAATCATTGACGTGTGTGAAAATGAAACTGTAATTCCAAATTCGTCACAGATATAGGTAGAATGTGTACAGGTTTGCGTGAAATACACTCCAGGAAATGGAAAAAAGAACACATTGACACCGGTGTGTCAGACCCACCATACTTGCTCCGGACACTGCGAGAGGGCTGAACAAGCAATGATCACACGCACGGCACAGCGGACACACCAGGAACCGCGGTGTTGGCCGTCGAATGGCGCTAGCTGCGCAGCATTTGTGCACCGCCGCCGTCAGTGTCAGCCAGTTTGCCGTGGCATACGGAGCTCCATCGCAGTCTTTAACACTGGTAGCATGCCGCGACAGCGTGGACGTGAACCGTATGTGCAGTTGACGGACTTTGAGCGAGGGCGTAAGGTGGGCATGCGGGAGGCCGGGTGGACGTCCCACCGAATTGCTCAACACGTGGGGCGTGAGGTCTCAACAGTACATCGATGTTGTCGTCAGTGGTCGGCGGAAGGTGCACGTGCCCGTCGACCTGGGACCGGACCGCAGCGACGCACGGATGCACGGCAAGACCGTAGGATCCTATGCAGTGCCGTAGGGGACCGCACCGCCACTTCCCAGCAAATTAGGGACACTGTTGCTCCTGGGGTATCGGCGAGGACCATTGGAAACCGTCTCCATGAAGCTGGGCTACGGTCCCGCACACCGTTAGGCCGTCTTCCGCTAACGCCCCAACATCGTGCAGCCCGCCTCCAGTAGTGTCGCGACAGGCGTGAATGGAGGGACTAATGGAGACGTGTCGTCTTCAGCGATGAGAGTCGCTTCTGCCTTGGTGCCCTTCCTGGGGCAATGAATTCACGGTGTTCTTATTTCAATTTCCAGGAGTGTATATTAAAAATATGTCGAAAATATGTGACATGAGAGAGGGGAAAGGAGGAAGTGGATAGAGAAAGGAACAAGGATAGGGGGAGGAGGAGATGGACAGGCAGAGGGGGGAGAGGAGAGAGGGGTAAGGAGCAGATGGGCATATATATTGTGGAGGAGGAGATGGACAGAGAGACAGACAGGATGGACAAAGAGTGGGAGACGTGTGTAATAGGGTGACAGGGGGAAGGTGTGGGGGAGGTAGACAGAAAGGGTGACGGAGGAGGTTGACAGAGAGGGGGAAGAAGGAGTTGGACCAATAAGAAATGTCTTAGCGTGCTCGTTCTCTTAACACCATTGTGGTGTTAATCTAACGAGAGTACTAGCGCATCATGATGTATGTTATATATTGGTAGTATTTTATGTTTGACAGACTAAGGTTCGTTTCTGCCTTTCATTGTAAAACGACGCAAAACCACTATGTGAGTTTGTGTAAGGATCATGAATTTACGTTTATGTGTTACAAGAGTCTATGATGACAACACAGGTCTTACGCTAAGGGCAACACACACTCCCATGCCCGAGGGAGGACTCGAACCTCCGACGGAGGGAGCCGAGCGGACCGTGACGAGACGCCCTAGACTGCGCGGATGACGTGATTTACAAGGGATCTTGGCGTAACTTTTATTTCAAAGTAATACATAAAAGATTTGCCAGACAAGGTGAGCAACAGTTTATCACTGTGACGTACGGGAAGGTACCGTCGTTGAGTGACTTTAGGAGGATACAAGATGACATAGACACAATCTCCAATTGGTGCCACGAATGACAGCTCACTATAGAAAAATGTAAGTCAGCGTGGTTGAGTAGAAAAAAATAGTCTTGTACCTTCATATACAGCATTAGTACTGTCATGCTTCACACAGTCATGTCGATTAAACATCTAGCCTCACGTTGTAAAGCGATCCCAAATGGAATGACACATCAGGTTAGTAGTGGAGAAGCCGAATGTTCGGCTTCGTTTTGTTACGAGAGCGTTAGGAAGCTATAGGTCATCTATACACGAGATGGCGTACAGAATGCCAGTACGACATATTCTTGAGAATTGCTCGAGTGTTTAGGATCTCCATCATGTCGGGTAAGAGGAAGGCATCTCGATTCTGCGCATAACCTTCTCATTGCTTGCCTTATCAGTCCACCTAATTTTCAACATTAGTGTGTAGCACCAGATCTCAAATGCTTCGATTCTCTTCTGTTCACGTTTAACACAGTCCATGTTTCACTATCATACCATGCTGTGCTCCAAATGTACATTCTCAGAAATTTCTTCCTCAAATTAAAGCCTATTTCTGATAATAGTAGACTTCTTATTGGCAGGAATGACCATTTTCCCAATGCTAGTCTGCTTTTGATGTCCTCCTTGCTCTGTCCGTCATTTATTATTTTCCTGCAAAGGTAGCTGAGTTCCTTAACCTCATATACTTCGTGACCATCAATCCTGATGTTAAATTTCTCGCTGTTTTCGTTTCTGTTACTTCTCACTCCTTTCTTCGATGTACTCTGAACACATATTCAGTACTCATTAGACTGTTGATTCCATTCAGCAGACTATGTAATTCTTCTTCACTTTCTCTCAAGATAGCAATGTCATCAATGAATCATATCACTTACATCCTTTCACCTCCAACTTTAATTCCACTCCTGAACCTTTCTTGCCGACCATTGTGGCCGAGCAGTTCTAGGCGCTTCAGTCTGGAACCGCGCAACTGCTACGGTTGCAGGTTCGAATACTACCTTGGGCATGGATGTGTGTGATGTCCTTAGGTTAGTTAGGTCTAAGTAGTTCTAAGTTCTAGGGGACTGATGACCTCAGATGTTAAGTCCCTTAGCGCTCAGAGCCATTTGATTTGAACCTTTCTTTTATTTCCATCATTGCTTCTTCGATGTGCAGACTGAACAGTATGGGCGAAAGACTAAATCCCTAACTTGCACCCTTTTTAAACCGAGCACTTCGTTCTTGGTCATCCACTCTTATTATTGTGTCTTGGCTCTTGTACATATTGTATATTACTCTGTCCCTATAGATTACCACTATTTTCCTTAGAAATTCGAAGATCTTGCCTCATTTCATATTGTGGAGCGCTTTTTCCAGGATGAGAGATCCTATGAGTATGTCTTGATTTTTTCTTAGTCTTGCATTCATTATCAAGCGCAACGTCAGAACTGCTCTCTGATGCCTTTAGTTTTCCTAAATCCAAACTGATAATCTAACATACCCTCAATTTTCTTTACCATTTTCTGTATCTTGTTCTTATCGGCTATTTGGTGCATGAGCTGTTAAACTGAATGTGCTATAATTCGCACTTGTCCGCTCTTGCAGTCTTCACTGTGTGGATGATATTTTTCCGAACGTCAGATGATATGCGCCAGACTCAAACACTCTACACACCGACGTGAATAGCCGTTTAAATGCCACTTCCTCCAATGATATTAGAAATTCTGACGGAATGTTATGTAACTTTCCTGCGTTATTTGATCTGAAATCCTCCAAAGCTGTTTTAAATTCTGACTGTAATAGTGGATCCCCTGTCTCTCCGAAATCGACTCTATTTCTTCTTCGACTCTCATAAAGCAGTTAATGGGTACAATGAACTATATTCATTGGACTTTCGTTTACCAATCTACAAATATTCTTGGCTGTAGAAGTCAAAAGACGCCAGAGGCGAAAACCACAATAAATTACCAACGATTCGTTCTTCAAATCTTCTGTCTTCAAATCACCAGAACATCCCAATTAACTTAGAAAGATACTATTGAGAGATTTTTATGTATTTAATCTATATATGAAATACGGAATGTTTTGTTTTTAAAAAAAATTCTCCTCGCGTAACGTTGTTTTAGACGCCAACTGCTGAGCCAAACTGGCTCTTGGTTTTCCCTGTGTTGCATATGTCAAGTTTCTTGAAAAGTACTTATATCTTAATAAAATTCTGAACTGTAAACAATGAAAATGAATCTAATTAAATGCCAAAATTAACTAATTATATCCTCAGTGAAAATTAATTAACTGGCACTCGCTACTGAATGTTATTACGAAAGTTACTTGATAAGAAGCGCAATGTCTGACTTGAAATATTCACGAAATAAAGCACTGCTCAACACTGAAGTAAATTACTATTTAATACTACCTCACTGTTCACTGCAAATAAATCTGCTTACTTAGTAGAACACCTGAAAATTCTGACGCCATACTGTTTGTAGTATGCAAAGTGAGATCTCCCTTGAAAGAACAGTAACTGACATCTAGCTCAGCATGCTAATTTGTGTCTGGTGTACCGACGATCTCGAAAGCAAACTGAAATCTGCAAGCTCTGCAGGTAAGGAAACCTAATCTACTCTAAATTTTTCTTTGGTTCTCAGAAACAGTCTGTGGCAGCGTGTTCCGTAAGATGAAATGCAGAAACGACAAAATATTTTAAACTGTACTAAGAAAGATGGAGGAGGGTTTTACTTTCAAGAAATACGTTCTTGAAAATTGAACTCTGATTAATGTCAAAAATGATTGTTCAGCATAAGAAGAATCTAACAATTACGAAATTATCTAATTTTAAAAACTGCAGACATTTCAACCAATTGCGTAATTTGTGACAGAATGCATACAGATTATGAACATTATTAACAATCTGAGGGGGAAAAGATTATCTTCGATTGATTGTCCTGATAAACAAACACTTAATTCTCACATGTGCATTGGTTAACCTGAAATATTCCTTAAAATTTTTCCTATTAATTCACTCAATAAAATAGTTTAAAAAAGTTATCTCCATAATAAAGTATTCCCTAAGATACTCCCATATTCCCAAATCTCTGACCCCTTTCTCTAAACTTAAACTGTCCGCTACTCTAATAAGAATTCCCCAGCGCTGCACAACTGAGTAGCGACCAAGCTCACCACAGATTACTTTAAACAGAGTCAAGGATCTTATCCACTACTCGTGCAACGAGCTCATGCACCTTTGTCCCAGTACAGTAAAAGCAAATTATTTACGTTGGTAGAAAAAAAAAATACGAAACGTCATATATCCATCTGTCTCCCAGTTACCAAAACTTCCCACTTAACTTAGAAAGATGCTATGTATGAAACTAGTAGTACGTAAAAGTTACGATGATAAAGCAGGTTTGAAAATGAATTCCTGTCGATACATTGAAGTTGAGCATCACACAATGCAGGGGAAAAAGAAGAAAAGGAAAGCTGTTGGTTAACGACTGAGGCAATTTTCACCTACACCCTTCCCTTTATTCCCAACATTTTCCCCAAATCCATATTTATTAAACGCTACATTGCACATGTCTCACTCAAGACCGTCATCTAGCCATGTGACATAAAGGGGGGGGGGGGACAAATGTAAGTGGCCTAGACAACAGAGTTTCTGGGTACAAAGAAATGCACTATAGCCCTACTCAGCAAGTTGCTGAAGGCTGATCGAAGATGGACTGCTGGAATTGCTACAATCTCATCCGAAATGTTCTGCTGTAGTTCCTGAGGACTACGAGGGTTCTTGTGATATACCACAGATTTGCAGGCTCCCCACACAATGTAATCACACGCCGACAGATCAGGTGACATCTGCTATCAACTCCGTCAGACGTGAAGAATGTATAAGTATGCCGTAAGGCGTCTGGTGCCGGCCGGAGTGGCCGCGAGGTTCTAGGCACTACAGTCTGGAGCCGAGCGACCGCTACGGTCGCAGATTCGAATCCTACATCTACATCTACATTTATACTCCGCAAGCCACCCAACGGTGTGTGGCGGAGGGCACTTTACGTGCCACTGTCATTACCTCTCTTTCCTGTTCCAGTCTCGTATGGTTCGCGGGAAGAACGACTGTCTGAAAGCCTCCGTGCGCGCTCTGATCTCTCTAATTTTACATTCGTGATCATCTCGGGAGGTATAAGTAGGGGGAAGCAATATATTCGATACCTCATCCAGAAACGCACCCTCTCGAAACCTGGCGAGAAAGCTACACCGCGATGCAGAGCGCCTCTCTTGCAAAGTTTGCCACTTGAGTGTGTTAAACATCTCCGTAACGCTATCACGGTTACCAAATAACCCTGTGGCTAAACGCGCCGCTCTTCTTTGGGTCTTCTCTATCTCCTCCGTCAACCCGATCTGGTACGGATCCCACACTGATGAGCAATACTCAAGTATAGGTCGAACGAGTGTTTTGTAAGCCACCTCCTTTGTTGATGGACTACATTTTCTAAGGAGTCTCTCAATGAATCTTAACCTATTACCCGCCATACCAACAGTTAATTTTATATGATCATTCCACTTCAAATCGTTCCGCACGCATACTCCCAGATATTTTACAGAAGTAACTGCTACCAGTGTTTGTTCCGCTATCATATAATCATAGAATAAAGGATCCTTCATTCTATGTATTCGCAATACATTACATTTGTCTGTGTTAAGGGTCAGTTACCACTCCCTGCACCAAGTGCCAATCCGCTGCAGATCTTCCTGCATTTCGCTACAATTTTCTAATGCTGCAACTTCTCTGTATACTACAGCATCATCTGCGAAAAGCCGCATGGAACTTCCGACACTATCTACTAGGTCATTTATATATATGCCTCGGGCATGGGTGTGTGTGATATCCTTATGTTAGTTAGGTTTAATTAGTCCTAAGTTCTGGGCCACTGATGACTTCAGAAGTTAAGTCGCATAGTGCTCAGAGCCATGTGAACCATTTTTTTTAAGGCGTCGGGTCGCCTTGGTAGTACTCGGAAGCATTTTCTGGTGAGCTGCAGGCACGTTTCCGGGATGCAGGCACGTTTCCGGGATGCAGGCACGTTTAGCAACGTTTTAAGGCTTGTTCAAAACAAGTGCTGCCTGATGCCATGGCACTGTTTGTTAACTGTTGTGCACCATCAAACTTATTAGCAGACCACTAACCACACCGTTTCCGTGACTTTGTGGTCACGTTATATTCCACAACGAACACCCGCTGCCCTACTGTGAGAAAAAAAAAAAAAAAAATGCCTCAAATGGCTGTGAGCACTATTGGACTTTGCATCTATGGTCATCAGTCCCCTAGAACGTAGAACTACTTAAACCTAACTAACCTAAGGGCAGCACACAACACCCAGTCATCACGAGGCTATGCGCGTCACAGTATGTGGTTATATGCATACATTAGTGTTTAGTCTTCTCTACTCATCTTATCTGGGCCACTTTTATTTGCCCCACCCTGCATATTGCGCTGACGAAAGAGGAATATTTTACGGTGGTAGGAGAATACCACTGGAAAAAGGGCACAACTACTATTTCCTAGTTAAAGAGAACGCAAACATTAGGTCCTTTTCAACTTTACTGATTTTCACCTCTACTGCTAGCGATCCACTGGCTCCGACATCACTCGCAGCTTACGCGCGACCTTTGCATTCTTATTTACGGAGACGTAGACTCCTGTTGCGCCTCCAGAAAGGGCGGCGAGAGGTCCGGCGCGCGACCTAATGCGGCTCTCGCGTGCGAGCGGCGCGGTGCCGCTGCCTCCGGCAGAGCGGAAACAAACACAGCAGGCGAGGTGGCTACGCAAACGTCCGGCCGCCGACGTATCGACTTCCGATATCGAGACGTGAGCAGAGCAGCGACAACCTCCCTCCGCCAGCGGCCGCCGGCCGCGAGGGATGCAGACGCCAGCACTCCGGCACTCGGCCGGCTCTGCGCTGAGTGGTCTCCTGGTTCCGAGGTGGACACTTCTGGAGGGCACCACACGCCCAGCTGACACGGGGTTCGTGCAGAGTGTGGATTTCATGGGACGAAGGTTCTACTTAACTGATAACTTTTTGTAATCTTTCGCTTCAAAAGCCAGTTGCTTTGAAACTTTCCTGGGTTGTGGACCACAAGTTGTAAAAATGATAGAAGGCTACGAATATTTAGGCCAATATTGATGACGACCATTCTCAGCGTATTCAGGTTACCTCCTTGCTTTAGGGGCGGGCAGGCTGCCGTGGCCGAGCGGTTTTAGGCGCTGCAATCCGGGACCTCACGGCGGCTACGGTCGCAGGTTCGAATCCCGCCTCGGGCATAGATGTGTGTGATGTCCTCAGGTTAGTTAGGTTTAAGTAATTCTAAGTTCTAGGGGGACTGATGACCTCAGGTATTAAATCCCATAGTGCTCAGAGCCATTTGAAACATTTTTTAGGGGCGTAATTTTGCCGCTAAGGGCAGTAGATTGGCAGTAAGCAGTAATCATCAGGGTGGGGCTACTTAATGCAATAAGAACATTGCTCTATGAGTGGTGCCCCATTTATCGTGACCATCCCAAACAACTTTTTTTCCATGAAAGTAACAAAACACGTTTCAAACCTATGTTGTTTATCAGTGAGCGGAGACACTAAACAGCCCTATCCCAAATAAGTTAAAATAATAATCAGTTTTAGGTAACATGATATGCAGATGACAGGGTTCTATTAGTTCTACATCTTTGCTTCCGCCAGTTTTTTCTCGAATTTCGGGTCTTTATTGTAAAAATTAAAAAACTTTTGCAGTTCCGAGTATTGGCCCTCGCTGGTCACTACTTTCTGCCATCTTTCGGGCAGCATAGATCTTACCCCGCGGCGACACAACTGGGTGTCTTTTGAGGAGATCCATGAATGGACCGAATTTCGCACTTCTTCATATGACCAGAAAGGCAGATCAGGCAGGCCGTGTGCCAATGACAGAAAAAAAAACATGATTATCAGAGGTTGAATAGGTGGAAAACACGGTAAGTGGGGTAAGACTTCAGATTTCAACGGTTCAAAGTTAGTTTGACGACGTGGGGTGGGCCGTGTCATGCCGAAAAACCGTTATTGATGTGTAGCAGCATTGCGGCCGTTTTCCTTCCAGTGCTTAGCTCAAACACAGCAAATGCTTTCCATAACGATTCCAGTAGCTTCCAAAACCTTATCTCTTTCACCACCATGCTGGTCTTCGACGTAGTCACCGTTCTTGAAGCACTGCAGCCATTTTATGAGTGTTTTTTCGCCAATAGGTGCGTTACTGTAGATCTTAGTCAATATTGGATCAGCCTTAGCTGCAGATTTCTTTAAGCCAAAACAGAGAATTAAAACTTCGCCTAAATGACAAGAATTAGGTTCGAGAGTTGACTAGTCATTCGAGAATAGCTTCATGATGCTGTCACAAATCGACAAACACTTCGACGGCGTTATGTTCACAAATGCGTAACCTTATTGTATGACAGTTGCTACATGTCATCCTCAACACCAATTGCCGCTGACGGAAACAAAGTTGTAGACCAAACATTATAAACTGCCAATTAATAAAACAGTAAAGATGGCAATTGTCATTAAAATAAAAATAATGACCGATTTTGGCCTTTATTCTGACCATCTTTCAGATTTAAGGCACCATGTGGCTGCCGCCAGCGGGGCACAGAACAGTTTTATGTCCCACGGTCGTTTACTGTTAGAAGACCAGGAGTTCAACGCAACTTTTCCACTGCACCGCTGGCTGTAGCCACATGATGCCTTAGATCTGAAGGTGGACAGCACAAAGGCGAAAACCAATCATCATTTTTAAATAAATGGCAGTTGTGGTGTTGACTAGTTTATTAATCGATAAGAATCTGCAACTCTATAACTGTGGGACTCTTGACTCATTTAATCGTTTTTCCACAAATCGTCGACAAGAAAGGAGCGCCACATTCTACCAGAGTTCTCCGCCATCTTTCTGGCAACAGAGACCGTGTTATTCGCGTTAGCCGCAGGAATCTCCTTCAAATGTAGAAGACAAATACACAGGTCAAAAACAGTTTGAATCACTTCGGTTCCGAGAATTCCCGAACCTGTACAGAAAATTGGAATACAAAATGGTTCAAATGGCTCTGAGCACTAAGGGACTTAACTGCTGAGGTCATCAGTCCCCTAGAACTTAGAACTGCTTAAACCTAACTAACCTAAGGACATCACACACATCCATGACCGAGACAGAGTTCGAACTTGCGACTGTAGTGGTCGCGCGGTTCCAGACTATAGCGCGTAGAACCGCTCGGCCAACCCGGCCGGAAATTGGAATACGGATCAACATAAACATCATTTCCTCCCCTTTTTGTTGCTCATTAAAACCACACATTACATGTTGTACCACTATACAGCGAGGTCTTCAGAGGTGGTGGTCAAGATTGCTGTACATAACGGTATCTCTATTCCCAGTAGTACGTCCTCTTGCATTCGTCGTGGCATACTATCCACACGTTCATCAAGGCACTGTTGGTTCAGATTGTCCCACTTCACAATGGAGATTCGGCATAGATCCCTCAGAGAGGTTGGTGGGTCACGTTGTCCATAAACAGTCCTTTTCAATCCATCCCAGGCATCTTCACTTAAAACTTCCGGGCTGATAGGCCGTGCTCGATGTGTAAAACCCTCCCCTGACGTTTCGTCTCCAACTTCGAGAGACATCCTCCGAGGCACGGCGGCGAACTAGGAAGAGAAATCGAGGAGGCGCTGATTATTCAGGGTGTTACAAAAAGGTACGGCCAAACTTTCAGGAAACATTCCTCACACTCAAATAAAGAAAAGATGTTATGTGGAAATGTGTCCGGAAACGCTTAATTTCCATGTTAGAGCTCATTTTAGTTTCATCACTATGTTATTCCACCTTCGCTCAATGGAGCACGTTATCATGATTTCATACGGGATACTCTACCTGTGCTGCTAGAACATGTGCCTTTACAAGTACGACACAACATGTAGTTCGTGAACGATGGAGCTCCTGCACATTTCAGTCCAAGTGTTCGTACGCTTCTCAACAACAGATTCGGTGAGCGATGGATTGGTAGAGGCGGACCAAGTCCATGGCCTCCACGCTCTCCTGACCTCAACCCTCTTGACTTTCATTTATGGAGAGATTTGAAAGCTCTTATCTATGCAACCCCGGTACCAAATGTAGAGACTCTTCGTGCTCGTATTGTGGACGGCTGTGATACAATACGCCATTCTCCAGGGCTGCATCACCGCATCAGGGATTCCATGCGACGGAGGGTGGATGCATGTATCCTCGCTAACGGAGGACATTTTGAACATTTCCTGTAACAAAGTGTTTGAAGTCACGCTGGTACGTTCTGTTGCTGTGTGTTTCCATTCAATGACTAATGTGATTTGAAGAGAAGTAATAAAATGAGCTCTAACATGGAAAGTAAGCGTTTCCGGACACATGTCCACATGACATATTTTCATTCTTTGTGCGTGAGGAATGTTTCCTGAAAGTTTGGCCGTACCTTTTTGTAACACCCTTTATATGCAGTACAGAGGACGGCACTGTCCATCACGTGGCTTCGGCAATGACACTGTCTCTGGTAATGCCAACATTCTCGATTGAAAGTAATCAACGGTCACGCTTGCGGTGTAACTCTGACATCCAAATTTTATCCAGTTTAATACCTTCGTCTTTCCTATTAAAATTAGTAAGGTGTTTATCAATCTAGATAGCTTCTCTATACATGCGTGCATAAAAATACGGGGTTCTAGATATGACGCTCGTCTGCCGGCCGGAGTGGCTGAGCCGTTCTAGGCCTTACAGTCAGGAACCACGCGATCGCTACGCTCGCAGGTTCGAATCCTGCCTCGGACATGGATGTGTGTGATGTCCTTAGGTTGGTTAGGTTTAAGTAGTTCTAAGTTCTAGGGGACTGACGACATCAGAAGTTAAGTCCCATAGAGCTCAGAGCCATTTGAACCATTGACGCTCGTCTCGCTGAATTTTATTTCACGGTCACTCTTCCTGGTAAAAATATTCCACTACGGCCGATTTATCCGTGTAACCCAGTCAGCAATTCCTCTTATGTTGAACAAAACGGGTGTTGACAGTTCTCTTAGTGGTAACAATATAAACCTGTCCACAACTACAAGAATTTTGTATACCCCTGTGTATCCAAAGGGTGTCGTGCCTCTTCTGCCGATCTCAAAAATTCTTTTATTTTCCTGGTGGGTCTGAAAATAGTTTCCACCCCACACTTGCTTAAAACTTTCGCAATGCGATCTGTGACTTTACTAATGAATGGAAGAAAATCTTTGTCTTTGGGCGACTGTTGCTCGTCGTTGCTCCTGATTCCCTGCGTAGAGCAAAGTGCTCGACCTATATTCTTTCTAGGACAGCCATGCATAAGAAACCGGTTACTGAGCAGTGCGATCACAATTTGACAAAGAATGGATTGATCTGATTACTCTAATGTCAGCAGAAGTTGATGAAAAGTTCTGAGTTACGTAACCTTGTGCGGGGTGTAGAAACTAGGAATTGGGCGTAAAATCTAGGTAGCCTCACCCATTCATATAAGAATTATGATCACTTTCGTGATTTTCTCTTCTACGGTAACAGTTCCCACTACAAACTCAAACAAAATTCAGTAAGTTAGCAGTAAATGAAAGTAACTTCCTCAGGCACAAGAAAATAAAAATGTTTAGAACTGACTTTTGTGGACGCAGGTTAAACTGAATACAGGTGGGCAGCTGGGTACTAACTCAGATGTAGCGGCAGTGATAGCCTTGTCGAATGAATAGATGCTCGTAACTTCACTCTAGCTGTCTCTCAGACAGGCGTTATCGACTTGCTCAACAGTAAAAGCAGTTTGGTTCGTTATCCAACAGTCCCTGAATATAGAGTAGTTGTCCGAAGGGCAACGTCGGTAGACATATGAACACGGCGCTCGCTGATTCGCTGAGTGAGATTAAGCTCGTGGTCGCTCGGGCCTATATGGGGCCACTAGCTGCTCTCAGCTGAACGATTGGCCTGAGAAACTATGTAATCGCTGGGCGTAGACGTAATGACACTCGTCGATAGTTCCCCGTCATGTACCGAAGCGTCAGTCGGCGTTACAAGACTCACATTACTAAAAAATAAGGCTCATGATGTTATACTTGGATACTATCGTAGAAGTAGGCAGGCGGATGACATTTGCACGTAATTGATCGAAAATACACTGAAGCCTACTCAGGCTACCTTCCTAGCACTTGTAGTCCCAAACTCCCATCAACAAAGAGTGGGATAAGATGTTTGTAGTGTCAAAGGAAAAAATCGTGTTATGTGGGAGCATAAGACATGGTTTGTAACTTATCACCATTGTCATTCAATTTTTCTATCGAAGAAGCAGTAAATAAGAAGAAAGAATATTTTAAAAGGCAAACGAAGGTTCAGTGGGGATTCCAATTCGTTCTGCTTTGATTAAAGAAATGCGTATACCTTTTTAATGTAATGGACAGTGTAGTTAACACAATGTTCAGCTAATGGATAAATAAAACAAAGACTATAAATAGTAGTAAGAAGAACAGAATCTCACGTGACACAGAAGTCGGAAACGGTACAGTTGCAGAAGACCTAAGTCCACTGTCATATCTAACTAGCAAGGCGATACACGTTAGCTGCAGCATATAAGTCGGATGCAGAATGTGTGTTTGCTACATAAAACGAATGATACTGCTCATTCCGTGCGTCATCACAGCTTTTACGAGGGTAATCGGAAAAGTAAGGTCTCCTATTTTTTATAAGTACATAGACCTGTTTACTTCTACAATGGTTTACAACAGCTTACAGCTTGAGCATTTAGCTTTTTTTTTCAACATAATCACTGTTTCCGTCCACGTATCTTTGCAGACGCTGTGGCAGTTTTTGTATGCCTATGTCATACCAGCTCGCCGCCATGCTGTTCAGAGATTTATGAACTGGCGCGATTGTTGCTTGGTCTCAGGTGTAAAGTGGTATGCCCAGGATTCGTCACCCATGACAATTGAGTCCACAAAGTTGTTCTGTTCGGCTGCAAAGCGACGAAGAAATGCGCAGGAGGCATCAACTCGTCGCCGCATGTGGTCCTCAGTCGGTCCTCAGTCAGCATGCGTGGCACCCATCTTGCGCACACCTTCCGGTAGTTCAATGTTACCGTCAAAATTCTACGAGCGGTACTTCAGGATACCTCAGGAACTAAAGTGCAGAGATCATCGAGGGTGATCCGCCGATCTTCACACATGCTTTGCTCAATCTTCAACATTGTCTCCTCAGAAACTGACGGTCTCGCGCTCCTATGTTCGTCGTGAATTTCGGTCCGACCAACTGTAAACTCTCTACACCACTTACGAACATTTTTGACATCCATGCAAGTCTCACCATACACTTCTGTCAATTGCCGATAGATTTCAATCGGCACAGTCCCGTTTGCGTTCAAAAACCGAATAAATGAGCGCAGTTCGCACTTGGTGGTAACATCCAACGGGAGCTCCATTCTCAAGGGCTGCCAAGCCAAGACTGAGCGCCTCAGCGCAACGTGCGTATGTTTACACACAGCACTTCAAGCACTCTTCGTAACAGTGTGACCAACTGCCACACAAACAGGAGACCTTACTTTTGGGATTAACCTCGTAATTTTGGAAGTATGGGTATGCTATTTTAGTCACAGTTCGACCTGTTTATTTAAGTAACAGCAATACGTGAAGATATTTATCGACAGCAGAAACAACATTTTAAATACAAGAAGGTTTCTCAGCTGTTAATCTCCATTAGGTATTATAAGATTGAAATAACAATCAAACGAAAACCCTTAGGTGCTTACAGGCGTTGACATACGTCAATGGGGATAGATAAAAATGTTTGAGGCGATCGGGACTCGAACCCGGGATCCCCTGCTTACAGGGCAGACGCTCTATCCATCTGAGCCACCGAGGACAGAGGTGACAGCGCGACTGTAGGGATGTATCTCTAGCACGCCTCCCGCGAAACCCACATTCTCAACGTACTGTCCCGCACTACATTCGTAGTGCCCCCGCCAATTATACTCATTACTCGCGGGGCGTTGCCGATTGCCGTAAGAGTTCGGGCACTGTTTGTGCATTCGCACAGGGGAAGAAGATGGTAAAGTGGCCGGTGAGCGTTAACTATATATTCACTATGATGGTATCTGTTCTTTCGGACATGTCGGAAAGAACAGATACCATAGGTGACCAAGCAGCTCTTTAGAATGAAATAACAATCAAATGAACACCCGTAGGTGCACTACGAATGTAGTGCGGGACAATACGTTGAGAATGTAGGTTTCGCAGGAGGCGAGCCAGAGATAAATCCGTACAGTCACGCTATCCTCTGCGTCCTAGGTGGTTCAGCTGGATAGCCGGCACGGTAACTCAGCTTGCTCTGTCAGAGGGTTAGCTGCCCTCTGTAATAAAAAAAAAACCTGAGTTATTGGGTCAAGCATGAACTTAATCGGGTGTCTTCCGACGTCCGCCTCGAGCAGAATTGGATAGAGCGTCTGCCATGTAAGCAGGAGATCCCGGGTTCGAGTCCCGCTCGTGGCACATATTTTCATCTGTCACCGTTGACGTATGTCAACGCCTGTAAGCAGCTAAGGGTGCTCATTTGATTGTTATTTCATTCTAACGAGTTGCTGTGTCACTCGATGGGATCTGTTCTTTCGGACATATTAGTAAACATATTATAAGATTCTTAAGCCGTCCAGTTCTAGTCACGAGTTCATTTGCACGAAATCCCGAGTAACTTTGACGTGCACAGCTGCTGCGCGGACGGCATGAAAAGACAGATCGTAGTATAGTTTCACTACCCTTTGACATATAGGGACGTCTACGATACGCTTTTGTCAATACAATCAAGCAACTGCCATTAGAGGACATGGACGACCACAAACTGTCTAAGACTTACTGTGTGAAAAGTATTTGCGTTTTACTTTTTTTTTTCTAAACCATGTTACGCCAGGGGATGGGGAATAATCTTTCCACGGATATTTTAGGAATTACGCTTCAGATATTTTTCACATTTTTATATACATTGTCCTACATTTTTAACAATACTATATAATTAAAAATTAAAATTGAAAATGTTATTTACCTTGAAAAATTCCGAAGTAGTTGATACACGGAGGTACGTGACATATTTCACATATGCAGTGCGTTCGCTTTTTAGATAATTTCGTGCTACAGTTTCAACAACTTCTGATGGTATCTACAACGATATGCTGGTGGTTCCCTATACTTAGTAGCTTCTCATCAATAAAGACGTTTGCAATCTTTTGCCAAGAATACTGGCCTGCAGCCCCTACGCATCCTAGAAGAAACTCCTACAACAGTTGCAAGCGAGGAGAATTTGAAATGACAGCTCATCTTGATTACGTTTTTGTTAGTCCGTCTGTTTATGTGGGTGGTAACGGGATCACCTCCGATGCAAGCGGGTTCAATTCCCGGCTGGGTTAGAGATTTCCTCTGCTTGTGAACTGGGTGTTGTGTTGTCCTTTTATCATTTCATACTAATCACCAGCGTGTAAGTGGCTCAATATGGCGTCGACTCAAATAAGACTTGCACTTGGAGACCTAACTTACCCGGATGGGGCCTCCCGGCCAACGATGCCATAGGCTCATTTCATTTTTTCCCTTTTGTTAGCTACCCACAGTATTAACCTACTGGCAGGAAATAAATATAATTAAGAAGAAAAAGCATAGACTTTGTCAGTACATGATATTTTGCCTGCCTATAACTCTACTGTTCACGCAGCTTATAAAATGTATCCGGTCCCCCGCATGATCTTTACTCTTGGACTTTCGCAGACAGTGACTGCTAACACTCGGAGATGCAATTCAGAGTGCGCAACACCGTCGGTTTTCCACCGGATGCGTAACATTACCTTTTTTTGGATACGCGCAAGACTTTGTAGAGTGAATGGCTGCTTTGTTTGGGCTCAACATTTCCTTTCTTTCCCTTACTCTCGCACAAAGACACTATTTCTCGTCACCAGCAACGATACAGTAATGGACGCTGTTGTTCACAAGCCAACTGATGACTGGAAAGCAGAGATGCACATTTTGCCACCACCGATTCTTGTGATTTTGGCTTAGAGCACTCGGTACCCGTAAACGTGAGTTTTGAATCTTTCTCATTGCATGCAAATGTCGCACAGTGGTGAAACGACCACAGTTCACTACAGTTCTTAAGTACGATGACGTGTATCATTGTGGAGTAACGTATTTTAAATCCTGAAGGTCTTCCTTAACTTAGAAAATCACTAATGTCAAAACGATCTTCCTTAAAATGAGAAAATCCAATTTATTGCGGTGATGTGTGCAGTGGCATTACCCACACAGAAAGCGCAAAATGATACTGGCTGCCGCGGCGGTCAGCTTTCTATTTAACTCAAACAGACAAATACGTACAAGATGTTCTGATTTCTCCACTTGGCATGCCATTTTGTAGCATCCACAGCTCCAGCCACTAGCCACATAAGACCAAATGACAACATGTAAGCTCAAATAGCTGCAGTGATCCACATATAAAAACTGGCAACCGGTAAATAAACCCATAGCAATCGAAATACCAACATGCAAAACAAAAACAATAAGAACTTATGCACAAACCTAACAGTTGCGAACGTCAGGAAATTTGCTATACTGTCCGCTATAGCTTGGCGAGATCCGCACCTCTATATATTTACTCGTTCTGAATATATTTGGGTTGGCCTGCATTATCAACTTCGGTCTGTACATGAGGTACCGCATCTACATTCGACATTTTCTTCAAAGTGCTTAGGATGCTTTTCTTTTTTTTCGCGTGCTTTTATAATTTTCAGATCCTTCTCACGAACACTTCTTTTTTTCTGTTACTGACAAATTTAATTTGCGTAAAATTTCTTAGTCGCCGTACACATCAGTTTTGTTAACCGTTATATTGTACGCCTTTTGTGCTGCTCACTGCGCTCCACACTGGGGAAAATCTAAAAGGCCGGATTAAGTTTATTTACGATGGCTTTAAAACGTTTTATGCCCTGCTGCTACTTCTGTGCCGTAGTGCCGACCCACCGCTTTGCTCGTCTGCTTTTCCCGTTGTTCCTTAGACTGCCTGGGGCCG
Organism: Schistocerca gregaria; assembly: GCF_023897955.1. Classification (NCBI taxonomy): domain Eukaryota; kingdom Metazoa; phylum Arthropoda; class Insecta; order Orthoptera; family Acrididae; genus Schistocerca; species Schistocerca gregaria. The sequence goes on from NC_064922.1 coordinate 668,529,960, forward strand.
CGACTGCGATGGAGCGTTAAACAGAACGCTAGGAAAACAAAAATCGGCAGAGATACTTCAGTTCTTTTTCGCTGCTGAGAAAGCGCCTTTCATGAGCAATAAAATTTAATCTGACTCCAATTAAAGTCCGGTTTTTATTACATTCTGGTAACCCCAGTTGCGTTCTTACAGAACCATTCTAATATCTCCTCAGGTGTTATGAATAAGAATGGCAGAGAACGAAGTAAAATAGAATTTTCGCCCTCTGGAGAATTGTATTCTTTTGATCCATCTGGCTGCGCGTTTTCCGCCTTACAATCTCTCTTTTAATTTATATTTCAGATAAGTAAAAAAGATAAAGCAAATGTTAAGCAAAATATGTAGAATGGCCCATAACAAAAATCCATTTCCAATTGAGTTTTCAGTGTTGCATAGTAAATGGTTAAAATTGGCATTTTTCTATAATCACACAAAAATCCGTGGACGAAGCATCTCTCCAAGGTTGTAACTCACGTTACAGGTGCTCAATATGACCCTAGTTTGTGATGCAGCTAGCGTCGTTTCGTTGGTGTAAGTCTTTGACTCGATGTGTCCGGCAAGGCGCAAAGGCAGTCCGCTTTGCGAATCTGGCAGTTGGGTTGACGGTTGCCTATTTGCAGGTGCAAAAATTTTTTTTTGTGACAGTACTACATGCAATAAATATTATAGGGGTCTGGTTCCAGACTGCTATAGTCGGCAGGAGACAGCTGGGCGTGCAGCTGTGGTGGGAGCCTAGTTACGCTAAACAGTACCAAGAAAATACTACTGACAATAATATTTTTATTTGTCACCGATACTACGGTATCTCTCGGTTTCCATGATATTATGAGACCTCGATTGCAGACTGCGATCTGGAATCTCATTAACTGAAGTTGAGTAGTCCTCAATGATGAGTCCCACTTCGACTTCAGCTTCGATGACCAGCGAAGACATGTCTGGAGGCGACCCATACATTTGTGGGACACCAACCTGATTGTCGCCCGCCATACGAGCCGACAAACAGGAATGAAGGCCTGGGTTGCCACTTCATTTCATAGCAGGACGAAACTGGCTGCCATCCTCGGCATCATTACAGCACAACGATACGACTACGATATTGTAAGCGCAGTTTCTGTTACTCCTCATGGCAAGCCATTCTCGGTTTGCATTTCAGTAAGAGAATGCGCGCCCGCGCTCGCAACGACACGGGATCTCCCTCCCCAATTGAGATCGGTTGGAGCGTTATGAGCGGGATCTTCCAACCAGCTCGGGATTTTGACTAACGCGCCAGTTGAAGACAACTAACAGATATGTCAAACAATGCCAAGCCTAATAATTTCTTGCATAAGAGCCACAGCTGCACCAACGCATTTTTGATTAGCTCAATTTGTGAAGCACTTTCTCTTGGAATTAAATTGTAATCATTTGTTTGCCTTTTGCCTTTACACGTATATCAATCAACTGGTTTCAAATGTAAGTAACCTGCCGAGCCACCATCTGGCCTCGGTGTTTAAGGCTCGGATTCTTATGCCGGAGGTCTCGTATTCGATTCCTCCTCTAGCACTTTTTTTCCTTCTGTTTCATTTTCTTTGGTTATTCCACCAATTATTTAGAAAGTTTCCCAAACCTACATTATCTTTAACAAATTAGTTACATTATTGAAAAAAAATTATTTTCTTTTTGTCCAACAATACAGTTCATGGCGGTGGGATTTCCATTTTTCGTTGTAAAGTATATGAGGAGAAACATTGCCTTTTTAATCAGAATAACAAAGTCGGTTGGGAAACATTCAATTTGTATACATATAATAATTATAAACAAGAACCACAGTGGTAATTATCGTAGAAACAAACAAAGCAATAATGCTTGCGACATCTTGCGCAACATAAAAAAGCAGATTTTTCACAATCACAGGGCGTTTGCAATAAATCTGTACAAAAACATGCCCCATTAACATTTACGGAAATGTTTCTAGTTTATGGCAATTTTGTGAGGCAAACCAGGCATATTCAATCATGTCTCGGAATATTGGTGACGATAATCGATGGCGAATTATAAAATGAATTTTCATACGATCTTCCCAGGAATTAATTTCACGATTCTCCTGTAACAATGCGCTGCAATTTTGCAAGCAACAGAAGAAAAAAAAAATTGCTGGAGGAAGAATCGAACCCGAGATCTCTGGCGTAATGGTCTGAGTGCTAACCATGTAGGCCAGACGGCGGCACGAAAATGGATTAACATTTTATGCTCATGAAACACCTAAGAAACTTTGGATCGGTTATTCTCGGGATTTTCCGAGTAGTGCGTCCTAATATTTTAACCACGTGAAGTATGAGGGGTCCTCTTTCACCACACAAAATTGCGGACAAATCCCCGACCCCGCGGTCGTGCCGACTCCATGACAGTGACGATGCTCAGTTAGTTCCTTTATCTTAAATTCCATGACCACGACAATCGATTAAGATAAGAAACAAATGTCTAACTTAAGATTAATTCGTGCAAACCAAGTCGCGATCCGACTTTCGGTTCACCGAGTGTTTAGATTTTAATTCAGCGCTGGGATCATAATTCGCGGTAGCACACGACGACCGACGGCGACCATTGTTGTAGTATTGGGAGCAGAATGCCTGGTAATTTTAAAGATAGATAATATGGCGGGGGCTCAGAGTACTGTTTGGGAAAGCTTCTGGAATCCTAGCGCAAGAATGCGATGGAAACGAACTAAGTTATATGCAGTTTCCCAATGCAGACAGCCCTTCGCAAAACGCACGAGGAGAAACAGTGCTTTCAAAAATTGCGCTTTTAAGTATTTAGCACGAGTATATAATTATTTCAAGTGGCATTCCGAAAGAGTCCCCATTGTAACAACGAATTTAGGACAAAATATTATCAAATATGTAAATGTTAGTAAAGTCCGACGTCTGACATCACAGTTTGCCGAAAACTTATGAGTGGTAGTGACACACCATTGTGTTGGGAGAGAACAGGCCGACTGCTGGCTGAGACAAGAAGAACTGCGTCAAATAGCTGTTCCTGTTCAGTTGTGCAGTAAGAAATATATTTTTTCTGTCTATGTTGACAAAGGCTGAATATCCATAGTCGAGCATGCAGAGGATTTAACTTTTGACAATGACAATACCTACTGACTTCAGTGTTGGGAGTGTAAATAAACCACCTGCTGTTTTTGAGTCGGACAGTGCTTATTATCCAGTTATACACTTTCTCAGACTTGTGATGAGATTGTAACTAATGATTTTGTGGCCCTTACTACAGTAGATTGTTTTTAGTGTTGAAGAATATAGTGCGATTTGTTGCCAAGTAGATCTAGAAAAGTCCTGGCATTGTGTTTCCAAATTCCATATGGCAGTAGCCGTGTGATTGTAGTTATGTACGTGAGTTGTTAAGGGCAGAAGCGCTTGGTCTATCGTTACTGGTATATGGCCCATTAATCGGACGAGTGTCACACCTAGCCTTGGCGTTTTTGTTGTAATCATTGTACTCCAAGCGAACTGGAGAACTTAGGGCCTCAACAGTATATTACCATTTTAAAGGTTAGTTGGTTATTTGACTGACTATGTCACAGCAATTGGAGCGCAGTGTATGAGCGCAGCGTAAAAAGTAAGGGCAGTTGAAGTTACCAGGTCAAGCATGTACGAATGGGCTTCGACTACATACCGCAAAAAGGTAGGTTCACGCTACCACTCAGTCACACACCATCTGTTAGCCCTCTGCTTAGTGCGCCAGGCAGTTCGTTGTATCGTACCTTGCAGGGGTTGTATTTTGGGATTTTTACTTTCCCTTTGGGTAAACTTTCGCACTGAAGGTCTGTGAAGTGCCGTTATGTTAGGTCTTATGCTTAGCATCATGTATTAATGCTAATAAATTCATTGGTGGAAATATAAAACGTTGCATACTCACTTATAGGAACGTATACAAGTTGCATAAATTGATCTCTGGTTCTGAATTTTCTTATAAGGATAAATGTACAACGTGAGGGTATCTACTTACGCATACCTTTGATTAAACTGATTTATATGATCCTGCGTTTTATAAATTTCAGATATTTGTTACACCAGTCTGCCTCTTATGTACACGTTTCTAGGCCCCAACCTGGTCGACTGATCTGATCTGATTTGTAAACATTAGTGATAATAAAAAAAAAAATGGTTCGAATGGCTCTGAGCACTATGGGACTTAACATCTGAGGTCATCAGTCCCTTACAACTTAGAACTACTTAAAATTAACAAACTATGGACATCACACACATCCATTCCCGAGGCAGGATTCGAACCTGCGACCGTAGCGCTTAGAACAGCTCGGCCACAGTGGCCGTCATTTGTGATCAGTGGCTGAAATTATCACGAAATAAACTGAAGAGCATTAACACACAATGCAAGTGGAGAAGGAGGAACGAAAATTGCAATTCACAAGGATAGATTTGATAATGTGCATATCAGTTCATTTTTAAGAAAATATCAATGCCTTTTCATTAGGGGTAATAATTAGTAATACTTTTATTTATAGTCTCTTGGCTCTTCTGTTACTGTAATGTTTACATAGCTGTATCTTGTGGTCACCAACATACAGAAATAATGACGCAGAAAAGCTAGAAGTAGCAGCAGCAGAAGAATAACTCTATGTACCAATCACAAGCGTACATATAAATTGTGAAGTGAGGGAAAATGCGTTTGATAGGTATTTCAGTTCGCACCTATTAAAATATTCCTAGCTTTTAAGTGAATTTTCGATCAATATAATGTCGGACATGTTATGGTACAGAGCCTGAATGTCACACTTTAGTCAGGTTAAATGGATAAATAAATAAATAAAATAAAAGCCTAAATAGCAGTTGCGTTATTTGAACACCAAGTTCACTATAGACCTGCCTCCACAAAATTATCTTTGATACCAACAGACAAAAGAAAGATAACTACTTTCATTGGATTCTTGATGGAGAGGGACTTCAAAATGATGCAGAAAATTTGTGGATTGCTATGGAATGCTCATTTCACTTGGAGTATTTTCAGCTGTAGTCTTATGTTGCTCCCTAACCACACCCTCTGCATCTTACGTCTTTTAATCAGATTGAGGTCACGGTATGGGGCAAAATTACCGTGTAGTGAGAGAGTTCTCTTGTGTACGTGTTTGTTGGAAGAGCACGTAAACTTCTAAAATCATTATGCTGTAATTTTATATTTATTATTATGTTTGTTTCAAATACGATGACTACATTGCTCTTCAATGTGTGAAACTTGATATTTATTATGATGGTTATTTGAGTGCTTCTAAGAGGTCAAAATAAAAAAGGGAACTTCAAATAACATAGAAAATAATCTTAATAAATCAACAGGAAGTTCCGGAGTCTTTTACAATGAGGAAGGTAAAAACAAATTACAATGTAGGAGAAAACGGATCTGCTTCTCTCTACTTCGTAATTCCCTACCGATATTCATTAGAATACAGTGAACTCCTGCAACTTCTGACATTAGCTTTCATCTTACGATGTTCGGAAGGCCTATGCCGTTGACGTGCCGTTAACAGACATTTAATTACAAAAACAAAATCATATCAAGGGTGATGTGATAGTAATAAAGCTTCAATGTGCCTTTGCCTGAAACGGCATACTCTCGAAACAAAACTTAAGTTCAATATGGCGGCTCCTAAGTTTTTCATTTATCGTCTACTATTGCATTCAGTTCTCGCACATATAGCGGTAAGGTGAGTTACTATGACGTCACAAACTTGATGCCGACGTCTGTCATATAAAATGCCCTAAACATTAACTTCTGGTTTGAAGAGGTTCGATCAGAAGTGCCACCTTGCAACATTTACTGTTGTACAAATCGTTCTGATTATAGTCTAAAGTGTAAATGAATGACATTTGATTCGTAGTGGTCTCGTTCAAGCTAGACTTTCTTTTATCAAGAATTTGGTGGCAATGTTTACTTTCTCGGTAATTGTGTTATTTACATTTTCTGTTAGACCACGAAAGCACTCTGGGTGCCCGTTTTTAGAAGGAAAGACTAGAAACTAGACAAACATAGCAAAATATTTTCGAATCATTTTCAGGATGAGAGCATAGACCACATAATTTTCGTCATTCCACATTTACCAATATTCAGCGTTAAGCTTTCACATCAGATAGCTTTCTCCTTTGTAGTTCGAAACGACAGACAAGGGATGTTACATTAATAAGTCCAAATACATCGTATTGCTGGATCAAATATGCATAAAATATGCAGATCACTTATAACAAATTTCGTTAGCAATTATTTGCACTTAACTCCTTAAAGCCATACCTACATGACATCCTTCGGCGAACAGCACATTTTATTCGTAGCTTTTGTGCAATCAATACTTTCTTTATAAAAGATGAGTTACCCCAGAAAATTATTCCATAAGACGTTTTGATTGGAAATTTCTGAAATATGTCTGGAAGTTGAATCGTTTGTTCCCGAGATTAACGATACTACTAAGAGTAAAAGTAGGTGAACTTAATTCTTTGAGAAGCTCTGTAATATGCTTCTTGCAGTTCAAGTTTTCATCAACACGTAAACCCAAATATTTGCAGCATTCTATCTCATTTACTCCCTCCCGCTCACATGTTACATCAGTTATTGGTGACCCTGTTTGTTGTGCCAAAATGAATATAGTGTTTGTTTTTAAATTTAGAGAGAGTTTGTTCACCAAGGACCACTTCATAGTTCTTTGGAAAATATCATTTACCATCTCTTCTGTTGCTGTCTCTGTACTTGGATTAATTATAACAATAGTATGTTTTGCAAAGGGTACCAATTCTGCTTGTTGAATGTTAAGAGGAAGGTAATTCAATATACACTCAGGGTCATAAATTAAGGATAATGCTGATAAATGGTGAAACACACTTTGGTGGGCGTTTTGCGGGTTTAAATCACCTCATCGTATGGCCATGCGGTGCATTTGACCTGCGGTCGTCGCACGGTGACGCTGGTAGCAGTCCACATAAGCGGAGGTGTGTTGGTGCATGTCAGAGTACGGTGCAGCGAGTAAGTGTGCAGACATTTTCAGACGTTCTAATGGAGACTGTGTGTTGGAAATGGCTCGAAGAACACATATTGATAACGTTATGAGGGGTACAATACTAGGGCGACTTGAGGCTGGTCAAACGCAGCAGGTCGTAGCATGGGTCCTCTGTGTGCCACAAAGTGTGATCTCAAGATTATGGCAACGATTCCAGCAGACAGGAAACGTGTCCAGGCGCTGCAGTACGGGACGTCCACAGTGTACAACACCACAGGAAGTCCGATACCTCACCATCAGTGCCCGCAGACGGCCACACAATACTACAGGCAGCCTTGCTCTGGAAATGTTGCAGCTGCTGGAATAGTTGTCTTCAGGCACACAGTCTAAAGACGACTGAACAGACATTGTTTATTCGTCCGGAAACCTGCAAGGTGCATTCCACTGCCCATGGTCACAGGTGAACCTGTAAAGCCTGGTGTCAAGAACACAGTACATGGTCATTGGAACAGTGGTCCCAGGTTATGTTCACGGACGAGTCCAGGTATAATCTGAACAGATTCTCGAACGGTTTTTCATCTGGCTTGAACCAGGAACCAGATACCAACCCCTTAGTGTCCTTGAAAGGGACCTGTATGGAGGTGGTGGTTTGATGGTGTGGGGTGGGATTATGATTGGTGCACGTACACCCCTGCATGTATTTGACAGAGGAACTGAACAGGTCAGGTGTATCGGGACGTCATTTTGCACCAGAATGTCCGCCGTTTCAGGGGTGCAGTGGCTCCCACCTTCCTCCTGATGGATGATGACACGCGGCCCCATCGAGCTGCCACCTTGGAGGAGTACCTTGAAACAGAAGATATCAGGCGAATGGAGTGTCCTGCCTGTTCTCCAGAACTAAACCCCACCGAGCACGTCTGAGATGCTCTCGGTCGACGCATCGCTGCACATCTTCAAACACCTTAGTACACTTCAAGAGCTCCGACACTTCAAGAGCTCCGACAGTCACTGGTGAAAGAATGGGAGGCTATGTCCCAGCAGGGGCTCGGCCGACTTATCCAGAGTATGCCAACCCGTTGTGCGGCCTGTGTACGTGTGCATGGTAGTCATATACCATATTGATGTCGGGGCACATGCGCAGGGAACAGCGGTGTTTTGTAGCACGTGTGTTTCGGGACGGTTCTCTCAACTTATCAGCAATAACGTGGACTTACAGATCAGTGTCGTGTGTGTTGCCTATGTGCCTATGCTATTAGCGCAAGGTTTGAGTAGTGCCACCTTGTGTGGGATCACATTCTGAAATTATTCTTAATTTACGAGCATGAGTGTATAAGCAGTAGTAGAAGACACAAAATTGAACCTTGTGAGACTCCGTTTGTGAGTTCTCCTAAATCGCATTGCCTGAATCATTCAGCTCAACCTTTCGCATCTATTGTGTTATGTATGATACAAAGAATCTGTGCATAATCCCATGAATTCCATCAATTTATTTTTTCCTAAAGAATTGAGGACGTTGGTTGCAAGTGCTACTCTAAGATGAAGAAGTTAGCATAGGAGAAGGAGAGGATTTCGTGACGGGCCTCATCAAACCGGTCAGAAGACTGTTAACAAAAAAATTTGTAAAATGATCTGTGACTGATGAGTTCTGGCATGGAGATCTACTCCTCGCTTAACTGGATCACAACCATTATTACTGTTAGGAATGGCAGCTACATGCACTAAATTTAGCACTCTACACATCCCCAAGTCATGTAATAATGTGTTAATCCTACTGTCTGTTGTTTGTACAATCTGTAAAATTTCATCTTCTTTCCTTCTTGGTTTTGCAGTTTTAATTGTCAGCTGCGTAGAATCGAAAGCAATTTTCGTTCATTACAACTACATGTTTTGCTTTGGTCCATGGAAACAGATTTAATATCTGTCCCATGGGCGAAAGTTACAGGTATTCGAGAGATAGAGCAACGTTTAAAGGGAGAAATTGAAATAATTGTCAGCAGAGGCAGGAGGTCCGTTTGCTCAGTTACACAGTAAAATTACAACAGTCATGTAAGCGCAGAGGCATGTAACAAATGGGCGATAGAGCAGAACTAAATCTTGACTTCTGTGCAGGACCATGCTGTAGATAGTCACAAGACCTCTCTTCAGCGACCCCTGATTAGTGACTGAAAGAATGCTGGGGTAGGCTGCGTCTTCTTAATGCATTAGTGTTCCTATACTCAGCTGTACCAATTCAGTACCCTTGTAGCTGAAGATGTACCTCAGTCCACCGGATACAGAACTTAAAAACAAATATAAATGTCAAAATTACAAGAACATTGTCAAGTTCTAAAAGTCGACGCTTCGGAGTGAACTAGGCAGAAACAGTAACGCCGAAGCTCGGAATCTGAGTGCGTAATCGAAAGAACGAAAGACTGATACTAGGACGCAATTAAATACTCCAAGTTTCTTACAATGAAGAAGCATACAACCTAATAGAAATATTAAAGGGAATTATCACAGTGACTAACAAAAAATGGTTTAAATGGTTCTGAGCACTATGGGACTTACCTTCTGAGGTCATCAGTCCCCTAGAACCTAGAACTACGTAACCCTAACTAACCTAAGAACATCACACACATCCCTGCGCGAGGCAGGATTCGGACCTGCGACCGTAGTGGTCGCGCAGTTCCAGACTGCAGCTCCTAGAACCGCTCCGCCACCCCTGCCGGCAGTAAGTAACAATTCCAAAGTATGTACTCCTCAGAGAAAATGTAATTCGAATTGCGGTTGTGATGCCATTCACGTAACCCGTTCCATTTGTTGTGTCTCTTTGTTTTGTAGTAGTGTATAATGGAGATAGAACTTATGAAAGTATCTTTGTATTAGCAAGAAACGATATTCACCGGTCATAGAAAATAATTAAAATGTAACCTCTCCCTCGATATTACTTTTTTTTCGTGCCAACGAGCAGTTACCGAAGTAAACAACTTCGCTATTCTTTGAAACTCATGGGAGATTGAAACTTAGTGCCCGGACGAGGCTCGACCTTGGGATAAGCCGCCGTTGGATAAACAGCTGCAGCAGCAAGTCGTATACTCCTAGCTCACTCATTTGTTACATAGTTTAATTCTTAATTTATTTGCGTGTTTTCGGTACCTGCATTGTTTAATTCATAAATTTGGGGCGTATTATAGTACTTGAGTTGTAGCATCGCGTTTTAGTACCTGAATAATGTAAATTCGCATAGTCGTCTGTCTTCTGTTTTGTTTTGAACGGCCAGTGTCGGTTGGTCAGTCAGTGTGTTCTCTGCCGCCGTTGGATAAGCAGCTGCAGCAGCAAGTCGTATACTCCCAGCTCACTCATTTGTTACATAGTTTAATTCTTAATTTCTTTGCGTGTTTTTGGTACTTGCATTGTTTAATTCATAAATTTCGGGCGTATTATAGTACTTGAGAGTTGTAGCATCGCGTTTTAGTACCTGAATAGTGTAAAATCGCGTAGTCGCCTTCCGCCGCCAAGCAGTGTGTCAGCAGTGCGCAAGTAGCAGCATTACTGCATTTACTAGAGAGTCTTGTATTTTAATAACCGTTTAAAATTTATGTCGAATTGTTTGTGCTCTATGTAGATTAATTCAGACGTTCTTTGCACAACAGTTTTTAGCATGGATAGGGACTGCAACTGCTGTGTTCGGATGCAGGCTGAGTTGGCATCCCTTCGGTTCCAGCTTCAGGCAGTGTTGGCTTCGGTCACACAGCTTGAGGCTGTTGCCAATGGGCATCACTGTGGGGGTCCAGATGGGGGTTTGTCGGGGACGGCCAGCTAGTTCCACGCATCCTCCGATCGGACTACGACTGTGGCTGCCCGGGATACTGCCCACATTGACGCTGATCCATCATCTGTGGTTGAGTGGGAGGTCGTCTCAAGGTGTGGCAGGGGGCGAAAGACATTCCGGAGGGCTGAACGGAAGGCCTCTCCAGTTTGTCTGACCAACCGGTTTCAGGCTTTGTCTCCGCCTGATACTGATGTTCGGCCGGAGATGTCTGCTTGTCCTGTTCCAGAGGTTGCCCCTCAGTCTGCAAGATCCGGGCAGTCGCAGAGGGTGGGCTTACTGGTAGTTGGGAGCTCCAATGTCAGGCGCGTAATGGGGCAAGAGAAGGGAAGAAAACCAATGTGCACTCCGTGTGCATACCAGGGGGAGTCATTCCAGATGTGGAAAGGGTCCTTCCGGTTGCCATGAAGGGTACAGGCTGCATCCATCTGCAGGTGGTCGCTCATGTCGGCACCAATGACGTGTGTCGCTATGGATTGGAGGAAATCAGAGGCTGAGACGGTTCTGCGACCGTGTGGGCTGCAGATTCCTCGACTTGCGCCATAGGGTGGTGGGGTTTCGGGTTCCGCTGGATAGGTCAGGAGTCCACTACACGCAGCAAGCGGCTACACGGGTAGCAGGTGCTGCGTGGCGTGGACTGGGTGGTTTTTTTCCGTTAGATGGCCTCGGGCAACTACAGAAAGGGAAACAGCCTCAAAGGGTGCAGGGCAAAGTCAGGACATGCGGGGACCAAGCAGCAATCGGTATTGTAATTGTAAACTGTCGAAGCTGCTATGGTAAAGTACCGGAACTTCAAACACTGATAGAAAGCAGCGAAGCTGAAATCGTTATAGGTACAGAAAGCTGGCTGAAGCCAGAGATAAATGCAGCCGAAATTTTTACGAAGGCACAGACGGTGTTTAGAAAGAATAGATTGCATGCAACCGATGGTGGCGTGTTTGTCGCTGTTAGTAGTAGATTATCCTGTAGTGAAGTAGAAGTGGATAGTTCCTGTGAAATATATTGGGTGGAGGTTACACTCAACAACCGAGCTAGTTTAATAATTGGCTCCTTTTACCGACCACCCGACTCAGCAGCATTAGTGGCAGAACAGCTGCGAGAAAATTGGGAATACATTTCACATCAATTTTCTCAGCATATTATAGTCTTAGGTGGAGATTTCAATTTACCTGATATAGACTGGGACACTAAGATGTTTAGGACGGGTGGTAGGGACAGAGCATCGAGTGCCATTATACTGAGTGTACTATCCGAAAATTTCGTCGAGCAATTAAACAGAGAACCAACTCGTGGAGATAAGATCTTGGACCTACTGATAACAAACAGACCCGAACTTTTCGACGCTGTAAGTGCAGAACAGGGAATCAGTGATCATCAGGCCGTTGCAGCATCCCTGAATATGGAAGTTAATAGGAATATAAAAAAAGGGAGGAAGGTTTATCTGTTTAGCAAGAGTAATAGAAGGCAGATTTCAGACAACCTGACAGATCAAAACAAAAATTTCTGTTCCGACACTGACAATGTTGAGTGCTTATGGAAAAAGTTTAAGGAAATTGTAAAATGCGTTTTAGACAGGTACGTGCCGAGTAAAACTGTGAGGGACGGGAATAACCCACCGTGGTTCAACAACAAAGTTAGGAAACCACTGCGGAAGCAAAGAGAGCTTCACTCCAAGTTTAAACGCAGCCAAAACCTCTCAGACAAACAGAACCTAAACGATGTAAAAGTTAGCGTAAGGAGGGCTATGCGTGAAGCGTTCATTGAATTTGAAAGTAAATTTCTATGTACCGACTTGACAGAAAATCCTAGGAAGTTCTGGTCTTAGTTAAATCAGTAAGTGGCTCCAAACAACATATCCAGACACTGCGGGATGATGATGGCTTTGAAACAGAGGATGACACGCGTAAAGCTGAAATACTAAACACCTTTTTCCAAAGCTCTTTCACAGAGGGAGTCCGCACTGCAGTTCCTTCTCTAAATCCTCGCACAAACGAAAAAATGGCTGACATTGAAATAAGTGTCCAAGGAATAGAAAACCAACTGAAATCAGTCAACAGAGGAAAGTCCACTGGACCTTACGGAATACCAATTCGACTCTACACAGAGTACGCGAAAGAACTTGTCCCCCTTCTAACAGCCGTGTACCGCAAGTCTCTAGAGGAATGGAAGGTTCAAAGTGATTGGAAAAGAGCACAGGTAGTCCCAGTCTTCAAGAAGGGTTGTCGAGCAGATGCGCAAAACTATAGACCTCTATCTCTGACGTCGATCTGTTGTAGAATTTTAGAACATGTGTTTTGCTCGAGTATCATGTCGTTTTTGGAAACGCAGAATCTACTCTGTAGGAATCAACATGGATTCCGGAAACAGCGATCGTGTGAGACCCAACTCGCTTTATTTGATCATGAGACGCAGACATTATTAGATACAGGCTACCAGGTAGATGATATTTTCCTAGACTTCCTGAAGGGGTTCTATACAGTTCCGCACTGTCGCCTGATAAACAAAGTAAGAGCCTACGGAATATCAGACCAGCTGTGTGGCTGGATTGATGAGTTTTTAGCAAACAGAACAGAGCATGTTGTTATTAATGGAGAGACGTCTACAAAGTCACCTCTGGCGTGCCACAGGGGAGTGTTTGGGACCACTGCTTTTCACGATATATGTAAATGAACTAGTAGATAGTGTCGGAAGTTCCATGCGGCTTTTCGCGGATGATGCTGTAGTATACAGAGAAGTTGCAGCATTAGAAAATTGTAGCGAAATGCTGGAAGATCTGCAGCGGATAGGCACTTGGTGTAGGGAGTGGCAACTGACTTTTAACATAGACAAATGAAATGTATTGCGAATACATAGAAAGAAGGATCCTTTATTGTGTGATTATATGATAGCGGAACAAACACTGGTATAGTTACTTCTGTTAAATATCTGGGAGTATGCGTGCGGAACGATTTGAAATGGAATGATCATATAAAATTAATTGTTGGTAAGGCGGGTACCAGGTTGAGATTCATTGGGAGAGTCCTTAGAAAATGTAGTCCATCAACAAAGGAGGTGGCTTACAAAACACTCGTTCGACCTATACTTGAGTATTGCTCATCAGTGTGGGATCCGTACCACATGGGGTGAGGAGATATAGAAGATCCAAAGAAGAGCGGCGCGTTTCGTCACAGGGTTATTTGGAATCCGTGATAGCGTTACGGAGATGTTTAGCAAACTCAAGTGGCAGACTCTGCAAGAGAGGCACTCTGCATTGCGGTGTAGCTTGCTCGCCAGGTTTCGAGAGGGTGCGTTTCTTGATGAGGTATCGAATATACTGCACCCCCCTACTAATACCTCCCGTGGAGATGTAAAATTAGAGAGATTCGAGCGTGCACGGAGACTTTCAGACAGTCGTTCTTCCCGAGAACCATAAGCGACTGGAACAGAAAAGGGAGGTAATGACAGTGGCAAGTAAAGTGCCCTCCGCCACACACCGTTGGGGGCTTGCGGAGCATGAATGTAGTTGTAGATGTAGATCTTTGTCTTTTACTGCTCTACCAACTGAACTACTGAAGCACGACTCACGACACATCATAGCTTAGATGTGCCAATACCTCGCCTTTACCTTCCAAACTTCACAGAACCGCTTCTACGAACATTGCACCCCTGGGAGAAAGGATATTGCGGAGACATGGCTTAGCTACAGCCTGGGAACGTTTCCAGAATGAAATTTTCACTCTTCATCGAGGGGTGCGCTGATATGAAACTTCCTAGCAGTAGGCTAATCTGAGCTCTTGCCAGCGGAAAGCAAAGGTCGCGAGTTAGAATCTCGGTCTGGCACACAATTTTAATCTGGTGCGAAGTTTCGTAAGAGCACACCCTCAACTGCGGAGGTAAAATGTCTCCGCAATATCCTTTTTTCAAGGGATGCTAGCCTTGCAAGAATCGCAAGAGAGCTTCTGTGGAGTTTCGGAGGTAGAAGACGAGGGATTGGCGGAAGTAAAGTTGTGAGAACGGGTCGTGGCCCTTGCTGTAGTAGCTTAGTTGTTAGACCTCTTTCCCGCGAAAGACAATGCTGCCGACTTCCAGTCTCAGTTTTATCTCCGAGGACGATTAAGACCAGCGCACACTCCGCTGTAGAGTGAAAATTTCATTCTGGATCCAGTCTATTTGCATTCGTATCAGGTATTTCGGGCAGCGGAGCATCTTACGATGTGGATAATAAGTAAATGAGTAATAAATAAAATCAACACTCATGTGTTACCGTCTTAATTAATACCATTAAAGGACATAAGAATGACACTGATGCCCCGATGCTCATCATATCGTATCTCAATGAATAATTCTAGGTCACCTATATTTTGACGGAGATGGTGAGGTCTCGTGGAATACATGAAACGCAGTTCTTATTAAATAGTTACTACGAACTTTCAAGGAAGAATTCCTTGTGATTACCCAGAAGTCTACTAAGAGAGTTATTTTTTACTATTGTTGAACGAACAGACTATTCGATAAAACGGTTATCCATATCTCAAAGCATCAAACTAGTTGAAGAAGTCAAGGCTCATTATTTTTATAGTGCTACAGAAGAAGAGTTCAATAAATACGGTAGTAGTATTTATTAACAACCGAAGTGTAATTTTTTTTGTCCATATAACATCAAATGCGTGTACTTAGCCCACGAATACAGTTTGTCATCGATTTTGGTTAGCTGTCTGTAGCGGTACCCGCTAGAGAGCTCGATCACTATTGAAATACCTGCTTGTTATTAACAACGATATCCATCTTAGTGCCTCTGACTACTTCAGACTTTATTGATTGGTACACAGCAGTGACCTGATGAAATTAGAACTTCAAGTATTTCAACAAAAAAATGGTTCAAATGGCTCTGAGCACTATGGGACTTAGCATCTTAGGTCATCAGTCCCCTAGAACTTTGAACTACTTAAACTTAACTAACCTAAGGACATCACATACATCCAATCGAGAGGCAGGATTAGAACCTGCGACCATAGCGGTCGCGCGGTTCCAGACTGAAGCGCCTAGAACCGCTCGGCCACTCCGGCCGACAAAGTATATCAACAAAGGGGCCATATATCAGAGGTATGTCCCAGCAGCTAAGCTGATTTATCGCACAAATCTGTTCTTGCTGTCTTCAGTGTTGTGTGTCAGACTCATAGATTCTATACACCAGCTTCACTAGTCCCATGGTTGAGACTTGCCTCGATGATTTCAGAAACCCTGAAGAAACCTTATCTCTCTCTTCTTGCAAAGCTGTTTTAAACTCCCTATATATCACTGGATTCACAATTTCCTAGTTATCGATTCCCATTTCTTCCTCAATCTTGTCGCCAGTGAAGCCCTCCATCTCGTAGAGGCCTTTAGTGTATTATCTCCACCTTTCCGCTCGCCCAACTGCGTAACAGTGGCATTCCCTTTACGCTCTGTCTAAATGATGTGGCCCTTTTTGTAATATCACTGATAATTCTTTTGACTTTTCTGGACACCGAATCAGAACCTCCGACAACCATTTATTTTACGATCTCTTCCTTATTTTTCTTGCATCCATTGTCTTCACTTGACTTTATTTCCAAGTGGTTTACACAGGATGGTGAGAAAGAGTCTGAAAAGCTTCTAAGAATAGGTATTGCTGATAAATAACTGTCGGGAAAAGAAATGTTAGAATGAGCCTTTTCGAGTTAATTAGCAATGCAGTTAGCCGGTTAGGCCGTTGCGCTCACAAATTCAATCAGCACGCCTGAAACGGTGTCGCCAAACCTGCTGTTCGTTTGGTTTTCCAAAAGCGAAGTAGAGACCGATACGAAATTTGGGCACTAGGCGGTAGTAGGATTCGAACCTAAGCCAAAGGCTGCACAGTCTCATGCGCTACCACCCACACTATGAGAACACTAATTATATCTGGCAGACACCTTCAACTCGCTCGCACAGCGGCCCGATTGGCGAATTTCATGGTAATTAGCTCGTAAAAGGTGCAACATAAAGAAGTTTCTTTTTGCTATTATTTCTGGGCACAACCGATCATGCAACACCGCTAAAAGCCGTACATAGTGATTGTGACCACCATGTACTTCTGTATTTCTTAATTTTCGTGAACAGTTTTGTACGTCCTTCTTTCACTGGTCGATTGAAGTATTACTCCTGTTACCCAAAGTTTCATCGGAAAGAAATGGTTCAAATGGCTCTCAGTACTTTGGGACTTAACAGATAAGGACATCATTCCCCTAGAACTTAGAACTATTTAAACCTAACTAACCTAAGGACATCCACATCCGAGGCAGGTTTCCAACCTGCGACCGTGTGGTCACGCGATTCCTGACTGATGCGCCTAGAACCGCTCGGCCAAACCGGCCGGCCATTTCATTGGAGTTTCTTTCGTTGTACCTATGCATTTTTCTCTATCTCTGTGATTGTCCTTTTTAGAGACGTCCATTCCTCTTCATCTGAACTGCCTACTAAGATACCCGTTATTGCAGTATCTATAGACAGGTAGATATTTATTCACATTTCACAATTCCTTAGTATATCAGTAGTCCAGATTTTGCGAACTAATTCATCCAGACCAGTCTCTTAAAAGTCTACTCTCATTAAATTGTGATGTTGGTCTATGCCTGCTTTTCTGAACACCTTACAATCCAGTACTCCATTTCGGAGTCTATCTGACAGACTGGAAATACTAGAAGCCTCCTGTATCTTTTCGAACGGTAGCTCCTCTTCATATGACTTTTGAGCTGTGTATTTTATGTTACCGGTACTAAATTAAATTTAATGAACAACACAGTCCTTCTCCATTCTGCTTCATACGGCCAAGCCCATATTATCCCGTAAAACTTTCTTCTGTTCCTCCCTATAGAACAGATTTACAATCGCCGATGATTATTAATTTGTCATCTAGATTTACATACTCGTTCAATATCTTCGTATATTAGTACTTTCTACATCTCATCATCTTCTGCTTGACCGTCGGCATGAACACCTGAGCTATTGTTATGGGCATTGGTTTGCTACCGATTGTGATGAGAATTACCCTATCACAGAACTGTTCGTTCTCTGCCCTAAGTCCATATCATAAGTACTTCTACTGTCGCTATCCCATTTACTGCTGCTAATAGTGTTTGTCTGACCACAAATTCTTTTCTTTTTCCATTTAGCTCCACTGACGCCTACTACATCTAAACTGAGCCTTTCTATCTCTCTTTTCAGTTTTTATAGTTTTCATACCACTTTCAAGACTCTGACATTCCACGTCCAGATTCGTAGGATGTTATCCCTTCGTTAGTTACTCCATCGTTTTTTCTTGGCCATTCCCAGTTGGTAGTGCTCTCTCGGAGATCCGATTCGGGGACTAATACGGAATCATTTGCCCATGGAGAGATCATATTGATGCTCTTTCAGTTACACCGTACAAGTCCTGAGGAATGAGGTAACGTGTCCTCTAAGCTCTGGTTTCCGTTGGCGTCGACAGAACAGAGGTGAACACTCATGCCGGAAGACTTCGGCCATCGTCGCTGGTAACTTTGTTTAAAATTTAAGCAGCGGCTTGGTTTCAATCTTGGATCCATCACGTTGGGAGCAGAACTGAAAGACGCTACTCCGAGACTTTGATGTCTATATTCATTATTTAACTACGTTGAATTTTCTAGAAAACTTTTTTAACCAGCCTCATTTGAAAGTAGCCAATATTAACTACATAAGCGATGTGATGATTTCTTGAGTACAGCAATTACACGACAGCATGTGCGTCACACACTTGCAGTGAGAAAGGTGAGTCGACACTCGATATTAACTCTCGAACCAAATTTCTTGCTAACGTACCTCATTTATACCTGCAGAGGTACTGTTACTGAGAAATATTAGTAACTGTGAGAGTGAAGACTGTATGGGGTGTATAGAAGAAACTCTATCATCGATCTCAGAGATATGATTGCATCGAATTTTAGAGAACTACATGTTCCCTTTATAACAGCGCAGAAAATGTGGAAGGTTCCCCTCAAGGTGCATGTAACACATGATAAAAAACTGACCAAGATCGAATACGACTCGCGGTTGTAGGGTTCCGTACAAACTTAATTATTATGTATATGTTGTTGTTGTTGTGGTCTTCAGTCCTGAGACTGGTTTTATGCAGCTCTCCATGCTACTCTATCATGTGCAAGCTTCTTCATTTCCCAGTACCTACTGCAACCTAAATCCTACTGAATCTGTTTACTGTATTTATCTCTTGGTCTCCTTCTCCCATTTTTACCCTCCATGCTGCCCTCCAGTACTAAATTGATGATACCGTGATGCCTCAGAACATGTCCTACGAACCTAACCCTTCTTCTAGTTAAGTTGTGCCGCAAACTCCTCCCCAATTCTATTCAGTACCTCCTTACTAGTTATGTGATATACCCATCTAATCTTCAGCATTCTTCTGTAGCACCACATTTCGAAAGTTTCTATTCTCTTCTTGTCCAAACTATTTATCGTCCATGTTTCACTTCTATATATGGCTCCAATCCATGCAAATACTTTCAGAAACGACTTCCTGACAATTAAATCAATACTCGATGTTAACTAATTTCTCTTCTTCAGAAACGCTTTACTTGCCTTTGCCAATCTACATTTATATCCTCTCTACATCCACTATCACCAGTTATTTTACTCCCCAAATAGCAAAACTCCTTTACTACTTTAAGTGTCACATTTCCTAATCTAATTCCTTCAGCTTCACCCGATTTAATTCGACTACATTCCACTATCCTCGTTTTGCTTTTGTTGATGTTCATATTATACTCTCCTTTCAAGACACTGTCCATTCCGTTCAACTGCTCTTCCAAGTCCTTTGCTGTCACTGACAGAATTACAATGTCATCGGCAAACCGCAAAGTTTTAATTTCTTCTCCATAGATTTTAATAACTACTCCGAACTTTCCTTTTGTTTCCTTTACTGCTTGCTCAATATACAGATTGAACAGCACCGGGGAGAGGCTACAACCCTGTCTCACTCCCTTCCCAACCACTGCTCCCCTTTCATGCCCTTCGACTCTTGTATCTGCTATCTGGTTTCTGTACAAATTGTAAATAGCTTTTCGCTCCCTGTATTTTACCTCTGCCACCTTCATAATTTGAAAGAGAGTATTCCAGTCAACATTGTCAAAAGTTTTCTCTAAGTCTACAAACGTTAGAAACATAGGTTTGCCTTTCCTTAATCTTTCTTCTAAGATAAGTCGTAGGGTCAGTATTGCCTCACGTGTTACAACATTTCTACGGAATCCAAACTGATCTTTCCCGAGGTCGGCTTCTACCAGTTTTTCCATTCGTCTGTAAAGAATTCGTGTTAGTATTTTACAGCTGTGACTTATTAAACTGATAGTTCGGTAATTTTCACATCTTTCAACACCTGTCTCCTGTCTCGTACATCTTGCTCACCAGATGGTAGAGGTTTGTCAGGACTGGCTCTCCCAAGGCTGTCAGTAGTTACAATGGAATGTTGTCGACTCCCTTGGCCTTGTTTCGACTTAGGTCTTTCAGTGCTCTGTCAAACTCGACACGTAGTATCATATCTCCCATTTCATCTTCAATAACATCCTCTTCCATTTCCCTAATATTGTCCTCAAGTACATCGCACTTGTATAGACCGTCTATATATAGTCCTTCCACCTTTCTGCTTTCCCTTCTTTGGTTAGAACTGGGTTCCATCTGAACCCTTGATATTCATGCAAGTTGTTCTATTTTCTCCAAAAGTCTCTTTAATTTTCCTGTAGACAGTATCTATCTTACCACTAGTGAGCTGAGGCTCTACATCCTTACATTTGTCAACTAGTCATCCCTGCTTAGCCATTTTCCACTTCCTGTCGATCTCATTTATGAGACGTTTGTAATCCTTTTTGCCTGCTTCTTTTTCTGCATTTTTGTATTTTCTCCTTCCATCAATTAAATTCAATATCTCTTCTGTTACCCAACGATTTATACTAGCCCTTGTTACCTACATGATCCTCTATTGTCTTCACTGATTTATCCCTCAAAGCTACCCATTCTTCTTCTACTGTATTTCTTTCCACCATTCCTGTCAATTGCTCCCTTATGCTCTCCCTGAAACTCTGTACTACCTCTGGCTCTTTCAGTTTATCCAGCTCCTATCTCCTTAAATTCCCACGATTTTGCAATTTCTTCAGTTTTAATTTACAGTTCATAACCAATAGATTGTGGTCATAGTCCACATCTGCCCCTGGAAATGTCTTAAAACTGAAAACCTGGTTCCTAAATCTCTGTCTTACCATTATATAATCTATCTGAAATCTTCTAGTATCTCCAGGGTTCTTCCATGTATACAACTTTTTTCATGATTCTTGAACCAAGTATTAGCTATGATTACGTTATGCTCTGTGCAAAATTCTACCAGGCGGCTTCCTCTTTCATTTCTTAGATGTAATCCATATTCTCCTACTACGCTTCCTTCTCTTCCTTTTCCTACTATCAAATTTCAAGCACTCATGACTAATAAATTTTAGTCTACCTTCACTACCTGAATAATTTCTTTTATCTCATCATACATTTCATCAATGTCTTCTTCATCTGCAGAGATAGTTGGCATATAAACTCGTACTATTCTTGTAGGCGTGGGCTTCGTGTCTATCTTGGCCACAACAATGTGTTCACTATACTGTTTGTAGTAGCTTACCCGCACTCCTATTTTTTTATTCATTATTAAACCAATTCCTGCATTACCCCTATTTGATTTTGAATTTAAAACCCTGTATTCCTCCAGCCACCGAACTTCACTAACTCCCGCTATATCTAACTTTAACCAATCCATTTCCATTTTTAAAGTTTCTAACCTACCTGCCCGATTAAGTGATCTGACATTCCACGCTCCGACCGGTAGAACGCCAGTTTTTTTCTCCTGATAATGACGTCCTCTTGAGTAGTCCCCGCATGGAGATCCGAATGGGGGACTAATTTACCTCCGGAACATTTTACCCAAGATGATGCCATCATCATTTAATCATACAGTAAAGCTGCATGTCCTCTGGAAAAATTACAGCTGTAGTTTCCTCTTGCTCGCAGCCGTTCGCAGTACCAGCACAGCAAGGCCGTTTTGGTTAATGTTACAAGGTCAGATCAGTCAACCATCAGACTGTGAAACGTCCCCTTTGAAAAATTATACAAGACTGTGCTTAAACTGACACACAATATTTTTAGCGCTTTACTTTCAGTAATCCCTACAAGAGCATGGCCCTGACTAACATCAACCTATATGTTTCACAAATCACTTACCTCACAAAAATCTTCGTTACTCGAACTACTGCAATACAGCGAGCGCCACTACTGCCAGCTAACTAAAAGATTCAAACTACGGAAGTCACTACCTACTGACAGGCACAGTTAGCAAATAAAAGATTTTAATAGTGAACAAACAATGTATTTACCTTAATAGTCATAATATATATATATATATCAGTTCATGACACCAATTCTTACAAATTTCAAAACTCCACCATCTCTCTCCCCACGTCCACCACTGCTGGCGGCTCACCTCCAACTGCGCAACGCTACGCGCTGTTAGCAACCAGCTGCCGCTGCCCAACACTACAATGGAAGACAACAATGCAAACCAGCTACAGACTGCACACGGCACAGCCAGTGATTTTCATACAGTGCTCTACGTGGCGGCGGCGTTACCAATAAAAAAAACTAAACAGCCTACTTACAACTGTTGCCTCTGCAACTACTGTAAAGGCCGTTGCCCCTCTTCAGGAACCACACGTCACACGTTTGTCTGGCCTCTCAGCAGATACCCCTACGTTGTGGTTGCACCAGCGGTACGGCTATCTGTATCGTTGAGTCACGTAAACCTCCCCACCAACAGCAAGTGGAGGGAATACATACATACATACATATATATATATATACATATGTGTGTGTGTGTGTGTGTGTGTGTGTGTAATTAATTCATCCTGAGCCGCGTGGTCTAGGGCGTCTTGTCATGGTCCGCGCTGCACCACCGTGTCGGAGGTTCGAGTCCTCCCTCGGGCATGGGTGTCGTCCTTAGTTTAAATAGTGTGTAAGCTCAGGGACTGATCATCTCATGACTTTGATCCCACAAGACCTTAACACAAATTTTCAATTTAATCCAACCGGGATCTGGGGAATTGAATAACTCAGCTATTTTTTCCTGTTATCGATACAGATACTGACAAGATATTGCTCTTGCTCCCGGGAATTCCAATACCGTATCAAAATCTCTGCAGTAATTCCGCACAATATCCAGGACATACAAAAAAAAAGCATGTAACTTCAGATTATACAGGTAGAGAGAGATTTAATAAAACGTTCCTATTTACTTACTACGTCTACATGATTACAACTTTCATTTTATGTTCACTAGCAGTGATGTTCGTCTATAATGCTTTTGTCGGATGATGAATGAAACGTTTGTTCAAATCACAACAGCTATTTCGTATGTGATAGAATTACATTTCAACAAGTTTCACATTTTTTGCTTTCCTTTGACTGTGAAACGTTGTTTCTAATTACATTTCAACAAGTTTCAGATTTTTTTGCTTTGCTTTCACCGTGAAACCTACAAGTTTTCATGAGCGAGTTTTCGAATATAAAATATGTGACATAAATGGTCGTATCCATTGATTACACAGACTTGACCGCTAAGGGACCATGGATCTTAGTAAGTGACATAAATTTGAACTTGGCATGCCAAACGTTTCCAGAGAAAAAGGGTCTTAACAGAAAAGAGACAAACAGACAAATTGATGAAAAAATGACATAAATGTTTTTGTGTTATATTATTGGAAATTAACAAATTTCAAATTTTTTCCTTCACTAATATTGTGATAAGGGCTTCTTACCAAGTTTCACGATTCTAGGTCAACGGGAAGCCCCCGATAGGTTTGATGATTGAGTTATCAAGTGTAAAAGTATGGGACATAAATGGCTGTATCCTGCGATTGGTATATTTTAGGAGCTTAAAATTCTTAAATCTCTTAGCGACCACAGACCTTAATATTTGACACAAATTCGAACTTGATGCGCCTACCTGTTCCTGGGCGCAAGGGTTCGTGATAAAAGGACAGAGATACAGACAATGAGACAGACAGATGGACAACAAAGCGATTCCCTATGGGTTCCGTTTTTGCAGATTGTGGCAAAGAACCCTAAAAACTGCTTTTCTCGCTGGTATCTGGTGACTAACCGTGTAAGTAGGCTGTTTGGATTTTTATGTTGGTAACATCACATAGCGCTCTGTATGAAAATCACAGACTTTGCTGTGTGCAGTCTGTGGCTGGTCTGCATTGTTGGAATTTTTGCTGTTGTAGTGTCGGGCAGTTGGATGTGAACAGCCCGTAGCATTGCGCAGTTGGAGGTGAGCCGCCAGCAGTGGTGGATGTGAGGAGAGAGTTGGCAGAATTTTGAGAGCGGTAGATCTGAACATTACTAAAGTAAATATATGGTTTCTTTTGTATCAGAATCTTTCATTTGCTAACTGTGCCTATCAGTAGTTAGTGCCTTCAGTAGTTAGAATCTTTTATTTAGCTGGCAGTATTGGCACTCGCTGTATTGCAGTAGTTCGAGTAACTAATATTTTTGTGAGGTAAGTGATATGTGAAAGGTATAGGTTATTGTTAGTCAGAGCCATTCTTTTGTACGAATTATTGTAAGTCAGATTGCGTTGCGCTAAAAATATTGTGTGTCAGTTTAGTGTTGATCAGAATAAGTAAAGAGAGAAATATCTGAGTACGTTCAGTTCTGCTCAGCTGTTTGAAAATCAAATAACGTAAGAGGTTTATCAGCACAGTAATTCATAAATTTTTCAAAGGGGACGTTTCAACCGCAAGTGGAACACAGCAGACTGACAATGTATATAACAGCTGTAGTGACACTATAACTTATGTACCCTGTTGTAACACCCACTAAGCTGATGTAAACTATTTGCACACTCTAAATCCAGTATTAAGTGTAAATGTGACCTGTGGTAGCAATAAAAAACACCGCGACAGTTACGGTCTGTTACAACTGACAAACCGAATCTCTTCGTGCTTGATTCACTCACTGACTGCCATGAAATCGTCTGTCTGGGTAAACGACCCCAACACACGGTCAAAATAATGCTACAGTGGTTTGAGGGGCATGATAGTCAACTCACATTGAAGCCTTGGGCACCAAATTCGCCTTATCTGACATAGATGGATCTGGGGTGCTGTCGGGTGCCCTCTCTATTCACATAAACTACTGGCTCATAATTTATGGTAATATCTTGAGCTTGACGTCAGCTCCCACATACCTACAAAAACCTGTCAATGGCTCGTCGTATCCATGGCAAGCAGAATCGCTGTTGTATAGCTTTTCAAGGGTTGGCCAACACATGGGGCAGGACTGGGTCAAGTGGATCGTGCCATATGCACGTGACACCGGGGGGAGGGGGAGGGGGGGGGGAAAGGTGGGAGTGGGGGAGAGGTAGTGTAGCCTCGGCTTAGTCGAGGCTTGTTGAAATTCTTTAACCCTCTCATATTTTAAAGTTGAAATAAATGAGCACTCGGTCACATTTTAAGTCTAATCTAAAAATTGAACTAGGCAGCGATGTTGAAAATTTTGTAAAACATCTCTCATATCTTATATTGCAGAGATGTTGTCTGTACCTGTATTAGGTAGCTCCTTGAGAGGGAGGGGATAGGGGGAAGTCGGATGTGTACTGGTGGACTGCTAAGAACAACTGGAGAAGAGCTGGTCTGAAATTGTATTGAAGTAAATATGTGTTGTACGTAACAGTTATCTACATGGTGAATTCATCTCTGTGAAACACGTCGTCAAGGCGAGACTCTCACTTCTCCTACAAGAGAGCGATAACGTGACAACAGGAGGAATATTAGGAAAAAAATTCATCTTGGGTGCTACCTGCATATCATAATGTGCTGTTTGAACTAAGCGATGAGGTGCCCGTGTTATGTTGGCACCTAATGGGCAGCACATAAACCTGCATATAATGCAAGATTTTGATGGGATTTGTAACAAAGTGGAGAAGTGTCGTTGTTGTTGTTGTCTTCAGTCCTGAGACTGGTTTGATGCAGCTCTCCATGCTACTCTATCCTGTGCAAGCTGCTTCATCTCCCAGTACCTACTGCAACCTACATCCTTCTGAATCTGCTTAGTGTACTCATCTCTCGGTCTCCCTCTACAATTTTTACCCTACACGCTGCCCTCCAATGCTAAATTTGTGATCCCTTGATGCCTCAAAACATGTCCTACCAACCGATCCCTTCTTCTAGTCAAGTTGTGCCACAAACTTCTCTTCTCCCCAATCCTATTCAATACCTCCTCATTAGTTACGTGATCTATCCACCTTATCTTCAATATTCTTCTGTAGCACCACATTTCGAAAGCTTCTTTTCTCTTCTTGTCCAAACTAGTAATCGTCCATGTTTCACTTCCATAGATGGCTACACTCCAAACAAATACTTTCAGAAACGACTTCCTGATACATAAATCTATATTCGATGTTAACAAATTTCTCTTCTTCAGAAACGCTTTCCTTGCCATTGCCAGTCTACATTTTATATCCTCTCTACTTCGACCATCATCAGTTATTTTACTTCCTAAATAGCAAAACTCCTTTACTACTTTAAGTGTCTCATTTCCTAATCTAATTCCCTCAGCATCACCCGATTTAATTTGACTACATTCCATTATTCTCGTTTTGCTTTTGTTAATGTTCATCTTATATCCTCCTTTCAAGACACTGTCCATTCCGTTCAACTGCTCTTCCAAGTCCTTTGCCGTCTCTGACAGAATTACAATGTCATCGGCGAACCTCAAAGTTTTTACTTCGTCTCCATGAATTTTAATACCTACTCCAAATTTTTCTTTTGTTTCCTTTACTGCTTGCTCAATATACAGACTGAATAACATCGGGGAGAGGCTACAACCCTGTCTCACTCCTTTCCCAACCACTGCTTCCCTTTCATGCCCCTCGACTCTTATTACTGCCATCTGGTTTCTGTACGAATTATAAATAGCCTTTCGCTCCCTGTATTTTACCCCTGCCACCTTTAGAATTTGAAAAAGAGTATTCCAGTCAACATTGTCAAAAGCTTTCTCTAAGTCTACAAATGCTAGAAACGTAGGTTTGCCTTTTCTTAATCTTTCTTCTAAAATAAGTCGTAAGGTCAGTATTGCCTCACGTGTTCCAACATTTCGACGGAATCCAAACTGATCCTCCCCGAGGTCTGCATCTACCAGTTTTTCCATTCGTCTGTAAAGAATTCGCGTTAGCATTTTGCAGCCGTGGCTTATTAAACTGATAGTTCGGTAATTTTCACATCTGTCAGCACCTGCTTTCTTTGGGATGGGAATTATTATATTCTTCTTGAAGTCTGAGGGTATTTCGCCTGTCTCATACATCTTGCTCACCAGCTGCTAGAGTTTTGTCATGACTGGCTCTCCCAAGGCCGTCAGTAGTTCTAATGGAATGTTGTCTACTCTGGGGGCCTTGTTTCGACTCAGGTCTTTCAGTGCTCTGTCAAACTCTTCACGCAGTATCGTATCTCCCATTTCGTCTTCATCTACATCCTCTTCTATTTCCATAATATTGTCCTCAAGTACATCGCCCTTGTATAAACCTTCTATATACTCCTTCCACCTTTCTGCCTTCCCTTCTTTGCTTAGAACTGGGCTGCCATCTGAGCTCTTGATATTCATACCGTGGTTCTCTTCTCTCCAAGGGTCTCTTTAAGTGTCGTTACCTAACACTAAAACAGAAGACAGGCGTTCCACAGGAAGTGAATAAATGCTCCAGTAAATGTTACGACATTCGACGATACTAGGTACTATTTTGAACTTCCATTACGGTTTCTGTGTTATTAGCTATGATTTGAAATATAAGTAAACACTGAATAAAATAGCCTCTTCCCATTATTAAAAATTTTATTAACCTTCAAATTAAGTAACGTGTTCCAAATACCACGGTTCTCAAAGTGTTCTATCAGAGGAAAGTTTTGAAACCCCTCGATTAGACTTTTGGAATAGACGATTTAAGTGCTTAGGCTCCATATATAACAAATTTTTATGTCAAATTGAGAGCGCCCTGAGTGAACAATGATATCGATAAACATTATGTTTATTTGCTAAAGTACTTCTTAATATTTTCCTTTGAGAAACATTAACATCTTCCTGGGATAGAAATCACGTTAGTACTAGACAGGAAGCTATGATTTATAGTTGCAGAATGGATGGTATGTTTGCGGAATCGTTTCCAAGTGTGTTAAATGCCAACAAACATGATTTACAATGTGTTCCATGTACACTGATCTAATCGCTTGCGTGCGGTTTAACTTATCGATAAGGTTACCAAACAATTGGTGTGTTGTGTTAAATAGTGTTCTCCGGAAGGGTCATAAGAATGCGCTAAATTTAATTAGTGTGCAAGGAAAGTTGAGACATCAGTACCAAGAAAAGATTATAAGCTATGTTTTGTCCGTTGCTGGTTTATATTATTTAACTTAAACTATGTGGAATTCAGCATATACTCTAAGATGGGGAAGGTAGTATTATATCTTATAGGAACCAGAAAAGTAGTACAGTACCAGGCCATGAAAAGTACAATTTGCATAATTTCATTAGCACAGGATCCTTCGGAAATAAAATCTGTCGATAAAGAATTTCTCGAAAAAACAAATCGCGACATTGAAGAAAAGGACGTCATTTCAAGAGTCATAAAGGCCTTCAGATAGCTAACTGAATTGCTGAATTGCTTTTACTTGTCACCATAATGTTCTGCAGTAATTAATTTTGGGGGCACGGATATTTTTATAGAACAAATCTCAACATTTAAAAAAATAATATCTAACAAAAATGTGGAACTTAAATTACGAATTGAAGAAATTTAATAACTTCTACTTCAACACAGTTCTGAGGTGTTGACACAGCCAAACCCACTGTAGTAATAACTATGATGTGGAACTATGACAGAGAGGAAACACAGTTTTAGAAAACAAAACGACTGTGATCTTGTAATAGTAATAACAGTTAGGATAACAAATGATGCAGAGGTGTGACACAGAGAGAAATACAACTTTAGAAAAAAAAGTACATCGCTAAGAAATGAATTCACAGAAGGAGTAAGGCTACAGAAGAAGGGGAACGGTTTTACAAAATGTCTCCCAGCTCAGGTGGTAAATTAACAGTTACCGGCTGACACGAAAGACGATGACCTCACAGGTAAAATACACTCCTGGAAATGGAAAAAAGAACACATTGACACCGGTATGTCAGACCCACCATACTTGCTCCGGACACTGCGCAGCATTTGTGCACCGCCGCCGTCAGTGTCAGCCAGTTTGCCGTGGCATACGGAGCTCCATCGCAGTCTTCAACACTGGTAGCATGCCGTGACAGCGTGGACGTGAACCGTATGTGCAGTTGACGGACTTTGAGCGAGGGCGTATAGTGGGCATGCGGGAGGCCGGGTGGACGTACCGCCGAACTGCTCAACACGTGGGGCGTGAGGTCTCCACAGTACATCGATGTTGTCGCCAGTTTCGGCGGAAGGTGCACGTGCCCGTCGACCTGGGACCGGACAGCAGCGACGCACGGATGCATGCCAAGACCATAGGATCCTACGCAGTGCCGTAGGGGACCGCACCGCCACTTCCCAGCAAATTAGGGACACTGTTGCTCCTGGGGTATCGGCGAGGACCATTGGCAACCGTCTCCATGAAGCTGGGTACGGTCCCGCACACCATTAGGCCGTCTTCCGCTCACGCCCCAACATCGTGCAGCCCGCCTCCAGTGGTGTCGCGACAGGCATGAATAGAGGGACGAATGGAGACGTGTCGTCTTCAGCGATGAGAGTCGCTTCTGCCTTGGTGCCAATGATGGTCGTATGCGTGTTTGGCGCCGTGCAGGTGAGCGCCACAATCAGGACTGCATACGACCGAGGCACACAGGGCCAACACCCGGCAACAGGGTGTAGGGAGCGATCTCCTACACTGGCCGTACACCTCTAGTGATCGTCGAGGGGACCCTGAATAGTGCACAGTACATCCAAACCGTCATCGAACCCATCGTTCTACCATTCCTAGACCGGCAAGGGAACTTGCTGTTCCAACAGGACAATGCACGTCCGCATGTATCCCGTGCCACCCAACGTGCTCTAGAAGGTGTAAGTCAACTACCCTGGCCAGCAAGATCTCCGGATCTGTCCCCCATTGAGCATGTTTGGGACTGGATGAAGCGTCGTCTCACGCGGTCTGCACGTCCAGGCACGATCGCTGGTCCAACTGAGGCGCCAGGTGGAAATGGCATGGCAAGCCGTTCCACAGGACTACATCCAGCATCTCTACGATCGTCTGCATGGGAGAATAGCAGCTTGCATTGCTGCGAAAGGTGGATATACACTGTACTAGTGCCGACATTGTGCATGCTCTGTTGCCTGTGTCTATGTGCCTGTGGTTCTGTCAGTGTGATCATGTGATGTATCTGACCCCAGGAATGTGTTAATAAAATTTCCCCTTCCTGGGACAATGAATTCACGGTGTTCTTATTTCAATTTCCAGGAGTGTATTAACGATGAGATGTATAAATGTAGACGTTTGGTGTCAGTTTTCGGGGGAAATCCGAAGCAAGTTTACATAAAATTCTCAACGAGTCATTATTCTTCTGCGATCGTTGTGGAGTAAAGGAATCATAGCCTTATGTCGTGTGATGAACTCCATGCGATAAGGCTAATTCCTTTCTCAACACGCTCAGCGAAGTTAACAGCCAGGCCTAGAATGCAGGGACGCACAAGTAGCAGAAAGGCGGCAAGGCGTTTCTGCTCAATCGACGATAACATTTATTTAATTGAGAAAGTACCACGCCTAGCTCATCACCGGTGATAGTGACACAGGTCGCTCCAGGATACAACGACCCCACGAACTTGAGCAATGCCATAAAACAGCACTGGGCCGTCTGCTTCCTGTGCGAGTGGGAAGTAAACATGTTCTCGCCAGTTAACAAAAGGTATACTCGCTTACACTATCAATCGCGAATATTGGTACGAGTCAATATTGAAGGTGGAAACACACCGTTTTTTCAGTCCAAGGCATTTTTCTCCACAGTACTATCCAATATAGATATTGCCGAATTAGGAGTGGTTACTATGAACGATATTATTTGCAGGTCCTAATAGAAAGAATTAATATACCGAACAGACTTAAACCAATCGGTATTAATGAAATTACATCTTTAAGCACAAGTAATGTGTTACTGCTAGGCAAAAGGAAATTAAATGTAAAAAGTTTATTTCGAAAATGCAAACTGGAATCTTTGGTGAAAACAACTTCCATGGCGGAAGGATATAATCTGTTACAGGAAAAAAGAACACGCCAATGTAGACGCTCAAGCAAGGCTTACAAATTATTTTAAACATGGTACATGTTAATTATTGATATGATTGTGGAATACAACAAATACCATGAAACCAATGAGGAGGTATTGAATAGGATTGGGGAGAAGAGAAGTTTATGGCACAACTTGACTAGAAGAAGGGATCGTTTGGTAGGACATGTTCTGAGGCATCAATGGATCACCAATTTAGTATTGGAGGGCAAATATCGTAGAGGGAGACCAAGAGATGAATACACTAAGCAGATTCAAAAGGATGTAGGTTGCAGTAGGTAATGGGAGATGAAGAAGCTTGCACAGGATAGAGTAGCATGGAGAGCTGCATCAAACCAGTCTCAGGACTGAAGACCACAACAACAACCACGAAACGTGTCCATATTATACTGGAGTACCTACAGAAAACAATGAATCGAAGAACACTTACTACAAGACGATAAACGAACAATGTGTTTATAAATCTCCAGCCAACTTTTACTCTCTCAAAAAGTATGGCTATGTTGTATTTAAACATGGTGGACTCAACAACATGCATTTAGGAATGGCAAAGCCTTTTTCAAAGTTTAAAACTCATGAAACAACTACATTTAAAGACCATGCGTTTGCTACAGTAGCAAAGTTCAAAACACACATTCTTATAGAATATGGGAAGAGCTGCCAATGTACTCGCAAACACAAGAGGAATATCTAAATAATATCACTATGCAGGAAATAAAAGGCAAAATTATAATTCTTGAATGCACTCTGTTAGAAAATGTTTTGTACAGGGTGCACTGAAGTGCTGCATGGAGCACTGTGTGCGTTACAGTACCGGAGCGAGGCTCCGAACACCGCATTTGCTCTGCTCTCGTCATCGGAGTGCGGCACATGGTGTATCGGATTTACTACAACGATTATCGTTACCGTTTTTGTTCGTTTCCGAAGAAAGGTGATTCGTTGCAGCGGTAAAAATATTTAATGGAAGGTTAGAAAAAAATAAAGGAAAGTTACGTGCAAGCAGCCATAGATAGCTTAGCTTGTAATACAATCCTGTTAAAGAGAAGCCTACAGAATTTATTCGTAGCCAATTGCTTCCATTCAAGTGGTAGTTTCCTTAGTGGAAACAACTGATGTATATATTATTAATAATCTCAAATTATATGAATAGTACGTAAAATCTCAATTGTGCAGATAACTAATGCAGTAATGTGACCCACGTAAATTCTCATATTTCGTGAAAATTTTAATATTAGGTCCTGAAAGAAAACTGATCAAGATTTTTTTTACCTGTTTCACGTAGCCGAGGAGCAGTGGATTTACGATCTATGTGAGCGACATTGGTCCATCTCTTTATATTGTAAAAATGTATCACATATTCTTGTTTGTTTTTTGACTAAATGAGTACATATACTTTCCTGCATCTCCTCCTTCACCCTCTCAGTGTCCATTTCATTCACCTCTTCTCTCTTTACACCTGCTCCACAAACCTACACTGCATGTCCCCCTGCCCCTCTCTCTGATCTCTTCTCCTCCCCTCTCTCTGTCCATGTTCTCTTCCCCTCTGTCAGAGCCCTCTCTTCCTTCCCCCTGAGCGATTCTTTCCAGATAGTAAGTAGTATGTGTTACATATTTGGTTGAAATCGCCCAACTGGTTTAGACAGTGAGGTATATGCCGCTGCGTTATAAATTTTTCTTGTACGGACTAACAACAGTCCCAGTCGTAAGAGCATTACAATGCAACTACCAGGGCAGAGAACGTCTCGCTCTTGCACAATGAAAACTGTTACTATTGGGGTATTAACTCTGTGGTGCGATTATCCACTGCAGTGGGCAGCTGTTAATTTCTCTTATTTGCAGTTTTTAATCAGTCCTGAGACAGAAAATGCACGCAGTGCATTCCAGTGGATAATCCCTACTGGATCTTTGCCGCGTATGCATTTGTTGCCTCAGGACTGATTAATAACTCCAAATAAGCCATATTAACAGCTGGTTTACTGTAGTGGACAACTGGAACACTAGATTAATGTGACGTAGCACACGTATTTCCAGGGCATTCGGTGCTAATAATGCAGGAAAAATGAGGAGGAGAATTGACAATGGCACCAAAAGTAGCCTGTTCCACATCCTGTTAGGATGGAAAATTGTAGAATAAAATGACTGGATGTATGAATCGTGCTTCTAACTACGTCGTGTCAATTGGAAGTTCTAGACAATTCCCTTCCAGGAGAACATATCCTCGATGCATTATTATGGACGTTCAGATCCTAAGGAGGCAGTATTAAGCTGGTGGAACGTTTACTTTAGCGTTCCACCGAGCTGCGGTTGTTACAGATAATACTACGGAAATTATGGCATTGATCTACTTCCCATGGGAATTGCATTTTCCAGCAAGGCACTGTCCATTTTCCAAAGCCACTTTAGTGCTACTGATGGTCATAAATAGTGAAATAAGCTGTTATCGTGAAACCCTTGTCTCGTGTATGCTAATCAACAAACTGATAACCTGTCCATGATGCTTACCGACCGAGGTGGCGTCGTGGTTAGACACTGGACTCGCATTCGGGAGGATGACGGTTCAATCCCGCGTCCAGTTCAAAAAATGGTTTAAATGTCTCTGAGCACTATGGGACTTAACATCTATGGTTATCAGTCCCCTAGAACTTAGAACTACTTAAACCTAACTAACCTAAGGACATCACACAACACACAGCCATCACGAGGCAGAGAAAATCCGTGACCCCGCCGGGAATAGAACCCGGGAACCCGGGCGTGGGAAGCGAGAACGCTACCGCACTACCACGAGATGCGAAGTCCCGCGTCCGGCCATACTGATTTAGGTTTTCCGTGATTTCCCTAAATCGATCTAGGCGAATGCCGGGATGATTCCTTTCGAAGGGCACGGCCGACTTCCTTCACCGTCCTTCCCTAATCCGATGAAACCGATGACCTCGCTGTCTGGTCTCCATCCCCAACCCATCCCTGATGCTTAAAACATGCGACCCTGAAGCGGGAGTGCTGAGTTTCAGATTCT
This sequence comes from Schistocerca gregaria, assembly GCF_023897955.1. Lineage (NCBI taxonomy): Eukaryota > Metazoa > Arthropoda > Insecta > Orthoptera > Acrididae > Schistocerca > Schistocerca gregaria. Next base: position 668,564,148 of record NC_064922.1, read on the forward strand.
CGTCTTCCTAAATCACGTAAGGCAAACAAACGTCGGGAGGACTTCTTTGAACTGTAGACTGTCAATGTTCCTCCTGAACTCTTAACCCCAATTTACATTCTTAATGAACTTAACATCCTTTTCAGAACACGCTACGTAAATAGTCACCAAAGTAATGTTGTTCATTAACCTCGCAATACCGAATTTTGTGGACTTCCAGATATTTTGCTATTACCAGAGTTCTAAGGCCCTGAACTGAATCAAGTACCCTAATACAAAATATACGTTCTTTGTATACCCCTAATTCCTCCAAAAAACTGTCCACAACTATCGTGTTTCGGCGGGAGTTACGGACACATGTCATGCGCTCGCTAATTATCTAGTGTGCAGGAGACTTCATCGGTTGTTAAATAATTTGAACGGAAGTACATTATCATTTGATACAAGGCTGCTATCGATGTACCTTTGTGCGTCAATCGTAATTATACTATAAAAGTCATATTCATAGAACCTAATGACACCCAGAGTGACACTAACATCGAAGAAATTGGTGAGGAAAAGGTTGGACAGGAAATAGAAATTATGAGAAAGCCGAAGATGAATCGTCCTCTAATGCGCAGCTATCCAATAATGCAAATAGTAATCAGATATATAAAGCAGATAAAGTGGCCCGTTTGCTTATTGTGGGAATTAAACACTTGATGAGAATGGAACGTGATATACACGGAATGTATTCGCATTCGCAATCCAATAATGCAAATAGTAACCTGATGTATAAAGCAGAGAAAGTGGTCCGTTTGCTTTTTGTGGGAATTAAACACTTGATGATAATGGAACGTGATGTACACGGAATGTATTCGCATTTGCGAATATGGAAAACCGTCAGCTGTATGTAACGGAATGACAATGAACCTTTTTGTCTCAGCGAGACTCGAACCCGGATTTTCCACTAAACGCTTTATCATTAGGACGCCCTAGGGTCAGAGCCAAACTTCCGCAAATCGTCAATCATGTGTCTACATCCTGCTCTCGTACGTTCATTATGTATATTTTCGCACAGGAGAGACATTTTTTTAATGAAATTCACTTGACTATTGTCGGCGGATAAATTCAGTATTGCGGTGCCTGTGTTGTTCAGAAATACAATGTAGTGTACCTTCCTACAAGGATGCATGTCCTAAGGAACATTGCACCGCATTCCTGGAGAACGCAGGCACTGCGATATCTTATGAAACCTGATGTGTTTCTTGTCAGAGCTTTTTGGCAAGTAACAAAAGAAACTGAGACGTTTGTTGGATCATTGGCTGACAAAGCTTAGTATTTCACAATAAAGGGGGAGAGGAAGACACTGAATCTGTGGCTGAAACTGTAGACCTTCTTATATTTTTGGAGGATGTAGTTGATGCCTTGTGTTGAATGTCCCAAATTCATTTGAATTATCGAATGTGTTAATAACCCATTAACTGTTCAATAGTACTGTACTTTTTATATAGTCATAGGAGAGACAATTCCGTAACTTTCGCACCTTCCTTAAGCTCTAATGCCTGTAACACGCTATTAATTTTTGTTTGTCACCTCCTTTGATGGATTACCGTATTCCAGATGATGTTCCCATAGAAATGTGAAGATCGATACTCGAAATACGCATGGAGATTTTCTTGTGCCGTTGAATATATAAAATTCTTGTGATTATGCGTTTGCTTTTAATATCAAATGTCAATTTTAGCACTAGCTAATGGCTTTGTCAAACATGTATTCCTAGATGTGCTACAATTTTTTTAAGATCCATCCCAAATAATGTGGTATTCTGTGAAGAGTGCGATAAAAACCCACTTCATAGCTCATTATTAGAAACTGCTCGTGGTCTAGTTGTTAGCACCGTAGCCTCTTGTTTGCAGATTCCTGATTTCTATTCCCGGCTGAGTCGGAAGGTGTGTTTCGCTCCGGGTCTGGAGGTCTGTGCTGCCCCAATCATTGTATCTCAACGTCACTGACGTGAAAGTCTCTGAAATTCCGTCAAGTGGAAGAACTAGTACCAGGCAGCTGGACAATCACAGGCTATGTCTCATGACCAATAATGCCATACAACCATTTCATTTCACCAGAAGCTACCTTCGCCAAGGCAGGTGGAACGTAAGTGAAAAGTGTGTGAGTACGGACTTGTATTAATTCCGTATTGGGTGATCACATGAGCACTATTGTCACAATAATGGACTTCACGTACTACTCCATAAGTCAGAAATTGATAACATATCAGAAAACCAACAAGTAACACACTTAAAGAATTTGAAATTGGAACGTTAAACAAATAGGAAGTACAACGCTTTCTGCGGCAGTCCTGGACTGTGCGGCTGGTCCCGGCGGAGGTTCGAGTCCTCTCTCGGTCTTGGGTGTGTGTGTGTGTGTGTGTGTGTGTGTGTGTGTGTGTGTGTGTGTGTGTGTGTGTTTGTCCTTAGGATATTTTAGGTTAAGTAGTGTGTAAACTTAGGGACTGATAACCTTAGCAATTAAGTCCCACAAGATTTCACACACTTTTGAAGATTTGAACAACACTTTCTCAGAATGCATGTCCCGACTGACTAGTACAAAGGAAGAAATAAAGTGCTGGTATGAGTCCGATTGGGATCTTATTATTAACAGATTTATCGGAAGCCGACTATTAGTTTGTGAGGCGGTAGCCTCTTTCAGGCCTTCGTCCTCACATTTTATCCTCTTTTGATACTGAATTTGCGTATGAGATGCTCTTGCGTCATTTACTTTGCGATTTAGTTTTATTTGTCTGCTTTCCACTTGAATCGTGTGTTGTTTACATGAGTGGCTAGGAGGTAGCGTGTAGCAATGAAAGTAACTTACCCCTCTAAAACTCCACTCATGTAGTAGTTTTTCTTCCATTGAATGCATCGAGCCTGTACCAGGGGAACTCCTTTTCTCTGGGGTGAAAACAGAAGGAACTTTCGTACGCTCTGGTAGAGATGCCTGGAATATGAAGTGCAGGGTCTTATGCAAGTGGGATGCTTGGAAATCGGATGAGCCTTTCAGGGATTATCCTGCAGGATAAGCTTCCGCGAACAATGAGTGGCTGTACGGCAGACTGATGCCCTCAATAGCAGAACGGGAAGCCACTTGTGGAAGGGGTGAGGACTCTGCCTTGTTAGTTACCTTCGGGTGAAGTTCTCAAGCGTCCACTTGCCATTATGCTGCTGTGTGTGGTCTCCAGACCAGTTCACTCAAGAAAAATACGTAGCCATTCTTGTGTCTGCTAATTTTCAAGCTTTGCCCTTTCAGTGAGAACAGTGAGCGGAGCCCAACAAATTTCCAGAATTTCTGACGGACAAGTCTGGACGCGAGAACGAGACGACACTCGTCTCCCGTTTCCTTACAAACTTATATCTCTAGTGGCTACTTTATGGTGCGAGCTAGGGAACGGAATTCCAGATCCCCGACTGAAAGAGCCCTTAGACGCTTTCTGGGATTGGCTAGAGAAGATTGTGTGTAGTATCCTTCTGAGGTGAGAAGGAAGGCTACCGTAAACTGAGAGAGGCATTCGTAGACGTATTCGGATTCGTGCGGGTGTTCTGATTCGAACTCCCACTGTTTGAGATCACTTTAGACTCCGCAGTCGTAAATGTGTTGAGTCACTTCGGCTCTCTGCCAAGTGCCGGCCGGAGTGGCCGTGCGGTTCTAGGCGCTACAGTGTGCAACCGAGCGACCGCTACGGTCGCAGGTTCGAATCCTGCCTCGGGCATGGATGTGTGTGATGTCCTTAGGTTAATTAGGTTTAATTAGTTTTAATTTCCAGGTGACTGATGACCTCAGAAGTTAAGTCGCATAGTGCTCAGAGCCATTTCTCTGCCAAATCTTCGGAGTTTCGCTTTACGCCCATCCGCGGAGAGTAACCAGGAGGATTACAAGCAGCGGTTAGCAGCGGCCGCAGTTTGGAGCACGATAGAATCGCATTTGCAGCGCCCATTCGCGATTGCGGGAATCGCGATATGTTTAAGGAAGAGGAGATCATTCTTGGATGCTTTTTAGATTTCCTTAGCTTGATTTGCGTGCTTCACGTATTGTTAAGCAATTTTTTCTGCAATATTGATTCGATATCGAGTTAACTCACTGGAGCACACCCACCTAGTTATGCTTCTTTCTAATTCAAACTTCCTGGCACATTAAAACCGTGTGTCCGACCGAGACTCGAACTCGGGACCTTTGCCTTTCGCGGGCAAGTGCTCTACCAACTGAGCTACCGAAGCACGACTCACGCCCGGTACTCACAGCTTTACTTCTGCCAATATCCGTCTCCTACCTTCCAAACTTACTAATTATTCCTTTATTCTTTGATATGCTGCATGCTATATTACTTTTTATGTAATTTTAAGGTTTTGCAAACTATGCTGAACGCATAATTCGTGTCTTACGTGTCTCTACCGTAAATGTTCAGCATCCTCCTGGTGACGACCATAAGAACCATTCATTTTTCACTCGTTGTCCTGTTTTTATTATGTACATTTAATCTCACCTTCTTTTATAACATCGAAGTTTACGTGTCATGAGTAATTGGTACGCGTTTTCTAGATAAGCATTATTTTACCAGATCAAACTCTAATACACAGCAATCATTAAACTAAATTACACTACAGGCCATTAAAATTCCTACACCACGAAGATGACGTGCTACAGACGCGAAATCTAACCGACAGGAAGAAGATGCTGTGATATTCAAATGATTAGCTTTTCAGAGCATTCACACAAGGTTAGCGCCGGTGGTGACACCTACAACGTGCTGACATGAGGAGAGTTTCCAACCGATTTATCATACACAAACAGCAGGTGACTGGCGTTGCCTAGTGAAATGTTGTTGTGATGCCTCGTGTAAGGAGGAGAAATGCGTACCATCACGTTTCCGACTTTGATAAAGATCAGACTGTAGCCTATCGCCGGTTTATCGTACGCTACATTGATGCTCGCATTGGTCGAGATCCAATGACTGTTAGCAGAACATGGAATCTGTGGGTTCAGGAGGGTAATATGGAACTCCGTGCTGGATTCCAACGGCCTCGTATCACTAGCAGTCGAGATGACAGGCATCTTATCCGCATAGCTGTAACGGATCGTGCAGCTACGTCTCGATCCCTGAGTCAACAGATGGGGTCCTTTCCAAGACAACAACCATCTGCGCGAACAGTTCGACGACATTTGCAGCAGCATGGACTATCAGCTTGGCGACCATGGCTGTGGTTACCCTTGACGCTGCATCAAAGGCAGGAGCGCCTGCGATGGTGTACTCAACAACGAACCTGGGTGCACGAATGGCAAAACGTAATTTTTTCGGATGAATCCAGGTTCTGTTTACAGCATCATGATGGTGGCATCTGTGTTTGGCGACATCACGGTGCACGACATTGGAAGCGTGTATTCGTCATCGCCATACTGGCTTATCACCCGGCGTGATGGTATGGGGTGCCATTGGTTACACGTCCCGGTTACCTCTTGTTCGCATTGACGGCACTTTGAACAGTGTACGTTACATTTCAGATGTGCTACGACCATAGAATCTACCCTTCATTCGATCCCGGCGAAACCCTACATTTCAACAGCATTATGCACGATCGCATGTTGCAGCTCCTGTACGGGCCTTCCTGGATACAGAAAATGTTCGACTGCTGCCCTGGCCAGCACATTCTCCAGATATCTCATCAATTGAAAACGTCTGGTAAATGGTGGCCGAGCAACTGGTTCCTCTCAGTACGACAGTCACTATCCTTGATGAACTGTGGTATCGTGTTGAAGCTGCATGGGCAGCTGTACCTGTACATACCATCCAAGCCCTGTTTGACTCAATGTCCAGGCGTAGCAAGGCCGTTATTACGGCCAGAGGTGGTTGTTCTGGGTACTGATTTCGCAGGATCTATGCACCCAAATTGCATAAAAATGTAATCACATGTCAGTTCTAGTATAATATATTTGTCCAATGAATACCTGTTTATCATCTGCATTTATTCTTGGTGTAGCAATTATAATGGCCAGTAGTTTATTCAACTGATATGCCGAGTACTCCATCCATAAGCAATAGGCGAGTCCACTGACGAATTCACGAACTTATCAAATGACATTTTCCGATGTGGATGACAGTTGATGTTTCAAGTAGCCTATTAGCTTCGTGGGCGAGCCTATTTATTATGATGTGGGCTGATATACTCAGCATCAGTCTAATCAGCAAACCCACGGATTACCCGATAAGCAAGAGGTCGTGTTCACAGCACACACTGTTTCGACCAAGTCTTACGCTTCGGTACCAAAACTGAGTTATCTGTATGAAGCATCACAGAAATCTATTCATTTAAGTAAGTGATGTTACATGGAGTACCTGAATGTGTCGCGACTTATACTTTTGTTTCTTAACATCGACGAAATATTTCTTTTACACACACACACACACACACACAAACACACACACACACACACACACACACACTCACACACACCTAAGCTGAATAGGACTGACTGTTTCGCAGGAAGACTAATATAACGTGGATCACTGGTACAGGTATAGCGGATAAAGCGGTTTGGCACCCTGTCCGATGTGACGTTGCCACTGTACGGCCTTCTCTTTAAGCCGGAGCGGCTCGCCCCCTTAATCGGGATTCGATTCGCCGCTCCATCGAAGCGAACAGTTCCTGCTATCGGCCTTAATGAATCGATCGAGCGGATTTGATTAATCTGTTACTGCACTCTGTGCGATCCTATTATTGCGTCGTTTTATCGTGTAACCGGCCGGTGATCTCTTTTTCCGCTTCCGCTTCTCATATCCAGAATAGCACCAGGGCAGAGGCCAAGTTCTCAGCAGGGCTGTTCCCGTGGCCCTCAGTGGCGGGACGTGAATAATGCAACGACCTCTGACATTCGCAAACTCGTTTCCCTGCAACGACTTGTAATGTCGTATTAGAATGCAGTCTGCCCCCAGGTTTCCCAATAACATCCAGTCCAACTCTGCTGACGAAGTTCATTCTGTTCTGCACACTGTTTCGTGTTTACCAGCTACCCACTCGGCAAACTCGACGCGAAAGCACCCTTCTGCTTTAAAACACGCGAGTTAGAATAGAATTTCACCAAGGAACCTGCGTTTGTCCTCGTTTATAACGAATTAATTATCTGCCAAATTTCCTTTCATTTGGAGTGCTGCCTTAGCTAGACTCAAGATTGAGTGAATTTGTAGCAATAAACTTTGCAGACAGTTGAAGATCCAATTCGTCAAATGTATACGTACCTCATTTATAAACTGACCACATATTTAGGAAACTGTATGCATTAAAATTATTAAATATAGACAAAGGAAAAGCAATACTACTGGAAAGGCATATGTGCCACATATATCTATCACTTTTAATCAGTACATTTGTAAGACTTCCGGCTGATGGTGAACCTCTCACAGAACAATGGTAATATGAAAATGGTGTTAGCTTCAACTTCATAAATCTAAAAGTCAGTAAAAAAACAATTTACAGCCTTCGCGAGTCGATACCAAAGCAACAACAACAGACACCATCACACACAGCTCATCTCGCCATCCAACGACACACAAACATGATGCATACAGAGCACTAGTTAACAGAGTAAACAGTATACCGAAGGGCAAATGTGCGAGGCTTGATGTATTCAGCACAATCAAACAACCAGTTGCAGCAAATGGCTGTGATGACACACTTATTGACAACCTTAAGCAGAAAAGAAAGAACTGTAATAAATAAACTGTAGCGCAGGAAATGAAAAAGAAACGGTCTACTAGCATGTCATTCACGGCAAACACTTATACGAAATGGCAAATATTTTCAGAGAGCACATCATTAACACCATCTTCACAACAAGTAACAAACTGAAACATATACTGAGACACAAAATAAAGACCCACACAGATAAACGCACACAGCCGGCCGGGGTGGCCTAGCGGTTCTAGGCGCTACAGTCTGTAGCCGCGCGACCGCTACGGTCACGGGTTCGAATCCTGCTTCGCCTCTGGATGTGTGTGCTGTTCTTCGTTAGGTTTAAGTAGTTATAAGTTCCAGAGGACTGATGACCTCAGAAGTTAAGTCCCATAGTCCTCAAATCGATTTGAACCATTTAAACGTACACAATAGGACATTTACAAAACAGTATGTAATACATACGAAGATGTTTTCGTAGGTGAAACTGAGAGAGAGATTTCCGAAAACGATACAAGAATATATGCGGGTAAATACCTGCCACACAAACGATTATAGTATATCACCAACAACACCAACAAAGAGGACATTCATTCCATGAGACTGTGAATCATCTGCGTATGTTACATAGAATGGACAAGGGACAACAGATGAATTTATACAAAGAGTTAGAAATTTTCATTCATGGCACAGTACCCAGTAAAATATTACTACATATAAACTAGAGAGTAACAATATTGATTCCGTCAAACGATTCTTTAATGCTCAATGGTTATTTTAATCAAAGGTATTGTATTTAACAATAAAAGATGTAATTACATTATGTAATTTGTCGTGTGACATAAATACAGCTAGACACAAAATGTTTCATTGTTTATCTTAGCAGTTAAGACTCTATGGAATGACGTAAACATCTGAACATGAAATTCGTTCAAATGGCTCTGAACACTATTGGACCAAACTTCTAAGGTCATCAGTCCCATAGAACTTAGAACTACAAAACCTAACTAACCTAAGGACATCACACACACCGATGCCGGAGGCAGGATTCGAACCCTCGACCGTAGCATTCACGCGGTTCCAGACTGTAAATATGAAATTGTTCAAATGTGTGTGAAATCTTGTGGGACTTAGCTGCTAAGGTCATCAGTCCCGGAGCTTGCACACTACTTAACCTAAATTATCTTATGGACAAACACACATGCCCGAGGAAGGACTCGAACCTCCGTTGGGACCAGCCGCATATGAAATTGATGTGTTTCGTTGACAGATGAGTATATTTCCAACAAAAAGGTAAGTAAATGATGTAATGAAACGATCTAAACGTGTAAAATTATTTCATGTACACATTAAAAATGTATCGCTCTACACACGACTGTATTTCGATACATAACTTCAATGGCACACACACTAACTGAACATAATCATATGTACACGTAAAGCACTCGTATATGTAGATCACGTAAACATAGCAGCATGCTGCCGAAACGGGTCCTGCTAACTAAATATTGATAATAAGTGAGTGCAACTGGAAATTCTTTCATAAATTCACAATACAATCGCAGTCCTCCAATCGAACCATACAACATGGATATATTTAGGTTAAAACGGTAAATAAGTGTCTCATAAGAGTACGTGTGAAAAAATTTTTGATATTTTGGCCGCGACAAAACAGAGTAAAAAATTGAAATTTCGAGGATAACCTATGTCATACTCCTCAAGGAATAAATGAATGTCGAGGATCTCGAAGGAGGCTCGATTTAACGTTTGAAGAATACTGATAACTTCTAATAATGTTACAGAACTATAGTCATAACTTTGAGATTGACAGCAGGGTGCGGAGGGGAACTAAGTGTAAGGCTTCTAAGTGTTGTTTCCGCGGAGTGGAGTCTAATTATTTCGGTAAATTCAAAGGGGTATGAGTTTTACTACTTGTTTTAAAGATTCATGGCCTTTTTAATTTGATGTAGTATGCTAATTAGTGTGCTCTTCGCGCAGTTAGACTTTATTTTAATATGAAGGGCAGAGCTTCTGTTAAGTCAGTGTAATTTTAATTGTTCTTTTATTCGGTAAATGTCTCATTTCAGGTTTCAGTTATGTTACAGATAGTCACGTAGTTAGTAAGCCTTGCATGGTCTCGATAAAGGTGATTCACGAGTTGAATTTGTCGGCCGCGTGAATTACTTTCTGTTGCAGAAATGGTCTGGTATGTGGGGCTGATGGGGTTTGTTGCCTTAGAGGGCAGACTGAGATCGTGTGTGTATTCGGCGTATTTTCTGCCCTGGCTTGCAGCCTAATCATCTTAGAAATTGCTTGGCGGTTGCTTTCTACTTGTTTGTTCCGAGTACCACCCTGCATAAACCGCACTTCCATCCTTTATATCCGGTCTGTCCGCTGGTACGGGCGAGATCTTTTCATAAGTAACTCTGGGTGAATCATTAGTGTTGTGTAAATTTTTGTTACGTAAGCAATGAACTTGATAGTGCGCTTATAGTGGCTACTGTCTGTGATCCTTTTGCAATCAGATCTAATTATTATCTTTAAAATACTATTTGGTTACATTAATTCATGAACTAATCACATAGTTTTTCTAAGTTTGGTGAAGGACAAGCGTCAAAAAGTTTAAAGACTCGATCTTTCGTAATTCCATTTGCAATTTTTTTTTTTTTTGAGAAGAAGGGGCAGATACTTCAAGTGAGTCGTATATTTTATTAAGAGGATAAAAGTCTGAATTAATTTTTACATTATTAATCTGATAATCAAAATATCCACGGGTGTACTGCCGGTCTATAGTGTCCAAAGGGCACAATATTTCGGCGATCAAACATGTCGCCATCATCAGGTGAACTGACGGACTGAGCTCCTGTGAACGTGCCGGCACGGAGATCCGTACGCTATGGCTGCTCAGGGGGAACTGGGTTAGGTCGCGGCGGCGGCTGATTTAAATACCCTCCGCCCGCGGCGCGCTCCCTCCGCCGTCCGCGCCCCGCGCCACGGTAGCGCGGTGGAACAGATTGCGACGGCGTCTGAGATGACGTCGGTGTGATGGCTCTGTCCGCCGTGGTCGTCACAACTATGCGTTTGCTCGATTTACTCTTGATTAACCCAATCGCTGGTACCCAAGGCTTGCTAAGATTATAGCCACAGTCACGGTTTATGAGGTCGTCATTGGTGCAAATTTCGATGGCTTCTAGCTGCTGCAGAATCGATGTGATGCATAACCTTAGCAAAATTTGGAACAATGTTCTCGAAACGACATCTCTTTAGAAAGGCAAGAGTACTTAGCAAACGACATCTACGGTGGCGCAACTTTTCAAATTTCTTCATGCTGCGATACATCTCCTCCCCGTAAAGGTGTATGATGTGATTCTTGAGTTTCTCCCGGCGTATTTGATAATCAAAATATCCACGGGTGTACTGCCGGTCTATAGTGTCCAACGGGCACAATATTTCGGCGATCAAACATGTCGCCATCATCAGGTGAACTGACGGACTGATCTCCTGTGAACGCGCCGGCACGGAGATCCGTACGCTATGGCTGCTCAGGGGGAACTGGGTTCGGTCGCGGCGGCGGCTGATTTAAATACCCTCCGCCCGCGGCGCGCTCCCTCCGCCGTCCGCGCCCCGCGCCACGGTAGCGCGGTGGAACAGATTGCGACGGCGTTTGAGATGACGTCGGTGTGATGGCTCTGACCGCCGTGGTCGTCACAACTATGCGTTTGCTCGATTTACTCTTGATTAACCCAATCGCTGGTTCCCAAGCCTTGCTAAGATTATAGCCACAGTCACGGTTTATGAGGTCGTCATTGGTGCGAATTTCGATGGCTCCTAGCTCAATTGATGCGTGGCGGCAATGGTCGGGCGAGCCATGTCGACGCGTTGGCCGCGGTGGCCGAGCGGTTCCAGGCGCTTCAGTCTGGAACCGCACGACTGCTACGGTCGCTGGTTCGAATTCTACCCCGGGCATGGATGTGTAGTAGTTCTAAGTTCTAGGGGACTGATGACCTCAAATGTTAAGTTCCATAGTGCTAAGAGCCCATGTCGACCCAGACCTCACTACTCCAACCAGATTGCGCTTGTGCCGCATTGCAAATCCCCAACTGGCAGCTTCGGACTGCGCTCCAGTCGTTCCAACTGACTGGCCGCCAGAACTAGCTTACGGCAGACAACGACCGGGAAGTAATAGCAGTCGAGCAAAGATACTACGATATATTGAAATGCGCTGCTACCGCCGCTCACGTTCAGGCAAAGCAGCAACTCAGTGACATCAGTATTTTTTTTTAACGTAGTGAGGTGGAAGTACGTTAAAAACAGGGTGTAAAATACATGATGGCGGGAACACGAGCCACGCATGGATCAATTATCATTTAATTCTGTCCTTGCACTTTGAGTAGTGCCAGTAAAATCGATCAGCGCAATAACAGCTGCCTTAGCGTTCTTGTGGTTTACTATGAGGTAAAACTAAATAATGTAGATCCTGACGTCTCCGCATCTCATACCGAACGCACATTGATGTACAGTCTGGAATGATATACACTGACGAGCCAAAACATTATGACCGCCTGCTTAACAGCAAGTTGCCTCACATTTGGGATGCAATAATTTGTGCTTTTCTGAGATAAGTGCCACCATATGTCTACGAACACTTCACGCTATTGCCATAAATTAAAAGCCAATGGTTTGCGGTCGCGGAGCTGGCTCCCGACAGCCTCGCAGATGGGTACCATCGGGCTCAAATCAGACGAATTTGGCGGCAAGATATCAACATGACTTCGCTTTCACGTTCTTGCACTGTAGTGACATTAAAAATTAAAACGGAATGGTTAGTGTATATGAGTATTAAATGAAATAAATATAGTTAATTAGACACCGAGGGAAACAAATCTCAACGAAAAGTAAACAGACGTTTAATGGTCAAAGTAAGATCATGTGGAATATCAGACCAATTGTGGGATTGGATTGAAGGGTTCCTAGATAACAGAACGCAGCATGTCATTCTCAATGGAGAGAAGTCTTCCGAAGTAAGAGTGATTTCAGGTGTGCAGCAGGGGAGTGTCGTAGGATCGTTGCTATTCACAATATACATAAATGACTTGGTGGATGACATCGGAAGTTCACTGAGGCTTTTTGCGGATGATGCTGTGGTGTATCGAGAGGTTGTAACAATGGAAAATTGTACTGAAATGCAGGAAGACCTGCAGCGAATTGACGCATGGTGCAGGGAATGGCAATTGAATCTCAATGTAGATAAGTGTAATGTGCTGCGAATACATAGAAAGATAGATCCCTTATCATTTAGCTACAAAATAGCTGGCCAGCAACTGCAAGCAGTTAATTCCATAAATTATCTGGGAGTAGGCATTAGGAGTGATTTAAAATGGAATGATCATATGAAGTTAATCGTCGTTAAAGCAGATGACAGACTGAGATTAATTGGAAGAATCCTAAGAAAATGCAATCCGAAAACAAAGGAAGTAGGTTACAGTAGGCTTGTTCGTCCACTGCTTGAATACTGCTCAGCAGCGTGGGATCCGTACCAGATAAGGTTGATAGAAGAGATAGAGAAGATCCAACGGAGAGCAGCGCGCTTCGTTACAGGATCATTTAGTAATCGCGAAAGCGTTACCGAGCTGACAGATAAACTCCAGTGGAAGACTCTGCAGGAGAGACGCTCAGTAGCTCGGTACGGGCTTTTCTTAAAGTTTCGAGAACATACCTTCACCGAAGAGTCAAGCAGTATACTGCTCCCTCCTACGTGTATCTCGCGAAGAGACCATGAGGATAAAATCAGAAAGACTAGAGCCCTGCCGGCCGAGGTGGTCGTGCGGTTCTAGCGGTGCAGTCCGGAACCGCGGGACTGCTACGGTCGCAGGTTCGAATCCTGTCTCGGGCATGGATGTGTGTGATGTCCTTAGGTTAGTTAGGTTTAAGTAGTTCTAAGTTCTAGGGGACTGATGACCTGAGATGTTAAGTTCCATAGTGCTCAGAGCCATTAGAACCATTTGAACTAGAGCCCACACCGACAATCCTTTTTTCCACGAACAATACGAGACCTGAATAGAAGGGAGAACCGATAGAGGTACTCAGGGTACCCTCCGCCACACACTGTCAGGTGGCTTGCGGAGTATGGATTTAGATGTAGATGTAGAAACAGTACACAGTACTGATATTTCGGGATATATTTGTCTAGTTTGCATATTTAAGCGATTAACATTGCAAGATCACAGGTTTCTGTAAGAGCGGGATAATTCATTGCACCTGTGAAACGCTGGCACGTTAATAACCGACGTAACCGCCAGAATGTGGAATGGAAACCTACAAACGTTCGTGTATTGTCTTGTACAGGCGCAGGATGACAGTTTGTGTCACAGAGTTCCAGGCCTGTTGGACTTGAATGCTCAATACAGGGACAGTTGATGCAGTTTTGTGGATAACGCTGGAATTACCGTCCGATGATGTCACATAGGTGCTCCACTTTGAGTCAGATGTAGTGTTCGAGCAGACCAAAACAACATGTCGATACCCTGTGGAGTACGTTTACAACAGCGGTATGTGGGCCAGAGTTTTCCTGTTGGAAAACACCCACTGGAATGCTGTTCATGAATAGCAGCACTACAGGTCGAATCACCAAACTGATTTAGAAATTTACAGTCATTGTGCGTGGGATAGCAATGAGAGTACTACTACTGTAATACGAAATTGCTCCCTCCCCCGGCGATAACTCCAGCTGAAGCTCCAGCTTGCCTAACATGCATACAGGTTGGTTGCACGGGCACGACTGACTTCATAAGCAACACAAACCCACCAGTGGGACCGAGACTGAACTAGCTTTCGTTAGAGAATACCACAGATCTCCACGCTACCCTCCAATGCGCTATCACGTGGCATAATTGAAGTTGCAAATATTGTTGGTTTTAGGAAGTGTTGTGCAGGCAGCGGAGCGTCTGGCTCGGATATGTCCTTCAAGGAAAACGATTTGTTACATTCCGCCCACTGTTCCTCAGATTGCTGCTGCAAATGCAGTACGATGCACCAGAGCCATACGCCCAACATGATGGTCTTCCCTCAAAGTGATGTCACGTGGCCTATCGGAACCCGGCCTTGCGACCAAATATTCTAGTGATCACCACTGACAGCGATCATGTACAGTGGCTATATTGCTGCCAAGACTTTCTGCAAAATTACAGAACACCAGCTTCTCGTAGTTCTATTGGAAGACCTCGTTTAAACTCAGTGAGGCATTTTTGTCGCCTTAAAGGCGTTCTTGATTAACGCCAACTCATCACTTACAATCTCAAAGGTAGCTAACGGCCGTCACAGCATGTATTTAAAGCAAACGTAATTTCCGTCTTTATAGTAGTGCTTATACTCGTAGTCTTACGCAAGTGGCGCGGAATTCCGAAAGATATCGCCTTTCAGATGTAGAAACACGTTTACCACCTTCCGTTTATATTCCACCACTGCTTTTAGAAGTTGGGATTTTCTTGCGTCAATATTTTTATGTAAGCCGTTGATTGTGGCACCATGAGATCCTCTCCTGGAACTACAGGTTATGTAGCAAGAGTAAGTTAATAGAGGAGCAGGAGCGTAAGATCTGTGCCCTTCAGGTGCAGTTGAAAAACGCACAGGAGGAACTAGATAGGATGAGGAGGGAGAAGGGGGTTGGGGAATGGGAGCTGGCTGTTAGCAAGAGATCTGCTAGGAGAAGGAGATTTTCAGATAGTTTTACTATTGGTGTTTGTAATAGATATGACCAACTGTCAGAGTCTAGTGGAGAGGAATCTCTAGTAGCTGTAGATGTAGGAAGTATGCAGCAGACCTCAACAGTTACAGTGGCTAGGACAGTTGCTAAGTCTAAGGTTCTCCTTTTAGGTACTTCTCATGGTAGAGGTGTAGGCCAGCAGTTGCAGGAAGTTTTGCGGAGTGAGTACCAGGTCACCAGCATTGTGAAGCCTAACGCAGGATTGGTTCAAGTGACTGTTAACATAGGGGGGGTTATGTAGGGATTTTACTAAAGAGGATCAGATAGTGATTCTGAGTGGGGCCGGCAATAGTATTGATAGGGATGGGGAGTATGACATAGATGGTGACCTGGAAAAGATAGCCACTCAGACTGGCAACACGAATGTCCATTTCGTGGAACTGTTTCAGCGTCACTATCGGCCTCACCTTTATACAGCCTTCAGGCGTAATAACATGAGACTTGGGGGTGTGCTGATGACAGAAGGCATGAGTCACATTTCAGTGGTGTCGGTGGAGTCTATCAGCAGGACGGGTTTCACTAGACATGGCCTGCACCTCAACAGGTATGGAAAGGGGAGGTTGGCAAAGCTTATAGGTGACAGCATAGGTGGGGGTGGTGGGATCACTCATGGGAACATTCCGGTAGTTGTGGATGTTGGAGCTGTACCTTTTTTAGATTGAAGTCAGCTGATAGGTATTCCTGGTTAAGGGAAGTCTCTCTAACAAGGAAACCACTTTCGAAAAATCTTAGGTATCCGATTAATGAGGGAATTAGTATATTTCATCAAAATATACAGGGTATCAGAGATAAAGTCAGTGAACTGTTTATAGATATTGACTCTGAAATTATTTGTATATCTGAAAACATCTTAAAAAAGGAGATAATTAAGAGGCTTCCTTTACCAGGATACAGGTTGGCTGGCAGCTTTTCTTGGAGCTCTTTGCGGTGTGGGGGAGTAGCCATGTATGTGAAAAACGGTATCCCATTTGAGTCAATTAATGTTTCAAAGTACTGCACTGAAAAGGTGTTTGAATGTTGTGCAGGTGTGGTTAAATTTAGTGGAGCTAAACGTCCTACTGTTGTTATTTATAGATCCCCAGACTCCGATTTCACAACATATTTGCTAAAGCTAGAGGGGGTTCTTAGTTCACTTTATAGGAAATACAAAAAGTTAGTTATATGTGGTGACTTCAATATTAATTCTATAAATGATTGTGCAAGGAAAAGGATGCTGGTAGACATCCTTAATTCATATAATCTTATGCAAACCGTATTCTTTCCAACGAGGGTGCAAGGGAACAGTAGAACAACCATAGACAATATTTTTGTTCATTCCTCATTACTAGAAGGGCATTCTGTTAGCAAAAAGGTGAATGGCCTTTCAGATCATGATGCACAAATTTTAAGTCTAAAAGATTTTTGTGCTACAACACATGTTAAATATAGTTACCAACTTTTTAGGAAAGCTGATCCAGTGGCTGTAGAGACTTTTGTAAACCTTATCAAGGAACAAGAGTGGCCAGATGTTTATAGTGCTGATACAGTAGACGATAAATATAATGCTTTCCTCAAGCCTTTTCTCGTGCTCTTTGAAAGTTGCTTTCTGTTAGAACGTTCAAAACAGGGTACTAGCACAAACAGGCAGCCTGGGTGGCTGACTAAAGGGATAAGAATATCTTGTAGAACAAAGTGGCAATTATATCAAAACGTTAGAAACAGTCAAAATCTAAATTAGCAGCCCATTACAAACAGTATTATAAGGTGCTTAAAAAAGTTATTAGGAAGGCAAAAAGTATGTGGTATGTAGATAGAATAGCTAAGTCTCAGGATAAAATGAAAACCATATGGTCAGTCATAAAGGAAGTGGCTGGTCTGCAGAGACAGGTCGAGGATACAGAATCAGTGCTTAGTGGGAATGTCCGTGTTACTGATAAGTCGCATATATGAACAGTATTTAATAATCACTTTCTGAATATAGCAGGTGAACTAAATAGAAACCTAGTTCCAACAGGGAATCATATAGCGCTCGTAGAAGAAAGTGTTTCGAGACTGTTACCTGAAAAGCTCCTCCATGATACTGATAAGAGGGAGATTGAGTTAATAATTAAATCACTAAAGACCAAGAACTCTCTTGCGTATGACGGGGTATCTAGCTACTGAAGTACTGTTCCATGTATGTTAGCCCAGTACTTAGCCATATCTGTAACTTTTCCTTTAGGAGTGGTCAGTTTCCTGACCGATTAAAGTACTCGGTAGTGAAGCCAATTTATAAAAAGGGAGACAATGTTGACAATTACAGACCTATTTCAATGCCATCGGTGTTTGCTAAAGTTATCGAGAGGGTTGTATATACAAGGTTACTGGAGCATTTAAATTCACATAGTTTGCTGTCAAATGTACAGTTTGGTTTTAGAAATGGCTTAACAACTTAAAATGCTATAGTCTCTTTCCTCTGTGAGGCTTTTAACGGATTAAATAAAAGGTTGCCAACGTTAGGTGTTTTCTTTTATTTAACTAAGGGTATTGACCGTGTTGACCACAAAATATTACTGCAGAAGATGGACCATTATGGAGTAAGGGGAATAGCTTAAAATTGGTTCGACTCTTAATTTAAGAACAGAAAGCAGAAGGTAATTCTCCGCAATATTGAGAGTGGTAGCGATGTTCAGTCCCAATGGGGCACTGTTAAATGGGGCGTTCCCCAAGAGTCGGTGCTGGGGCCGCTGCTGTTTCTTATTTATATAAATGATATGCCTTCTAGTATTACAGGTGATTCAAAAATATTTCTGTTTCCTGATGACACCAGCTTGGTAGTGAAGGATCTTGTGTGTAATATTGAAACATTATCAAATAATGTAGTTCATGAAATACGTTCGTGGCTTGTGGCAAATAATTTGATGCTAAATCACAGTAAGACTCAGTTTCTACAGTTTCTAACTCACAATTCAACAAGAACTGATATTTTAATCAGACAGAATGGGCATATTATAAGCGAGACGAAACAGTTCAAGTTCCTAGGCGTTTGGATAGATAGTAAGCTGTTGTGGAAAGCCCATGTTCAGGATCTTGTTCAGAAACTAAATGCCGCTTTTTTGCCATTAAAACAGTATCTGAAATAAGTTACATTTCAACACGAAAAGTAGTCTACTTTGCATATTTTCATACGCTTATGTTACATGGTATTATTTGTTGGGGTAATTCTTCTGATTCAAAAAGGGTGTATTTGGCTCAAAAACGGGCTGTTCGAGCTATGTGTGGTGTAAGTTCGAAAACCTCTTGTCGACCCCTATTCAATAGTCTGGGGATTTTGACATTGCCCTCACAGTATATATTTCCTTTAATGTCGTTTGTTGTTAGCAATATTAGCTTCTTCCCAAGAGTTAGCAGCTTTCACTCAGTTGATACTAGACAGAAATCAAATCTGCATGTGGAATGCACTTCCTTGACTCTTGTGCAGAAAGAGGTACAGTATTCTGCTGCATCCATTTTCAGTAAGCTACCACAAGAACTCAAAAATCTTAGCAGCAGCCCAAACACTTTTAAGTCTAAACTGAAGAGTTACCTCATGGCTCACTTCTTCTATTCTGTCGAGGAGCTCCTGGAAGAGCTAAAAAAATAAGCCAATTCCAGTGTTACATTCTTGGTTTTCTTTATTTAAACTAACGACTTGTCGGTTTCTACAATCTACAACTGATCATGTTTCTTATATTTCATTTTATCTGTTTCTACAATCGTGTTATAATTTCATGTATTGACTCGTTCCATGACCATGGAGACTTCTCCTTAATGTGGTCCCACGGAACAATAAATAAATAAATAAAAACAATGATTAATCCGACTCCAGGTGCGTAGAGTCCTCTTCCCTATTCCTTCACTGAGGTAATTCCTGTCTGGCGCGTCCACGTCGTGAGGGTGGGCTTCCTACACTTCAATAGGCCGGAGTGTTAGGATGGCTGGGTTCAGGCAGAGACCCAATCCCGTGGGATATAACACAGAAACTATGCCGATGGTTACGGGTGAAGACCTTAATGGCAGCGACGGCGTAGGTGGCAGAGGAGGCAACCCTCCTTTCTGGGGATTAAATGAGACGGGAACCACTACCTTGTGGTGGAGGAGAAACTCCAAAGTCTAAGGGAGACAACCACAACAAAAAATGCTTTCTCACGTTAGACCGAGCAAGGCAGTAGGAAAGTCTTCATATATTGCTTTCAAAACACAGACGAGCCTCGGAATGTACCACTCAGGATTTGACTCCACTGCTTCTTTGAGTACTGGTGCGAACGATGGGAGACCTGATGATATTCATCAGTACAAGAAGATGAAACCAAGTGGACTAAAAAACAAACTAAATATTGGCACCCTTAATATAATAACCCTCAATGAAAAATGGAAGAAATGACATACGTACTAACAGAGAGAAAGTTAGATATATTGGGAGTAAGCGAAACAAAGTGGAAGGGAAAATGTGAAAAGAATTTGAGAGGAGGAGGAAAACTTTACTGGAGTGGGAATAACAGGTTTGGAAGAGATTGTGTGGTAGTGATGGTGAATAAGAATGTACATAGCAGTATTGAAACTGTGAGATATATATCAGAGAGGATCATAATCTTAAACCTGACATTCCAAACAAGAAACTCTAAAAGTAATCCAGATTTATGCCCCTCAAGTGGGACCATGAAAATGAGTTAGAAAACCATGTAGAGAGTGCTAATATAGCGATGGTAGATTTAATGCACAGGTAGGCAAAGACAGAAAGGGATTTGATAAAGTGTTGGGATGTTTTGGATATGGAGGCAGAAATGAAGAAGGGGAAACACTCCTGGATTTGTGCCAGAGGAAAGGAATGAAAATATCAAACAGCTGGTTTATGAAGAGAGAAAGTCATGTTATCACCTATACAGTTGGGATGGAAGAACCAAGAGTGTAATTCATTATATTCTAGTAGATAGGGAATGGGGAGAGAAAGTAACAAATAAGAAGGTAATTCCAAGTTTGAGTACAGATGGGGACCATAGATTACTGGTGGGACAATGGAAAATGAATCAGTGTATGAAAAATAGAAAACAGTAGGAAGGGATAATGATACGGGATTGGAAACTGAATGTGAGTGCAACTACTGAGAAATATAGAGAATTAATCACACAAAAATTTCTAAAAGAAGTTTTCTGCGGCATACAAAAAGAATGGAGTCTATTCAAAGACACTTTAGTCAAAGAAACACAAAACGTATGTGGTAGAAGATCTGGAAAGGAAAAAGTAAGACAGACAAGTTGCTAGGATGATACCACAATCCTAGCAGTTAGAAGAAAAAATGGGGCATGGAGAAAGTTGTGGAAAACTAAAAATGATGAAGACTGTAAAAGATATATAGAGGAAAAGAAGAAGTGCTAAGAAATAGTGGAAACAGCGAAGAAAAAGGCATGGAAAGAGTTAACAAAATAACATGAAGATGATGTGAAGAGCACTTAGACAATGTTCTGCAAAATGATGAAAAATAAAAAGAAGGGTTCTGAAGTACCAGTAAAGATGGAAACACAGGAAGGTACCATGATTGATGATCCAGGGAATATAAAAGATCTCTGGAAAGAACATTTTAAGAAACTCTTAAACGCTCAGTAGCAGGTACACGGGGAAACAACAAATATTGAAGAAATTGAGAGATGGTGGGAAGCAGAATTAGGACAAACTACACTGGAAGAAATGGAAATAGCTATGAAGAAGACGAATGGTGGGAAAGCCCCAAGACCTGATGAGGTATCATTGGACATGATAAGAGCAGCAAGTCCAGTGGGAATGCAGGGGCTGTATAGAGTACTATCAAGTGTGTGGAGAAATAGTACAATACATGATGATTGGAAGAGACATTGTTCCTTTCTTCAAAAACTTCAATGAAGGACTTTGTAAAACTACAGAGGAGTAACCCTTATGAGTCAATCAAGATTTTTGAAAGAATTTTACTAAATAGAATAAGTAAAAAGATAGAAAAGAGCTGAGTAAAGAACAGCATGGGTTTAGGAAAGGAAGAAGCACGATTGACTTGGTATTTTCTATCTGTCATCTAATTGAAAGTATTTCGGAGTACAACAAAAGTGTGAGATTGGTTTTTATAGACATAGAAAAGGCATATGACTCAGTTAACAGGGAAAGACTCTGGGAAGAAATGAAGAAGACAGATAGAGAAGATGGATACATTAATTTAAAAGAGACAATGTACAGAGAACACAATTGTAGAATTAGAACACGATTGGGAACTCTGAATACTTCAAAATAAGACAAGGTCTTAAGCAAGGAAGTATTCTATCTCGTGCACTTTTTAATGTTGTGATGGAGGGAATGAATAGGGCAGTTAAAGGTATAGTAAAAGAAAAAGACAAAAAGATGATTTTTGCAGATGATATGGTGATATGAGGTGATAAATAGGTAGATGTAAAGTTACAACTTGATGCGTGGATGGAAATAATGAAAAGGTATGGATTAATAATAAATAAAGATAAGAGTGAAGTAATGGTATTTGGAAGAGAGAAAGGGATCAACAGAAATATTACCTTGAATGGAGAACCCCTCAAAGTGGTAGGAAGTTTCACTTATTTAGGAAATGAAATATCTAGGGATGGAAGAATGACCAACGAAATTAATGGGAGGTTACAGAAGTGACGCAGTTTCTACCAAACAATAAAACAGCTGATCTGGAATAAGGAAGTTTTAGAAAAAGCAATACTCCTTTTGTATAAGAATTATTACTTGCTATTATCATCTATGGTGGAGAAACGTGGACAATGACAGAAAGGGACTGGAGCAGACTGCAAGCAGGGTAAATGAAATTTCTCAGAGCAGTTAAGGGAAAAACAAGAATGGTCAGAGTAAGTAATGTGGAGATTAGAAAGGACCTTAAATTAGAAAGTATGAGAGAAGAAACTGAAAAAAAGAGATTAGGATGGTATGGGCATGTTAAGAAGTTGCGTGGACAGAGACTCCCCAAAATTATTGAAGAACTAAATATGGATGGAAAAAGACTTAGAGGGCGCCCAAGAATACGGTGGAAAATGGGAGTGACGATATCTGTGGAAAGGAGAGATGTGACCTGGCAGCAAGTGGAGGAAGAAAAGTGGTGGGCGGACCGAACCAGATGGAGAGGACTCGTCAGCACCGAGACCCGGCAGTAGCTGGAATGGGATCCAGACATAGATTTTTAAGTAAGTGTGAGAATAAAATTTATGCGCACATGCTCGAAAGGTTAAAACACTTACGTTTGCACACATACTGCAACGTTGGGCAATACAGGCTCATGAGCCTGTATATTTGATGTGTGCCTAGAGGTCAACTACCAACCAAAATTTGATCCTGTAACTGTCCACTAAATCACTACTTGTTGGGAGAATATGAACACAATGACATCCACGGTTATCTTGAAAGATCCAAATATATTTTGCTAGTCAAATGCGATAACGTGGACTGAACTATTCAGAACTAGTTGTATCAAACAACAGATGTAATAATTATTTCTTCCGTCACGTGGGCCGCGCACCCCGCCCCCCCACCACCACCACCACTCGGGCGTGGGTATGTGTGTTGTCCTTAGCGTAAGTTAGTTTCAGTTACCAGAATAAGATTTTCACTTTGCAGAGGAGTGCGCGCTTATATGAAACTTCCTGGCAGATTATAACTTTGTGCCCGACTGAGACTCGAGCTCGGGAGCTTTGCCTTTCGCGGGCAAGTGCTCTACCATTTGAGCTACCGAAGCACGACTGACGTCCAGTCTCACAGCTTTACTGCTGCCAGTATATCGTCTCCTATCTTCCAAACTTTATAGAAGGTCTCCTGCGAACCTTACAGAACTAGCACTCCTGAAAGAAAGGATATTGCGGAGACATGGCTTAGCCACAGCTTGGCAGAAGTAAAGCTGTGAGGGCTGCCGTGAGTCGTGTTTCGGGAGCTCAGTTGGTAGAGCACTTGTTCGCGAAAGGCAAAGGTCCTGAGTTCGAGTCTCGGTCGGGCACACCGTTTTAATCTGCCAGGAAGTTTCATATTAGTTTCAGTTAGATTAATCCTAGGGACCGATGACCTCAGCAGTTTGGTCCCATAGGAACTTACCACCACCGCCACGTGGTCTACTTGCAGTGCACTGGAACCTACTGTGCTGATAGTCACTCTGTTGAGTCACTAGTTGCGTAATCACACAAATTCACCTTTGAGGCAGTTCTGATTGTCGACACAGTTTCTCGAAATTAACGTTAGTCTTCCCAACGATGCCACTAATAAATTTTTTACGAGTGCAAGGCCAAACATTTCTCTCGACACGATAGGCGTTTTCACTCTAAAAAATTACTTACACAGATTGTAAATCTCTCCAAATTAGAATAACAGTTGAATTATCTTCAGGTTCAAGTGTGTTGTATCCGTAACCACGTGACGTGGCTGATAGTTGCCTCATTCTTCTGAACTTCCTTAAAACACGGAACGCTAAGGAGAAAAGTTTGACAGTTTTACAGTTAAATGCAGCACTTTGTGTTTTTACTAGCCACGACTGCGGCACTAGACGTGGCGGATTCCGCCAAGCTCGTTCATCACGACCTCTGTAACAACTACGCCGCTCCCCAAGCTCTCTACAGCGGGCATCCCAAACTGTGTTCCGTGGAACACGGGTGTGTCAGCGGGAAGAGAATAAATACTCCACAAACAGCTGTTAATAAGCTGGCGCTTTTTCCCGACAGTTTTACGATGTTATTTACTTTAAAAATTTCATTATGATTTTTGCATTATTAGTTAGATTTAATGTTGAAGTAACAATGGTACAATTTCCGGGCGGGAAGGTGTGGCGGTCCCCAGCACGAATGCGCCCGACGGATTACTGCCGAGGTCCGGTGTGCCGGCGAGTCTCTGTATGGTTTTTAAGGCGGTTTTCCATCTGCTTCGGCGAATGGTTTCCCTCATTCCGCTTCAATTACACTACGTCGGCGAATACTGCGCGAACACTTTCTCCTCATACGCGTACACCATACTTACTCTACCACGCAAACACTGGGATTATACTCGTCTGGTGTGAGACGTTCCCGCCGGGGGGGGGGGGGGGGGAGAGGAAAGGGTCCGGTGTGGGGTGGCGCTGGGCTGAGTGGACTGCGTTAGCTTGCTGTGGGGTGACCACTTAGTGGTGGAGGTGGTGGGGGGAGGGGGGGGGATGGAGACTCTCCGTCGTTCCTAGGTCCCCAGTTCCATACAATACAATACAACCCTGTACGAAAGAAGTTTTCCTCAGTTTGGAAAATTTTATTTACCTTAAAAACAAACTAACGCTTCCATCAGAGTACAAGTATTCTCAGAGTGTTTTATCAGAGGAAATGTTTGGCTACCACGGCTTCAGACAGACGACTATCGATATTGGTGGTGGTGGTGGTGGGGGTGCTATATTTGGATGTTAATTTTATGTTGACTGTTACATTTCGTAACAGAGTCTATGATTGACAGAGCAGATGAAGAACCTGATTTAATGAGAGCAGGTACTTTTCTGATTGGACAACTTTTTAAATGAAAGTTTCACTGTTTAACTGGATAGTTCACTTATTCTACTGTGAAATCAGGTGTACAGGTTTTTGTCTTTCTCACGTACTAAGATGTTGGGAACGTTCAGACTTCTGTAACGGGAATAATCATCTACGAAATTTCGACTATGACTTCGTTTATAGAAGACTGATCTTGCCCAACATTGTGGTACTTGAAAATGGCTAAAGACTGAAATCATGCGTTTACAGTAGAACAAAAGACCTATTTAGTCCGATGACGGAACTCTCATTTAAAAAGGTGTAAGAATTTTGTTGTAAGGGCGTATGCTGGTAGTAGTCAATCAAAAACATAAACAGCCCTGTTTTCTCGCTGCTTAGACAGCTTGGCCTGGCTAGATTTTTGGGTGAAGTGATACGACAGTTTCCGAATGGAAGGGATGCCTAGTACTTTGAAAAGTACAATGGTATATCTTGCAGAGCGCCGTGCATAGAACGTCGTTTCTAGAAATTTAGGTTTTGATAGATCTGTGGTTTTATCTGTTCATTTACTTTTATCGCCTGTTTCTGTGAATAGTGATGCTAATAGCTTCTCCGCCAGTGTATAACGCGAACTCCGCTTCTCGTCCGGTATAGGACTTGACCATAAATCAGAACACATTTTTGAAATATTAAAACTGCAATGCAGTGCAAGCACCAACAGCGACTGCACATAGAATTTTCCTACATTTGGTTTTGAAATGCCTGCAGTCTAAGTCATCTGTTTGTAGTGATAACGGATTGTAACGTGGGCGTGAGGTGCGTAGATAACGCTGCGTGAGAAAGACTATTTAACACTTTACCGAGTACCAAAAAGCTTAGGAGGGACATCGCGGTAACAATTCTTCCCTTTTTAACTGAACAATATAACACAGCTGAAAAGCGTATTTTCCGCTCGCACTGTAGACGCTTTAAACAGTATAAATATTTTCTAAAAACGCTTACATTAGGTTGGTGGATAGCTTCGTAGAGGTTTTTGATAAGTTCAATAAACACATCAGATACACATAACAAAGACTTTAGTCATCAGTAATATATGGTCCTTCCCTATTGAAACGTCCCCTTAGAAAAATTTATACAAGACTGTGCTTAAACTGACATAGAATAATTTCAGCGCAACGTAATCTGACGTTCAAAAATCCCTACAAAAGAATGGCCCTGACTAACATTAACCTATACGTTTCACAAATCACTTACCTCACAAAAATCTTCGTTACTCAAGCTACTGCTATACCTCGAGCGCCATTACTGACAGCTAAATAAAAGTTTCAAACTACGGAAGGCACTAACTACTGATAGGTATAGTTAGCAAATGAAAGATTTTAATGGAGAACAAACAATGTATTTACCTTAGTAGTCAGAATATATATATCACTTTACGACACCAATTCTTACAAATTTCAAAACTCTGCCATCTCTCTACCCACGTCCACCACTGCTCGCGACTCACCTCCAACTGCGCAACGCTATGCGCTGTTAGCATCCAACACTACAATGGCAGACAACAATGCAAACCAGCCATAGACTGCACACGCCACAGCCAGTTATTTTTCATACAGAGCGCTACGTGGCGTTACCAATAAGAAAACGTAAACAGCCTACTTACATAGCCCCCATGCTCCCCACAAAAAAATTTACAAATTATTTTGGGCAGTGGCCAATACAGATTTGAAAATTTTCTTTCATAATTATGATTACAATAGCAAAGAAATCAAATGCACACACTTATTGATACAATGTTGGTCAAAAGCTAAAATTTTCTCACAGTCCATAAAGACAGTCCTGATCATTCATCAAAGTAGAATTGCAGTGTTTTTCTCTAAGTCTGAGTAGTAAAATAAAATGCACACGGAAGTAGTGGATTTCCATGCAGTCTTGAAGAAGTAGTGTTGTCCTTCCAATGGAAAGACAGTGCTGACTCTTTACATGCAGACAGGTAATGGGCCACAACAGAGCAAACCCACAGCAGAGTCAGTCGAAGTTTTAAAGAATATTGGTAGGTAGGTCATCACAGAGTAGACCCATTGTAGTCCTGGTAGAGATTACGGTATTGGTGGGCCACCAGAGGTGCAGACCCACTGCAGTCCTTGTAGAAATAATGGTATCGGTGGGTCGTCAAAGGTGTAGACCCACTGTAGTCCTTGTAGAGATGGCCAGCAGCCATCTGTTTGACTGTGCAGGTGTGCAGGTGCACAATCACCATTGAAGAGTCTTGCGGATAAAATAGCAAGTCCATAACCACCACTTGTGCACTCACAAAAATTGTTTTTTAAATGTCCTTAGAACCAGCAATGCTGTTATCCAGTCCCTTACTG
Organism: Schistocerca gregaria; assembly: GCF_023897955.1. NCBI lineage: Eukaryota > Metazoa > Arthropoda > Insecta > Orthoptera > Acrididae > Schistocerca > Schistocerca gregaria. Next base: position 668,591,416 of record NC_064922.1, read on the forward strand.
AATTATTAACACACATGCAAACACTATCAGTCCCTACTTCTCACATATTGTCCATATACTATGACCAACAGAAATGTGTTGAGTGAAATGTAACTTACAAGTTACTTAATTTGATGAACTGGTGTCAATTACAATTTTATAACTTGAGAATACAATAACAAAGGCACAAAATATATCATTAAAGAACATAATAGTACAGATAACTTTTGTAGTAAAACAGGCTTTACAAAAGAATAGAAATAAACGTGCACATCAGTGTTACAAAAATTATGACATAAGTCCATACATAAAGATAAGAATAACTTTTGAAACATAAACTTCACACATGAGCATTAAAACAGAACAGAATGAATAATGTCTAACAACTTTACAAAGTAAATAACATATTATTAATGCAAATTATATTTGAGGATAACAGTATTCCTCATCATAGTGAATGTAGCTTAGTATTAGAAGAGAAAAATTCTATGAAACAATACACAGAGACAGAAAGAAAATAAATCCACAAGGGAACACAAACACATAGTGGGATAACACAAAAGGAAAGGACAGGGTTTGTTTTCAGGGTAACATTTGGTACTGCAGTCCAACCCAAAACTTCATACCATAGATCGTCCCTCTTATTTCAACATTTGCTCCAGCCAAAAAAAATCTTATCCAAGCATGCTTTCTGTATTCTGTTCTCATCCTCTTTCAATAATAGTTTTTCTCCACTGTACACTACTTTTTGGGTGAAACCATTTTCTTATAGCTTCTCAATGCATTTCTTCCAATTCATCATAGTTAGTTTCTTATATAGTCTACCCCCTCTTAAGCTAACTTAAACCTACTGAAGCTAAACTAAGGGACGAGGCAATGCAGCAGCACAAAACAATTAATACAAACAGCAATGGCAAAAAAATGCAAGTAAGCATAGCGAGCAGCAATAAATGTAATAATTTATATCTAAACATGACAAAGCTGAAGCAGAAAAAAATATTACAGTAAAGACAACAGTGCAGAAAAGGGAAATGTCTATTCACATTTTAATATCTATGTCATTAAAGTGGTGCACCACAAACTAATTCTACAACAGATATTACCAAGTAGTTGAAAAGAAAATTAAGTATGCAGTTACTGTTATTAATCCCTTCTTATTGTTCTTTCCTTTCCAAGTGCTCCTTTTTCGAAGAACGTGGATCATAAAATGATTATTTAATAGATCTGTTGACAGAAAGTGCTCACATTAGCAAATGCATTTGATTTAATTTTATAAAACCAATGCTGCAGCACAGCTGCAAACCAGATATCAAATTAAATAAGCAACTATGAAAGGCAAAGTATTAAAATAACATTCAATAGTCATGTGACATTTCATAAGTTAGTACAAATTCTCTCAACTGTCGTAGAAAGACGCTTGTCAATATCAGGTGTGCAGATGTAAGAAAGTATCTTTCCAAGTAGCGAGCGTGTCGCTTTTGCGATGCTTTCTGCAAAGAAATGTCAATAGCGAGGATAATGGCCTCCTTCTTTTTTTTTTTTTTTTTTTTTTTTTTTACCTGTGCCTCTGAAAGGCACACACTCACACTGATGGCTTGTTTCCAGGTGGCTGTCGCTCAGCTGGGTGCCGACGACGCATTACGTGCAGGTGGTCACTTAACTTTTTTACCGAAATATTTACGACACCAGTTTCCGCTACAGTGGCAATCTCATATAAAAAAATTTCACAGGTCAAGAACTTGCGTTACAAATCTGTAGAATCAAAATCCTACTGTTATAACAGTGTCCAAAAAAGCTCCATCGGCATTGTAATACATTCACGCATTTACATACATTTCATAGCTCTTAAAGTACGATTCTTGGTTTCCAACAACCTTTTGCACAAACCAGAGTCCCTAACCACTACTCATTATTCCATGCTTTATTACACATATACATATTTGTCGACACTTCTTCAATATTTAATCATAAGAAATACATAGCATAATGAAATTCCTCACATAGCATCAGCCTATTGATCATAAACATACCACAACAGCGTAATACACATCGTCATCATAACATCATAGAACCTCAGCCAAATCTCAAAATCGTCGTGGCTTCCTATTTCAAAACCTACAAAAAAAATCTGTGCTCATGTCAAAAGTGTCATCTACCTCAAACGTACTTTAAAAATCATTACCCCATACCAAATACATCATTCAAAGCTCTCATAGTATCACAATGGTTCTGAAAAAATATGAACAGTTCACAAAGTACAGACAAAATACAACTTCGTAAGTGTGAAGTTATCCAATGGTGTAATTACGTAAACATCTGTCACTGATGTAGTAAAGTAAATGCTTGTCTCTCTCAGTTAAATGATCAGATAGCTGTGTAATTTATGTGTTAGAAAAATATGGTACCGATGTGTAAAGTTGTATAAACAAATACCATATTAGCTAGGGCTCCTTATGCTTGCCAAACACATGGTACACAAAGTAAGCGTGTACCCCCCTGAGGAATAATGTAATTATATCCTCAGGTGTTACAGATTACAGCAATGGAATGAAATGTATCACGGAAAACTTTCTTTGTAATTCAAATATGTTGAAAAATAAATAGTTTATGGGTGTCCTATAGCGCTAAATGTGCGTCTTGCTGTAAGACAATCTCTGTGGAAGTGTCGTAGTTATTGTCCTCCGAAAGCTAAGTTCTGCAGAAGTCAATGTACTTACCTCATGATAAACGAAATTGAAATGCTTTGCGTATAGATATCTTACTTATTACGCTTATTGCCGTGATGAAGTAAATACTGTACTGTACGTATTGTTGTGCTACAGAAAAGGCTGTCTCATTGTAGCTATACCACAAACGTTACTACTAAAACATGTTTTAGTTTCCAGAAAAATTCAAAAAAACTGTGCAGATATAAAACAGATAAACTGCAAAAGCAACATTGTAAATTGTCACTCATTAGTAGCGTCGTGATAAAATCGTGTAGCTGTCACATAAACTAACCACTGTGTCATCTGGTATCTCACAGAAAGTACTTTAAATCCAGAATGTATTTTCAAGTAAACCAAAATGTTGCATTAAAATCTCATTAGCAATACTGGTAAATGTTCTAAGTATGTGAGCCTTATAGTTGTTACGTAATCGTGCAACTAACAAGCAAGAATGTACACACGCAATAACACAGTGATGTCTGTTCACTATAACAATGCACTCGTAAATACTGTCTAAATATGTTCCGTAGGTTCTAGACTGGATAGTAAACTTCAGACATTGTTGCATGTTAACAGTTTCTCAGTGTGACAAAGCATACTAGAAATGTGAAGTGAAATGTTTTATGGCAAAGACAAAGTTAAAAAGCAGATTATCTTTCAATAAACGGTTTTACATGTGAAATGTGGTGTAAACCTTTACTCTTCCTAGTACGCAGAGTTTCAACTTCAACGCAATTATCATGTGGTATACGTCGGATTCTGTAAGGTCCATTGTAAACTAGAAAGAATTTGTGACTCAAGTGTTTCTTCTTATGTGACAATGGATGAGCTTTAATGAGAACTTTCTGACCAATATATAATTTCTTTGCATTTGCTTTGCCGTGTAATTTTTTTCTTTTGTCTGACGCAGAATTTATATTTTTAATAGCCAAATCAATTATGTCTTTGTGTCGAAGTTTACGTGTTTTCGGAAAAGGTACAAGCTCTCTGATTCTATTTGGTGGTTCTTTATTCTTCAGTACAAGAAGAGGTGGTAAAGCAGTGGATTCATGAGGCATTTCATTCAGCACGTTTTGAAATAAGTGTAAATATCTGTCCCAATGCTGATGCTTTCTGTGACAATAAAGTCTGCAAAGCTTATTGATTTCTTTCATAATCCGTTCAGACGGGTTACAATGTGGTGAGTACAATGAAATAAAAACAGATTTGATTTTATGGTTACGAAGCATGCGTGACCAAACAGCAGATCTGAATTGCGGTCTGTTATATGAAATTACTTTACTAACGTGTCCAACTTCACGTACGAAATTTCTAACAAAGGCGTTGGATACAGACCGTCCAGTGGCTTTACGTAACGGAGTGAAAGAAACAATTTTTGAAGTAAGTTCAACAGCGACTAGAACGTACGAAAATCCATTAGATGTTCTGACAAGCGGTCCCAAGAGATCAACAGCAGCAAATTCTTTTAATCTAGAAGGAATGATAGGAAACAATGGAGCACGATGAGAGACAGTAGATGGTTTCGCCTTTTGACAAAGGTTACAAATAGACAAAACTCTTCGAATTTTCTTTTCCATATTGTTAATATAACAAGTCGTTCGAAGAATACGATAACATTTTCGTGGACCAAAATGTGCATAGCTGAAATGAATGTACCAAATGAGCTTATTAACAAAATCGTCTGGAATGCAAAGTACCCATAGCTTGTCATCAACAGTGCATCGTTTGAACAGTATGTTGTTTCTAACCAGATAATAATGCCGAATCTGTATGTGTGTCTTTTCATGCCATTTACTTTTGATGTCTTTCCAAATCGGATCTTTGTCTTGTTCTTGAGCAATGTCCTTTAAAGATGTGGTGATGAAGTTTTCAAAGGCGACTTTCTGAATGTAAAGAATACTGAAATTTCTCTAGAGGTTGCTTTCTGTGTTACTTTTCTCAAGCCCAGCCGGTGCGCGTGACAGTGCGTCCGAAACAATGTTCTCCTTGCCGCGAATGTAGACTATTGTGAGGTGGAATTCCTGCAGAAACAATGCCCGTCGTTTTGACTTGTCATTATTTAATTTTGAAGACATAAGAAATTGTAATGCACGATGGTCACTGTATACTTTAACGTGCTTACCATAAAGAAAGAAACGGAATTTGTTAAATGCCCAAACGATAGCTAAAGCTTCTAATTCAGTAACGGAATAATTTTTTTCAGATTTTGTTAGCACTCGGCTAGCAAAAGCAATGGTTTTCTGAACAGTAATGTCATTTTCTGTGGCTTCTTGAAATAAATGGGCACCAAGACCGACTTTAGAAGAATCTGTGCTAAGGCAAAAATCTGGTGAGAGATCTGGATGAGCTAGTATTGGCGCGTTAAGTAACGATTCTTTCAAAGAATTGAATTCCAACTGTGCTTGTTCGTCCCAGTTCCAAATAGTATTTTTTCCAGTAAGAGAACAAAGTTTTGGTGTAACTAGAATTTGCATATTCAGAAAACGACGGTAAAAATTTACGAGACCTAGAAAACTGCGGACTTGTTTTCTTGTGGATGGAACTGGAATGGCTCTGATTGCTTCTAACTTTTCAGGATCTGGCTGGATGCCTTCAGAAGAAATAATATGTCCCAAAAACTTCACTTTTGTCCTACCGAATTCAGACTTTTCCAAGTTAACTGTAATTCCATATTCTGCAAAAATATGTAACACGCTGTTGAGGATGCGATTATGTTGTTCCCATGAGGCTTCTGCTATCAGAATATCGTCCACATATAAGGTGATGTGACGTTTTAAGAGCTCAGGTAACATGGAATTTAGCCCGCGAATGAATGCTGCCGAAGAAATGTTCAAACCAAAAGGAAGTTTCCGAAACTGATAACAAACGCCGAAATAAAGGAAAGCTGTGTATTTTCTACATTCTGGATGAAGTTCGATCTGATAAAAGCTGGATCTGAGATAGATGGAAGACAACACTTTTACACCATTACAACTTTGAAGAAGTTCTTCCAACGTTTGCGGCCTGTCTGTTTCAAGAATAATGATAGTATTGATTTGTATCGAATCTAAGACAAGCCTGATCGATCCATTTTTCTTCTCAACAACATGTAATGGATTGTTGTATGAGCTTACTGCAGCCTCAATAATGCCCTCGTCAAGCATAGATTGTATTTCTGTTCTAACACGGTCCCTATAATGTGCTGGAATTACGTATGGTCTAACACAGAATTTAGTATGCTCACGAACATGAAATTGGTATTGAAATCCCTTGATTGTTCCTGTTTTGTGATTAAAAACTGTGGAATGTGCTTGTAAAATCTGAAAAAGGTCCTGCCTATCAGTGTCATTACAATTCTCAATTGTTTGAATTTTATTCTGAATTAACTCATTAGTTTCAAATGTGCCATCGATATCATCCCTGTCAGTACTTGCAGAGGGACTGTTAGTGTCTAGTTCCGTAGAAAATTCCAAACTATTGTCTAACAGAAGGTAAAGCCGATTAATTTCCTCGTCATGGTTTGAGAGCCAATCTTCAAATTTCAAAGCTATTGACTTACCTTCTTTCTCTAAACTTATTTCAGCATCGTGAAAGTTTAAGATTGCTTTGTATTCATTCAAAAAGTCTACTCCCAGTATAATTTCCGTCGACAACAATGGAACAATAAGAAAGTTCATAGAGAAGCTGTGGCTCTGACAAAAGAATTCTAAGTTGGTTTGTTGGCGTTCATCTACACTTTTTCCAATGACTGCACCTTGTAATTTAATCTTGCGTAACGGAAGTGTGGGGCAATCGTTCGATTTGTTGCATTTGCTAAAAGCTGTTTTACTAATTACTGAAATGGGACTGCCTGAGTCAAGTACTGCCGTAAATTTTACGTCATTTGCAGTAATGTGAATCACAGGATATGCAATGTTGTTATGTTTTACGTCGTGTTTCTGGAGTAATATGTCCCTAATGTCTTCCATTTTAACGTAATTACTAGCTACGGCAGCTGCGTCGTCAGTTTCATAAGTACGTTTTGAGGCTGCCAGCGGTATGAGTCATTGCCTATTGTGTCTTTGTAGGCGCGCGTCGTTATTGGGATTTGGAGACCTAACTTCTACAAATTCACCTTGTCAAGAGGGCCCTGCTCTGTTTGATTCCCGCCAGTTCTGCTGCAATTCAGGTCTGTCGTTAAGATCATATCGTCTGTCGTCATGTCGGTAGATTCCATAGTTTCTTTCTTGTCGGTCACGTGGTGGAGAATTTCTCTCTGAATCGTAACTGCGCACTGGACCGTTGCGTCTAAAGTTATTCTGTCTCCCTTGATAGTAATTATATTGGTTCCCATATTGTCTGTTTCTCTGATTGTCTCTGTGATAGTTACTACCGCGGAGAGGTGACCTTTCCCTGTAAATATTACTACTCTGCGAACGGTTGTCATACGGGTGGTGTCTGTTTTGGTCACAATTTGTATTGTGAGAATAGCCTTGTCGTGTCCAGTTATGATTTCTTTCATCGCGGAATTGCGACGAATGTGACCTGTAATTTTTGTGTCCCTGTTTTCGCGTTCCGCGATTGTCAGTGTCAATTTCTAATTCTTGTAAGAGTCCCTGAAAAGCTTCAATGTCGTCTTTGCATCGGCCTGCCAAAATAATATGCCGTAAATGTTCAGGCAATTTGATTAAGCAAATGCGGATGAGTTCTGACGGGCTGTATGGGTTTGACAGGTACTGATTCTTGTGCAACATGTCTTCAAAATATTTCACAAGACTGGAAAATTCAGATTGTTCGAAATGTTTCATCATCATGATGCCATGTTTTACTCGGTCTTGTGTGGCTTGGGACCAATATGCTGAGAGGAAGGCATGGTAAAATTCTCCTTCACTGTGGCAATCGTGAATGACCGATCGCATTCTTACAGCTGGTTCATTCTCTAAGTAGCCACACATAAATTCTAATCTGTGCTCTAGTGACCAGTTGGGAGGAAAACAATGAGAGAATTGATGGAGCCACGCTTGTGGATGAATGTCGTTGCCAGAATTCTTAAATGTTTTGAATTTACGTGTAGTAATGAACAGCTTATAGTCAAAATCATCGTGTTGGCGGGTCGCATATCGGTCATTGTTATGTCGGTTCGGCGGTTCCGTCTCAAAATTCGGTGTACTTTGCCAATTTCTTTCATAATCTCCAAAGTGCCCTGTGTTGTTATTTTGTGGCAGTTCCGTATTTTTATGTCCCTCTTCCCGTATTGGAGTGCGAGTGTCCTCTGAAATACGTAATTCTTGTATTACCTGTGTCAGCTGATCTTGTACTTCCCGGATTTCTCTTTGGTGTTGCGTATTAATTTGATTCTGATTATGTTTGAATTTCCTAATTTGTTCGAACTCTTCTGTGTCATTAAAGACTACCGGTTTTGTGTCATTCAGATTATCATCTACCTTCGTAGATAAATTATTTAGCTGATCCGAAAGTTCAACTACTTTCTCTGATAATGAACTAATGTCCTCCATGTGTCTTTCTGAACCAATTGTCAGAGTATCTACTGTGTCCTTTAAGTTTTCTTGAGTTTTTGTAAGTTGCGTAACCGAATCGGTAGATGCAACTGAGTCGATTTTAGCTTGCAAGGTCTCATGACTTTCATGAACAATTGTTTGCAGTTCTTTTATGGCTGCTTCGTGATTCTGTAATGCATTTTCATGCCGCGAAAAAATAGGTTGGAAATGCTCACAAATATGTGTTTTTACGTCATTACAGACTTTTTGACATTTCGATTCGATTTTATGTAATTCAGTAGTTAAATCTTCACGTGTTTGTTCAAGCGTATGTTCCACTGAGCTTTTGCTCCATTGCGTCTAACTTTTGCTGTGTTTGTCTCTGATTTTGTTCCATTGTGTCTAACTTTTGAAAATTTTGTTCCATTGTGTCTAACTTTTGAAACGTTTGCTGTGTTTGTCTCTGATTTTGTTCCATTGTGTCTAACTTTTGAAGATTGTGTTCCATTGTGTCTAACTTTTGAAGCTTTTGTCCCATTTGTTGCATTAATTGTAATAACAATGCACTGGTGTCTGAAACATGTTCCTTAGTGCTATTCGGCAATGCATTTGAACCGGCAATATTCGCTGTTTGAAAAACAGAAAATGTGTCTTGACTTATTTGAGAAAGCGGTGAGGACGCAAAACCTGAATCTACAGTATTTGCAAGAATGTGTCCTGTCATTTCGGAATCCTGAGGCAAGCTGTTGCCGACTGATCGATCGATAATTGTTCCCTGTTCACTACTTATTTCACTGTCTACACCATTGTTTGCAGCCCGCACCATTTCCCTATGTACAATTACCAAATTACTACTTTGAACATTAGTTAATTCATTACTCGGTGGCGCTAACCCACTGCTTTCGTCTTCACTGTCATTTCTCAGTTTAATTTGGAGCCTAGTATTACGTTTTTCACACGCCATTATTGTCACAATATTTCACACGACAACACAGAAAAAAAAAAACAATTTGAAGAGCAAAAATAAGAGAATACATTAACAAAGAAAATAATATCTAGTTAATTGCAAGCGCAGCTGCGAAATACTTGGTGCAACTCTACATGCATGCTACAACTGTTGTACTGTACAACAATGAAAGACTATAACTACAAAGGAGATTCTCTCTACAATTATGCGGTAGCAATAAACAAAATCTACATTAATTACACAAACTACAAGAAAAAATCAGAAGATTCCAGTGAGGTATCCTTGGCTAAGGGTCGACATATGAAACATCCCCTGTGAACAATTGTACAAGACTGTGCTTAAACTGACACAGAATAATTTCAGCGCAACGCAATCTGACTTTCAAAAATCCCTACAAATGAATGGCCCTGACTAACATTAACCTATACGTTTCACAAATCACTTACCTCACAAAAATCTTCGTTACTCAAGCTACTGCTATACCTCGAGCGCCACTACTGCCAGCTAAATAAAAGATTCAAACTACGGAAGGCACTAACTACTGATAGGTATAGTTAGCAAATGAAAGATTTTAATGGAGAACAAACAATGTATTTACCTTAGTAGTCAGAATATATATATCACTTTATGACACCAATTCTTACAAATTTCAAAACTCCGCCATCTCTCTACCCACGTCCACCACTGCTGGCGGCTCACCTCCAACTGCGCAACGCTATGCGCTGTTAGCATCCAGCTGCCGCTGCCCAACACTACAATGGCACACAACAATACAAAGCAGCCACAGACTGCACACGCCACAGCGCGCTACGTGGCGTTACCAATAAGAAAACGTAAACAGCCTACTTACACTATTCAAGAGAGTCTGACAACTCTGTGGTAACGTTTTGATCTCACGACCGTAGAAACCATTTGGTTTTGAGGGGAGCAACTCGTCGAGTCATGTTTGGAGCTGATTTTCATCTAGAAAGGAAGTTTGTTGAAGGTAGTACGTCACAGAGCGTGAAAGGTAAATATTTGTGGGCGCAAGAGTAGGTGAATAGTGCAGGTGTGGAATAACTTTCAAACCTGAGTGCTGAATATTGTTTTATCTCATCCCAGCAGAATGAGGGCAGGCGTTATCGGGGAGTAGGATCACTTTATGCAGTTCAGCTGCATGTGACGCCTATAAACCCAATTTTTGAACGTTCGGTGTTTCATTCAAATGTCGCACGATGGTGTAATGGTCACAGTTCATCAAATTTACTAGTTCTTGAGTACAATGACTTGGATCACTGTGCATTAACGTATTTAAACGATCTTCATCAAACCGCAAAAGGCTTCCTGAACGTGGAGAGGCACTAATGTCAAAAAGATCCTCCTTAAAACGAGAATACCATTTGCTTTTTCTTCTCTGTAAAATCACATTATCTCCACACACAGCTCAACTGTTTCTGTCTGCGCCCCCCATCCCCCACCCCCCTAACCCTTGCTGTCGCCCATCTACTGAACTCAGACAAAAGGATACCGGTACGTCGGAAGTGTTCCGATTTCTCGACTTGGTAATCTATTTTATAGCGTCCACTGCTGCACTCACTATCTGAAAATGGCAAAATGACACAATTTAAACTCAAACATCAACAGTGAACTGCAGCTAAAAAAAACGTCAACAGATAAATAAACCCATCAAAACAGATGCGCTACGGGCTTATGCACTAATCTAATAGATGCTGGCATCCTTTTGAAGCTACTTTAATAGCACGTTAACATCTGTTGTTGCTGAATAAACGACGATATTCTCAAATTTGTCGAGGTAAATGCACTAATTTCTCATCGGCACCGTAGCGGACCACGGATAGTTCGTGAAGAGAAAAGCAAATTCGACGTGCATAAGAGTTTGGTCAACTTGGAATTTTTTGCCTGGATATTCTATCGGAGAAGAGTTCTTCACCCCAGCATTTGGTAGAAACCCCTTCGAGTTTGCCATTGTCTGGTGACTATGAATAATCCACCTGAAACCGATGATGTTGTCACGCAGTCGGCCTATTAACGAGGGCTGATCCATTGATGAAGCAGAAGCTTCTTCTCCTTCTTCTTTTGTATCCTGTTTTTATCCCGTATCTTCGAGGGATCAACCTGTTTATATGGATTTGGCAATGCTAGTTTTAAGGGTTGCCCTTTCTTTTGCTACCCGTTCCACCAAAGGACGGATATTGTCTGCGTCGTGTTAACCCATATGAAAGTTGAGAGGGTTTTCGAAATGTTTGTGAGACGTGTAAATGACGCAGGATATGGATACCAGCCCGATATTCACCATCCTGGTTGTGGTACACCACCTAAAGACCAAACTCAGGCTGGCGGGCATACCGGCCCTCATTGTTTAATCCGCTGGGCATGTGGGTGCGCGAGACGCCCCTAATCTCGGAAGCGGCATGAATACGCATGAGACTCTCCGAGTGGATAATGTGAAGCTGAATTTCAACTTAGTAAATCCTCGTCATTGGACTTGTGACTAGAATCTATCGAATGAGTCAGTAATACCTAACAATATGCAAGTTAGTGGCCATTTTCAGAAAAATTAGGAAAACGGAAGTATTGTTTGTAAACTATAGTGTGTCCGAATGTGGAACGGTAAAAATGTATGATGACCACAAAATACACATATCAAAAAAGTTTTCTATCATCCCGGTTCCCAGAACTTCTGAAGATAGACGTTGACTGTGGATATTGTATCACAGACACAGTCCATTTGACTACTGAGATGTCACTAAACCCGACCAAAGATGTAAACAACCATACCAGAGCAGGGCCTATTAGACAGAGGGGTCAGACAGCCGATCAGTTACAGTCATTGCACCAGGAAGGAGGTACAAGGCTCGTGTTGTCTGTAGTTCAACCATGCCTACACAGTCAATACAGCAGTTCAACCGCGTACACATTGTTACTTTGTGCCAGGAAGAGCTGTCAATAAAGAAAGTGCCCAGGTGTCTCGAAGCTTTACGTGCAGCCACAGGACCTCGTGTTACGACTCAAACTGTGCGCAATAGGCTGCATGATGCGGAACTTCACTCCTGATGTCTATGGTGAGGTCAATCTTTGCAACTATGACACCATGCAGAGTGGTGCATATGGGCCGAACAACATGCCGAATGGAGCGCTCAGGATTGGCATTACTTCTCTTCACCGATGAATGTCACGTATTTCTTCAACCAGACAATCGCCGGAGACGTGGTTGGAGGCTACCTGGTCAGGCCGAACGTCTTAGACACACTGTCCAGATTGAGGTTCCCTCCTCTTTTGGGGTGGCATTATGTGGGGCAGACATACGCCGCTGGTGGTCATGGAAGGAGCCGTAACGACTGTACTATACGTGAATGCCATCCTTAGACCGGCAGTGCAACCAATCGGTAGAATATTGACGTGGCATTCGTCTTCATGGATGACAATTCTCGCCCCCATCGTGCACATCTTGTGAATGAATTCCTTCAGGATAATAAAATCGCTCGACTAGAGTGGCCATCATGTTCTCGAGACATGAACCTTATCGAACATGCCTGGCATAGATTGAAAAAGGTTGTTTATGCAGGACCTGACCCGCTAACGACTCTAAGGGAGCAACGCCGAATCGCCGTTGAGGACTGGGATAATCTGGACTAACAGTGACGATGAACATATGGATAGTACACCATAACGAATACAGGAGGTCATCAATGCAAGAGGACGTTCTATTTGGTATTAGAGGTACCGGCGTGTACAGCAATCTATACCACCACCTCTGAAGGTCTCGCTGTGTGGTGGTACAACACGCAATGTGTGGTTTTTATGGGCAACAGAAAGGGCGGAAACGGTGCTTATGTTGACCTCTTTTCCAATTTTTTGTGCAGGTACCAGAACTTTCGAAACCGAGGTGATTCAAAACTTTTTCTGATGTACACTCCTGGAAATGGAAAAAAGAACACATTGACACCGGTGTGTCAGACCCACCACACTTGCTCCGGACACTGCGAGAGGGCTGTACAAGCAATGATCACACGCACGGCAGAGCGGACACACCAGGAACCGCGGTGTTGGCCGTCGAATGGCGCTAGCTGCGCAGAATTTGTGCACCGACGCCGTCAGTGTCAGCCAGTTTGCCGTGGCATACGGAGCTCCATCGCAGGCTTTAACACTGGTAGCATGCCGCGACAGCGTGGACGTGAACCGTATGTGCAGTTGACGGACTTTGAGCGAGGGCGAATAGTGGGCATGCGGGAGGCCGGGTGGACGTACCGCCGAATTGCTCAACACGTGGGGCGTAAGGTCTCCACAGTACATCGATGTTGTCGCCAGTGGTCGGCGGAAGGTGCACGTGCCCGTCGACCTGGGACCGGACCGCAGCGACCCACGGATGCACGCCAAGACCGTAGGATCCTACGCAGTGCCGTAGGGGACCGCACCGCCACTTCCCAGCAAATTAGGGACACTGTTGCTCCTGGGGTATCGGCGAGGACCATTCGCAACCGTCTCCATGAAGCTGGGCTACGGTCCCGCACACCGTTAGGCCGTTTTCCGCTCACGCCCCAACATCGTGCAGCCCGCCTCCAGTGGTGTCGCGACAGGCGTTAATTGAGGGACGAATGGAGACGTGTCGTCTTCAGCGATGAGAGTCGCTTCTGCCTTGGTGCCAATGATGGTCGTATGCGTGTTTGGCGCCGTGCAGGTGAGCGCCACAATCAGGACTGCATACGACCGAGGCACACAGGGCCAACACCCGGCATCATGGTGTGGGGAGCGATCTCCTACACTGGCCATACACCTCTGGTGATCGTCGAGGGGACACTGAATAGTTCACGGTACATCCAAACCGTCATCGAACCCATCGTTCTACCATTCCTAGACCGGCAAGGGAACTTGCGGTTCCAACAGCACAATGCACGTCCGCATGTATCCCGTGCCACCCAACGTGCTCTAGAAGGTGTAAGTCAACTACCCTGGCCAGCAAGATCTCCGGATCTGTCCCCCATTGAGCATGTTTGGGACTGGATGAAGCGTCGTCTCACGCGGTCTGCACGTCCAGCACGAACGCTGGTCCAACTGAGGCGCCAGGTGGAAATGGCATGGCAAGCCGTTCCACACGACTACATCCAGCATCTCTACGATCGTCTCCATGGGAGAATAGCAGCCTGCATTGCTGCGAAAGATGGATATACACTGTACTAGTGCCAACATTGTGCATGCTCTGTTGCGTGTGTCTATGTGCCTGTGGTTCTGTCAGTGTGATCATGTGATGTATCTGACCCCAGGAATGTGTCAATAAATTTTCCCCTTCCTGGGACAATGAATTCACGGTGTTCTTATTTCAATTTCCAGGAGTGTATGTAGTTTCAGATTTTCAGTTGATGCAAACGAAAGGATACAATTCTTGGAACCTTAATATGTTAATGTAGTACATTTCGAAGTTCTTTTATCCGGCTGCGGGAATTCGTTTCGAGCTCCTCGAGACATACAGCAAACGTCAAGAAGATATTCATACTCTTCGCAAACATTGTGAAGCGAGTTGGTGGCGAATCGCTCCACTGCAACTTTGATCCGCTGTCTTACCCGTGGCATCGCACGCAGTCAGCACCAGCACTGTTGCGCCATTGTCTATGTATCCGAGGGTTCCTGCACAGACAAGTGGAGGTTAGGGGGTAAACTCGTAAGTTGTAGGGGTGTTTACTTTCCTAACAGTGAGACTGTCTACGTCGTGTATCTCTATGTACTACTATGAAGGAAGAAAACTCGCAACACCAAAAATAAAAAAAAAATTAATGCTGAGTAATGAAAACTCGGGAATACACCTGTGTAGGTAGCATATACAAGTGATTAATATTGCAAGATCACAGGTTAGTGTAACTACAAGATATGGCACTGCAAATGTGAAATCCAGGTACATTTAATAATCATTGCAACCGCCAGAATGTTGAATGCAAGCATGCAAACGAGCATGCGTTTGTTGTAAAGTACAAGATATCAATTTGTGGGATGGAGTTCCACGCCTGTTGAACTTAGTCGGTCAATATGGGGACGGTTAATGCTACACTCCTGGAAATGGAAAAAAGAACACATTGACACCGGTGTGTCAGACCCACCATACTTGCTCCGGACACTGCGAGAGGGCTGTACAAGCACTGATCACACACACGGCACAGCGGACACACCAGGAACCGCGGTGTTGGCCGTCGAATGGCGCTAGCTGCGCAGCATTTGTGCACCGACGCCGTCAGTGTCAGCCAGTTTGCCGTGGCATACGGAGCTCCATCGCAGTCTTTAACACTGGTAGCATGCCGCGACAGCGTGGACGTGAACCGTATGTGCAGTTGACGGACTTTGAGCGAGGGCATATATTGGCCATGCGGGAGGCCGGGTGGACGTACCGCCGAATTGCTCAACACGTGGGGCGTGAGGTCTCCGCAGAACATCGATGTTGTCGCCAGTGGTCGGCGGAAGGTGCACGTGCCCGTCGACCTGGGACCGGACCGCAGCGACGCACAGATGCACGCCAAGAACGTAGGATCCTACGCAGTGCCGTAGGGGACCGCACCGCCACTTCCCAGCAAATTAGGGACACTGTTGCTCCTGGGGTATCGACGAGGACCATTCGCAACCGTCTCCATGAAGCTGGGCTACGGTCCCGCACACCGTTAGGCCGTCTTCCGCTCACGCCCCAACATCGTGCAGCCCGCCTCCAGTGGTGTCGCGACAGGCGTGAATGGAGCGACGAATGGAGACGTGTCGTCTTCAGCGATGAGAGTCGCTTCTACCTTGGTGCCAATGATGGTCGTATGTGTGTTTGGCGCCGTGCAGGTGAGCGCCACAATCAGGACTGCATACGACCGAGGCACACAGGGCCAACACCCGGCATCATGGTGTGGGGAGCGATTTCCTACACTGGCCGTACACCTCTGGTGATCGTCGAGGGGACACTGAATAGTGCACGGTACATCCAAACCGTCATCGAACCCATCGTTCTACCATTCCTAGACCGGCAAGGGAACTTGCTGTTCCAACAGGACAATGCACGTCCGCTTGTATCCCGTGCCACCCAACGTGCTCTAGAAGGTGTAAGTCAACTACCCTGGCCAGCAAGATCTCCGGACCTGTCCCCCACTGAGCATGTTTGGGACTGGATGAAGCGTCATTTCACGCGGTCTGCACGTCCAGCACGAACGCTGGTGCAACTGAGGCGCCAGGTGGAAATGGCATGGCAAGCCGTTCCACAGGACTACATCCAGCGTCCATACGATCGTCTCCATGGGAGAATAGCAGCCTGCATTGCTGCGAAAGGTGGATATACACTGTACTAGTGCCTACATTGTGCATGCTCTGTTGCCTGTGTCTATGTGCCTGTGGTTCTGTCAGTGTGATCATGTGATTTATCTGACCCCAGGAATGTGTCAATAAAGTTTCCCCTTCCTGGGACAATGATTTCACGGTGTTCTTATTTCAATTTCCAGGAGTGTATTTGTTGATGGCGCTGGAGTTGTCGTCCGATTAAGCCCCATATGTGGTCGATTAGAGATAGATCTGGTTATCGAGCAGGTGTAGGTAACATGTCGACATTCCTTAGACCATATTGGGTTACAGCAGAGGTATGTGGGCGAGCGTTTCCTGCTGCTGGATACTGTTCATGAATGGAAGGTAGGATCACCAGACTGATGTAGAAATTCACAGTCAGGGTGGGTGGGATAACGAAGAGAGCGCTCCTGCCTTCACACGAAATGGCACATCGAGACTGTAACTTCAGGTGTAGGCCCAGTGGGTCTGTGGTAGCAGGCAGGCACGTTGGGTATAAGCCCTCAACTGGCCTTCTTCAAACCGACACACGGTAATCACTGGCACCGATGAAGAACCAGCTTTCGTCAGAAAACACAACAGACATTCACCCTGCCGTCCAGTGATCTCTCGATTATAACCCTGAGGTCGCAATGACGGTGGTTCCGGTTCAGTTGAATGCATGCTATAGGGCATCTGTTTCTGATCTCTCCTTGAAGTATCCGATTTGTAAGAGTTCGTTGTGTCACTGTGGTGCCAACTGCCTGCTCATATTTCTACTGTAAATGCAGTGTGATGCGTCAGAGCTATAAACCGATGGTAGTGGCCATCCTGAAACAGGTCTTCTTACGGCCGTACATTCCCTTGACCACTGCTGCAAGCAGTCATGTATAGTAGCATATACTGTATTCAAACATTGTGAATCACCTCGAAGGGAACGATCTATTGACACGTAATCAGCATGGCTTCAGAAAACATCGCTCTTGTGCAACGCAGCTAGCTCTTTATTCGCACGAAGTAATGGCCGCTATCGACAGAGGATTTCAAGTTGATTCCGTATTTCTAGATTTCCGGAAAGCTTTTGACACCGTTCCTCACAAGCGACTTCTAATCAAACTGCGGAGCTATGGGGTATCGTCTCAGTTGTGCGACTGGATTCGTGATTTCCTGTCAGGAAGGTCGTAGTTCGTAGTAATATTCGGCAAATCATCGAGTAAAACTGAAGTGATATCAGGTGTTTCCCAGGGAAGCGTCCTGGGGCCTCTGCTGTTCCTAATCTATATAAATGACCTGGGTGACAATCTGAGCAGTTCTCTTAGATTGTTCGCAGATGATGCTGTAATTTACCGTCTAGTAAGGTCATCCGAAGACCAGTATCAGTTGCAAAGCGATTTAGAAAAAATTGCTGTATGGTGTGTCAGGTGGCAGTTGACGCTAAATAACGAAAAGTGTGAGATGATCCACATGAGTTCCAAAAGAAATCCGTTGTAATTCGATTACTCGATAAATAGTACAGGTCTCAAGACTATCAATTCAACTAAGTACCTGGGTGTTAAAATTACGAACAACTTCAGTTGGAAAGACCACATAGATAATATTGTGGGGAAGGCGAGTCAGAGGTTGCGTTTCATTGGCAGGACACTCAGAAGATGCAACAAGTCCACTAAAGAGACAGCTTACACTAAACTCGTTTGTCCTCTGTTACAATATTGCTGCGCGATGTGGGATCCTTACCAGGTGGGATTAACGGAGGACATCGAAAGAGTGCAAAAAAGGGCAGCTCGTTTTGTATTATCACGTAATAGTGGAGAGAGTGTGGCAGATATGATACGCGAGATGGGATGGAAGTCATCAAAAACGTTTTTCGTCACGGTGAGATCTATTTACGAAATTTCAGTCACCAATTTTCTCTTCCGAATGCGAAAATATGTTGTTGAGCCCAACCTACGTAGGTAGGAATGATCATCAAAATAAAATAAGAGAATTGAGAGCTCAAAGAGAAAGGTTTAAGTGTTCGTTTTTCCCGCGCGCTGTTCGGGATTGTAATGGTAGAGAGATAGTATGATTGTGGTTCGATGAACCCTCTGCCAAGCACTTAAATGTGACTTGCAGAGTAATCATGTAGATAGATGTAGATCTTCTTTAGGCATTGTCACAAAACATGATGCTGATTGACATAGTAACTAAAGATGTCAACATTTAAATAACTTGAAATTTCACTTTTTGCTTTATTTCCAAATACATTTAACCGAAAGGAGAGGGTTAAGAATCGTACCAGAATTCTGATTACATGATTGGTAAGTTTTAGACTGACATCAAATTATAGATCGTTGATGAGAACGGCGTCTGTACATTATCATTATCGTCTGCAGAATGAATACTGATACTTCAAAAAAAGCAGCTTCCGCGGGCTTATGCTTAGCGCTCACAGCAAATAAACACTTTGCACATATTACCTCATTCCAAATGACAGCCACATGCGAAGGCTTCTCAAAAAATCATCCTCTCTACAGAATGTCCACCACCTGAGCTGCTGCCTCATCAGACTCTACTCGCGGCAGAAAGTGATCCCATCTACTTCTAATAAACAAAAATGTTACTTATCACCCATGTGTTTCGGTATCAAAAGCCCGGTCTGTAACAAATACAGCAAATAAAACTGCCAGTTCTCATAAGGTAGAAAACTTACATATAACAGTTTCGTGAGATGAAGATGTTAGAGCCATCTCGCAGTTGATGTACAAGTCACTAAGCTATCAAATATCTGTGACAGTTTTCTGCGTGAACAAGGAGCGCTCGTAGATCTTCACTCGTGGCACTATGTAGAATATCTTCGCCTTTACCGAATCTCGGTCATGTTCTATGAGGATATAGATGCACAGCGTATATTGCATTTGATGGGTAATTTTTCCTACTGGAAGTGTTCATGTATGTAATTTGAATATTTAGCTCACCTCATCACTGAGTTTATTTGTCACTGAAAGGGAGACTAAAACAATTAATTTGTTATACTTAGCATTGATTACTTTTTTAAGTTAAATAACGAAGTTATCGTTTTATGTGAAGCTTTGAGTATTGTAATGGAGCTGATATAATGACCGAAAAGAGCGAGTGGGAGGGTTAATTAGCGTCGTGTTTTGCCTTTGACCTTTGGAGTTTCCTCATTCGAATTAACCTCTAATTAGTAACTTAGCGGAAGATCAACATATTTTCTCGCGGTGCAGTCTGCATAATAAGACGTAGCTTACTGCAATCACAAGGGATTTGGTTACATTTGATGCGTATATTCTGCTAAGCTGAGACACGCGAACAGCTAGACGATCTATAACGAAGTTTTCCAGTACTGTATTACATAACTGTCTGGAAGCTCAACATCAGAAAAAATAGTCACATGCGGGTGGCCTATGTACACAAGAAGATAGTGTGGAATAAGCCTCTCATATTTCTCCTTCCCAGAAAAGGCGGGAGCTAAAACGTTATAATAATCCTTCCTTTTTTTTCGTTTTCCCTAATGACACGAGTAGCTGGAAGTGATGCTCTCCAGAGCACAACAGGGTGCAACGTTGCCAAGATGTCCAGGCACTCTGTTCACCCGACAGGCTACAGCTTTGCAACATTCTAGCAAGAAAAGAGCAGCACTGGATGTTATTCCGCAAGACATTTACACATTGTCCGAATTTGGTAATGTAACGCTTCAAGTAGACAAGTGATTATAACTGATTGCACTGTAGGCCAAAGAAACCTAATGTACATCCTATCAGTCTTTTGTAGATGTTGATCAAATATTGCTAAGTAATCTCGGAATGAAGGTAGAACACTAATGGTCAGTGAACAGTTTTGAGTTACTCAATTTGTCGGTGAAAATTATGGAATATTTCTTTAAATTAATTGTCTCTGGCTATTACACACTACTAAGTAGCTCACGGCTTTTTCAGCAGTAGGGCTCCCCTCTCTGATACTACATTACATTACGTTAATACTTGGTCCGCAGATCATGAATACGACATTTCGTATAGCTGTGGAACTTGTCAATGTAACATAAGTTCTCTTTACGGAATAATTTTTATTACAATAACTACTTCACATCTAAAAATTCAGCTACTGAGTAGCAGGAGTTGACATTCAGAAATTCTTTTAATTTGTTTCTAAATGCTGCTTAGGTATAGGTCAGACTTGAAGGCTATTTGGCAAATGACCAAAGATTTTTGTGGAAGCATGATTCATCCCTTTCCGTGCGAAGGGAAGCAGCCTACTCACGCATTATAAAATTCACATCAGTCTTTCCATTGTGTGCCAGCCAGTCCGCTGTAACTAGCTCTGACGTCATAAATGTTACGCAATACTTTAAAAATAAAGTAAATAACCTGAAACGTTTCTAGCATGTCAGGAGTATTACTAAATCAATATGTGTTGAATATCAGTTCAATAACTTTAACCACTTTCGAAATTTGGACGTTTTTCTGTAAATATCATTGGCGCAACAGAAAAGAGCTAGAAACTTAAAAAGTTATATATAGATTACTTTTGCATAATAATTTAGTAGAAACGGTATTCTGGATCTCACAAATTAAAATTTTACTTGAAATTCGTGATTTTCTGGTTTTTGTCTTAAAAATTAAGGAAGCAAGATAAATAAAGCTAGGATGTTTAAATTCAAGTAGAAGGGAGATCCCCTTTAATCATAAAGATGTGAGAAGTTTCAACTGAATAACAATAAAACTATAGTGACAGCGTATCTCCAAAGGGCAAGTTCAGAGTTCGACTACTGCGTATAGTGTAATTAAATTAATTCTCTCGCCCAAAATATTGGAATTAGCCACGTTAGACCTTTATTACGATTACTTACCTGTGTGCTGATTGCACATTTAAATTGAGAGCTTCATCGGCCATCAGCAAAGGAAGCGATGATTTATTCGATAAGTTAAAGTGGTGCATTACTAGCCCAACGGCTAATCGGGAGAGCGGATTTCATCAGACTTTCCCTTAGCCGTCCGAACCGCGGCTTTATGTATAAGAACGCTGCGCGAGAAGCGCCAGAAAGAAAGGCCCCAGCTCTCTCCAGACGCTGATAAGCGCACCATCTGTTCCGGGAGTCGCGTCGGGTCGGTCTCATTGCTATAAGCAGCCTCGGATGCCGTAATAAGTTACTCGGGATACGCGTAACCATGAAATCATTTTCGAGTGAAGTGTTAATTCTGGGATGACTTTAATGATCTATCTTCAGTTTGTATTTTCACGTGTCCGCCGCGGGACAGACTTCCTACCATTATTTAGCGTGGCGTTTGATGAACATTATCATCAAATTATGGCGAGCATTCACTTAAACATTTAATTGGAACACTTATAGTTGCATCAGCGCATTAGACTCTGAACTGCTCTGGTAGTTGGATTTTGTGAATTCTTTTTGGTCTGTGACTTTCAGAATATAGTGAAAATTTTAGAGTGAATTGTTTTTTTATTATGAATCCCAGACAATCTCCTAATTCCTCAGAGCTATAAGCAGTAGCTATAAGTGTATTTCTCAGATGACATTGACGCTAGGAATTCTAATTACAGACTTCACGTTTTGCAAATCACTCTCTGGTTGCCAATATTGTAGTTTGAGAGCCAGTGTT
This sequence comes from Schistocerca gregaria, assembly GCF_023897955.1. NCBI lineage: Eukaryota > Metazoa > Arthropoda > Insecta > Orthoptera > Acrididae > Schistocerca > Schistocerca gregaria. The sequence goes on from NC_064922.1 coordinate 668,613,413, forward strand.
GAGAACGGCAAACAACAGCAATAAATAAAGCATAGGAACATTTCATTAACAATTATTTCCACCTTATTAACAATCATTTCCACCCACTGCCGCACACGTGCCAAAGTAATATTTAACCCAGTGTAGTGACCATTCTTCATTCTATTGTTGTGGTCATGCACTTTGCTGAAATTTTTAAACTGAGGTAGGTTGTTAATAACAAACTTCATATGTGCATATATGTATTGCGAAGGTACTGTGAATATCCACAGTTCCTTACACGAATGTCTGCAAGGTGGTTTTGGGTGGGCTTCAAATATTATTCTGGTTACACGCTTTTGTGCAACTAATACTTTCCCTCTTAATGATGAATTACACCAAGATATGTCATATGAAGGCAGCGAAAGAGAACAGGCATAGGAGGCTAATATAGCGATACGTTTATCACTAAAATTGGCAATAACCCTAACAGCATAAGTAGCTGAAGCTAAACGTTTCAGCAGGTCGTCAATATCTTCCTTTCAATTCAATTTCTAATCAAAGCACACACCCAGAAATTTTGAATATTCTGCCTTAGCAACACACTTCTTTTCAAAGTCAATATTTATCAGTTGTGTTAGGCCATTTCCTGTACATAACTGTACATACTGTGCTTTCTCAAAACATGTTGAAAGTTCGTTTGCAGAAAACCACTTAATAATTTTCTGAAATACACTATTTACAATTTTCTCAGCTAATTCTTGTGTGTTTATTGTGATTACTATACTTGAGTCATGATCAAAAAGAATTTGTTTTGCATCTTCATGGATATGGAGTGGAAAGTCATTAATATATATTAAGAACAAACTTGTCTGCCAGGAAAATTTCGTAACAGCGCACACTCCGCTGCAGAGTGAAAATCTCATTATGTGAAAGTGTCCTTGGCCACATTATTTGTTCACTTATCCCCTTTCCTACACAAGTGTGTAGCATACTTCAGTCTATCTGGAAAAATCTTTGTTTCGGTGAACTATTACATATGGTTGCTGAGAATCCTACTTACCAGTTCGGAACAAGATTTCATTACTCTGTTGGAAAAGCGATCAATTCCGTACGAGGTTTTACTTTTAAGTGAATTTATTATTTTTATAATTACAGCAGAAAAAATGGGTTGAGTTTCAGTTTTCTCAAATTGCGCAGGTAATGCCACTTCCATACACAACCTTGCATTTTCTAATGAATAGCTAGATCTTATTTTCTTTACAACTCTTAAACATTATTATTAAAAATATTTTCTACTTCTTACAATTTGTTAAAATTCCGCATTCTGCACAGAAGAAAACGTTGTAAGAGAACGAAAACCGAGTGAGGTGGCGCAGTGCTTAGACACTGGACTCGCATTCGGGAGGACGACGGTTAAAACCCGCGTCCGGCCATCCTGATTTAGGTTTACCGTGATTTCCCTAAATCGCTCCAGGCAAATGCCGGGATGGTTCCTTTGAAAGGGCACGGCCGACTTCCTTCCCATTCCTTCCCTAAACCGATGAGACAGATGACCTCGCTGTCTGGTCTCCTTCCCCAAAACAACCCAACCAACCCACCAGATCAAAAACTGGTAGAGTTCATCCAATGTGCTAGATCAAGAATTTTGTTCGTGTGTATTTGCAGTTAGAATTATTCTCTTGGACCATAGTGACATCTTTAACTTTTGTTCTTTGCACCCACATACGCTAACAGAGTAGCACAGGGCACTTCAGGTGTATCGACTGAACGAGTTGCTCAAATTTTTCGTAAGTATTGGGTCGTTTAAATTACATTGATACCGACGATTAAATATGACCTAACTATATTGTACCTAGGTTGCCAAATGTGGAATACAATAAGTACGGGACTTGGTAGATTAATCAGCCACGAGTAATGATATGATGGGCAAACATCTCTTAGGCGCACTCGAATGTAGTGGTGTGGACATGTTGGGAATGTGGGTCTCACGGGGAGCGTGCAAGGGATAAGTCCCTGCAGTCGCGCTATCCTCTGTGCCCTCGGTGGCTCAGATGGATAAAGAGTTTGCCATGTAAGCAGGAGATCCCGCGTTCGAGTACCGGCCGGGGCACACATTTTCAACATGTCCCTAATGAAGTACATCAACGCGTGTTTGCATTTAGGATGTCCATTTAATTATCATTTCATTTCTAGCAAAGCTGCATGGTCATCTACGGTAACTGTTCTTTCGGGAACAGATACTATCGTCATGTATAATTATTATAAAACAGTGGTGAACCCATTGCAGCTCAATGTCACTGGCTCAAAAAGTGGAATTTAACTGTTACACTGTGGGTAAGTTGAGAGAGCAGTCCACCAGGTCAGCTGACACTAATGTTGACCACTGCCTCTGTTCGATGTCATCGTGCAACCGCCATTTACAGATAACAGATGAAGCACTAGCAGTCGAGTGTATACAGGGTGTTACAAAAAGGTACGGCCAAACTTCCAGGAAACATTCCTCACACACAAAGAAAGAAAATATGTTATATGGACATGTGTCCGGAAACGCTTATTTTATTACTTCTCTTCAAACCACATTAATCATGGAATGGCAACACACAGCAACAGAACGTACCAGCGTGACTTCAAACACTTTGTTACAGGATATGTTCAAAATGTCCTCCGTTAGCGAGGATACATGCATCCACCTTCCGTCGCATAGAATCCCTGATTCGCTGATGCAGCCCTGGAGAATGGCAAAATGTATCACAGCCGCCCACAATACGTGCACGAAGAGTCTCTGCATTTGGTACCGAGGTTGCGTAGACAAGAGTTTTCAAAGGCCCCCATAAATGAAAGTCAAGAGGGTTGAGGTCAGGAGAGCGTGGAGACCATGGACTTGGTCCACCTCTACCAATCCATCGGTCACCGAATCTGTTGTTGAGAAGCATACGAACGCTTTGACTGAAATGTGCAGGAGCTCCATCGTGCACGAACCACATGTTGTGTCGTACTTGTAAAGGCACATGTTCTAGCAGCACAGGAAGAGTATCCCGTATGAAATCATGACAACGTGCTCCATTGCGTGTAGGTGGAAGAACATGGGGCTCAATCAAGACATCACCAACAAAATCTGCTCAAACGTTCACAGAAAATATGTGTTGATGACGTGATTGCACAATTGCGTGCGGATTCTCGTCAGCCCACACGTGTTGATTGTGAAAATTTACAATTTGATCACTTTGGAATGAAGCCTCATCCGTAAAGAGAACATTTGGCTGAAATGAGGATTGACACATTGTTGGATGAACCATTTGCAGAAGTGTACCCTTGGAGGCCAACCAGCTGCTGACAGTGCCTGCACACGCTGTACATGGTAGGGAAACAACTGGTTCTCCCGTAGCATTCTCCATACAGTGACTTGGTCAACGTTGCCTTGTACAGCAGCAAATTCTCTGACGCTGTCATTAGGGTTATCTTCAACTGCAAGAAAAATTACCTCGTCCATTGCAAGTATCCTCGTCGTTCTAGGTCTTCCCCAGTCGCGAGTCATAGGCTGGAATGTTCCGTGCTCCCTAAGAGGCCGACCAATTGCTTCGAACGTCTTCCTGTCGGGACACCTTCGTTCTGGAAATCTGTCTCGATACAAACGTACCGCGCCGCGGCCATTGCCCAGTGCTAATCCATACATCAAATGGGCATCTGACAACTCCGCATTTGTAAACATTGTACTGACTGCAAAACTTCGTTCCTGATGAACACTAACCAATGGTTCAAATGGCTCTGAGCCCTATGGAACTTATCATCTATGGTCGTCAATTCCCTAGAACTTAGAACTACTTGAACCTAAGTAACCTAAGGACATCACACAACACCCAGTCATCACGAGGCAGAGAAAATCCCTGACCCCGCCGGGAATCGAAGCCCCGGGCGCGGGAAGCGAGAACGCTACCGCACTACCACGAGCTGCGGCAGAACACTAACCTGTTGATACTACGTACTAATGTGATTGATGCTAGTACTGTAGAGCGATGAGTCGCATGTCATCACAGGCACCGAAGTCAACATTACCTTCCTTCAATTGGGGCAACTGGCGGTGAATCGAGGAAGTACAGTATATACTGACGAAACTAAAATGAGCTCTAACATGGAAATTAAGCGGTTCCGGACAGATGTCCACATAACATCTTTTCTTTATTTGTGTGTGAGGGATATTTCCTGGAAGTTTGGCCCTGTATAACGCGCGCGCGGGGAGGGGGGGTGGGTATGGAGATAACGATGCCGTCGTTGTCATAATCCAGAAACGGGCCGATTTATCTGACGTCGAATCTGCATGATAATTGGCTTTCGGGCCAGGGATGGAAGTGTTTCCGAAACGGCTACGTTTGTAAATTGATCGCGTGCCGCCATGGTTATAGTATACCGTGCACGGCAGGTAAGATGGCGCCGTCCGAAATCGGCACCGATTCAACTGTGGTGCGTCACGTGCCATACATGACAGGACTATAAGCCACCTGCGGATATCTGTAAGTGCTAACAGACGGGCAACTGACGAGGAACCGACTGCCCGGATGAACAAAGGGACTATGAGTAGTGACTCCTCGACTACCGTTATTCCGCTGCAGGCACCTGGTTCGTGCACCCATGCCGTCTGCTGTTCGCCGGTGACGAACGCTAGAATGTGCACCCAGTACCACATCTGGACGTCCACTAAGTGGCTATAGGTGGCCTTTTCCGATGACATTTCGTGCTCTATCTGACAGACAGACATCAGTGTGTAAGGCGTGAAACGTCTGAAAGTAAACAAGGAGTGAGCGCTATGGTATGGTGAACGCTTTCGTGACATTCTCTGGCTGATTTCGTCAGTTTGTAATGCACAACGGATCAACACAAGTATTCATCAATCTTTTGGGGACCATGTCCTCCCCTATACGCAGTTTGTGTTTCCTCAACTCGATGTCTTCACCCAGGAGGGCAATACAACGTGTCATACACCTCACAGTGCACGTTCGTTGTTTGAAGAGCAGCAGGATGAGTGTGCTATTCTTCCCGGGCCACCGAATCCCCGGATTTAAACATAGTGGAAAATCTATGGGACCACGTCGATCTGGCAGTTCGCGCTGTGGATCCTCAACCGAAAAACCTAGTGCAGCTGTCAACTGCACTGGAGTAGGCATGGCTCCACTTCCCACTTTGTGCCCACCAGAACTTCAGTGCTCTCTTTCTGGACGTCACGCAGCGGTCCAAACTGCAAAAAGTGGTTATTAAGGCCATTCACACACGGTTACAATAATATGTCTGGGCATGGTATTAAGATATTTAATACTGAAAAAACTCATTTCTCGGAAGATCTTAGCGCAGAAATGCCAATCTTGGGGAAATTTTGTCATTTCCTCAGATAGTATTGATCTTCACATCGCCTTCAAAAGTACCAGCCAAACTCTGTGCTGAATATTTCGTCATTTCCTTCTTTTGTTGCTTGAAATTCTTCTGTGTTTTCAAGTGGGAATCCTTTCCTGAGAGGACAGTGACTTTCCATGAGGGAAGAGATTTTCTGACGGGGAACTATGGATGTAAGCACTTGCCAGAAAGGCTTTGTGAGTGGTTCCCCTGAGGTAAGTGCTCCTATATTTCGAAATGTTTTTGGTGCTCATCATACAATGCAGTTTTTTAAGCTGCTGTATCCAGAGATAATGAAGAGTATTGAATGAAAGTTATTCAGATTAAATAATACCATGATGTTCAAGTTCACGATGGTTATAATTAAACTTTCGCTACTTTCACCAGTGAAGACTGAAAACTACTTACCCCATGGGTATCCAACTTCATGGGAGTGATGTTCGGGCTATGTGCTGCAGAATATGAGATGTCTATAGTGTTGTTAGTGTCATGACTTGCTTTTAGATGATGGTACTATTACGGCAATGAAGAAACGAAACAGAAGAATTAGCGTCAACTACAGTTGCAGACAGTCAACATGTGTATGGAAAAGATAAGCAGGACATTACTCGTGAGGTAACTTTATCAAGACCACACCAATAGCGCTGCTGCTCTTCACTCCGATCGAGGAGTTTATGGGAAATGGAGAGGTTCCTGGATTGAAGAACATGATTTGGAAGTTGGAATTACCTGGAGATTTGGGAACTGATCCTGGGAGAGGTTGACGGTCAATTCAGCCTCAAATTGTTGATGAAGTTACTTTTGCCGTGGCTGGGAATTCTGCACTCCATGTGTGATCTTCAAGCAGTGTAAGAGTTGTGTCACGACAGCTTCAACATTACATGTCCCACCTTTCGAAAAGTTCTCCGACAATTGAAGGGTTATCAGGCTAAAGGGACTAAGTCCCAGTTTTGCAAAAATAGTTTCTTCTAATTCGTTAGGTGATATGCGAACAGTACTTATACGTACTAAAAGGGCTACCTCGAATGATGGCTGATGTAATTGCTACAAAGGCAGTAGATGGCATGACAGGTAGCTCCTCAGACTCGTTCATGCTAAATGGGGTAAGTGCGGAATGTTTTACATGAGTTGGCTATACCGGACGTAGAGATTATACTCTTGCGCTTGCTCCTGACAATTTGCACTTTGTCACTTGTATGTCTCCATTGGAGATGAGGTGGTTAATGAACAATAATGAATAATTCAGCAGAGAGAAGTGACAGAAAATTAGTAATTCTTCAACAAAGCGTGATAAAGTAGCGACTACAATGGCAACACTTTGCGGTAAGCAACCATTTAAAGCTGTTAAGATGAAAGGCAGTTATTTTATGGTCTTTCACTAAGCAGCTGGTATGATCATTAACTCAACTAAGGCTAAGGTAAGTTTCAGCTCAAGGATTGGAGTCATCACATCTAAGGTAATGCTGATGAAAAAGACATTTGGTGAAATAAAGGAATGGAAAATGACATGTGCGTGGAAAAAGTTTGACAAAGTCAACATTTCAAAACGATCACGTTCAGTACGTAGACTGGTGGAAAGGCATTGAATTCACAGAAGGAAAGAGACCTTACATGTATAACAGAATATCCACGTCAGCTTCAAAACCTGTTTTGCAATGAATTGCGCCAAGACTGAACAGTAAAACGAATGCTAGTGGTATAAGTATTACAAAACTTGTTTGGTTGACTTAGCCAATTTAGCATTTCAGTGCAAATTTATTTAGAAAACGTACGGATTATTTGTGAGTTTTGGATCCTACAGTCAATGAGAAAGTGTTACTGTGGAGTTAGTGCATATTTATGTTCACATTATTCGAAAAAAAGTTTATTCTTAATCATCTAGAAACTACATTTTGCTGTTGAACCCCATTAGCATTATCACTCTTACATTGTGAAATGATATCCGTACAAACTTCACCCCACTCGCCAACTTCTGCCTCATGACTCTGAGATGTGGGTAGACTTTGATCTTGGGTTTCTTGCAAGGGTTGTGGTCTTGGAACATTTTGTGGAGGGATGCTGCACAATTTACGCTCACTGGGTCGGTGAACACTCACAAAAATATCACATTTTGGGATCATTACTGCCAACAAATGTTGATGAATTTAGCCTGTTTGTAAACGCATCGCTGTGTGATTTGGCTTCACGGTCGTGGCTTCACGGAGCAGTTCATAATTGCTCCACTTTTCTTTGATGAACCCGGTCCCCTATGGTGAATGGCCCTCATGTGATCCCTGTTTTACAGGAAAGAGGTTGTTTGGACTCTGCTACTTTGAGGTACTGTGTAGCTCCACCCCATGTATCTCGTGAAGTCGCTCAGTTACTCCACGTCACATTTGGAGAAAATCGAATCATTGACCTATCGTTCCAAACTTTGTGGCCATAAGACTGAACAGAGTATGGATTTCATCTGTCGGGTTACCTTACGGTCTGAGGAAATCAACGGTAAAATAACACACTTTGGAGGCTGAATATGAGCATAGCTAGGGAGTTGGCTACATTCCACCTGAGATGATTCGGGCATTAATAGAACAATGTCTTGTGCGGTTCCAGGTTGTCATGAATGCAAATGGTCATCACACTCAGTAATGGTTGTAACCTAGGATATAATCGTGGCACACAGTTAACAAACGTTACCCTCACATTACTTTGTGAATGTACAGGATAGGAAATAACTTTGTGTCTCATTTTTAATATCGTCATCTTTACGTAAATGGTACTCCATGGTATGTGTTTGAACATGTCTTGAGGCGAGAAAGTGAATTACTGAATAAAGAAAATAAAAAGCAACCTTGGGCGCCATTTAAAACGAAACGTGCTCCTGTTCATATCTTCGTAACTAACTAACATAGGCAGTCATGCTGGTTAACATCCCCCTAGTAGCGAAACAAAATTTGTTTACTATGCTTTTTGTTTTAGCTCCAGAGAAAAATTTACTTTCTGTCTTGTTGACACCCTGTATATTCCAGAAGAAATTAAGTATTTCACTGCTACTCAATTTCCCGACGACATGTAGGCCGTATTACATTTTTCAAGTCAGATTAATTCTACGGGTCCACCATGGACGCTTTTGTGACATGAGGAACTTTTTCGGCACATTTCCTTTAGCTCTGAATCATGGTCGTGAATATAATCAGTTAATAACAATTAATCATCGGGCTAATAGAACCGTTACTAAAAAAACTGGCGCACCTCATGTGCTGTGCTGTCTGAGTGGGAGCTTCCTGTGTGGTATGCATGCCTGACCTACTTTTGGCAGCCCCACAACTCTCCTTCCAATAGTGAGATCACCATAGTATCTTCAAAGCCTCGGGGTTCCATATAAGATTATCGCTATCGGGTCAAGGAGTGAAGCTGCAAATCGCTACACATACATTCAAACCATGCACGAGGTCAAGGACAGCCTGTAAATCCAGGCGGCTGCATTAATCGTGTTGATATGAGATACGATTTATGGCCGGCTGCACCCGGTGCGCACAATAGCCAAGGGCAGAGGCCCCTCTATCTTGGACATGAGGTGGGGGGGGGGGGGGGCTCCAGTGTCCTTCTCCCAATATCTAACATCTCCTCCATCAATGGTGTATGAGGACCATTTTTCAAGTCCCGGTTTGAGGCAAAAAGTACTGTCCACAATGGGAAGCATTTCGTATCCGTTGCTTATCAGACATCGGTACGGCCTATACTCACAAATACCTTCCACGCTTATATTGTTGATCTCGTTACCGCTTATCGGTCAACCTCCATGGGAAGGTACAATAATAAGGAATACGATGAAGTCAGTAGATAACCAAAAGCGTTCTCCCCAGGCCGTTCTTTGCCGATGCAGACCTTGGGAGCCCTAAGTCTGATAAACGTGTCCAATGTAGCTTTTAGGTGTTTCTAGATAGCAACCATTTTCAGCATAGCTGCATACAGTTGCCCGATATGCAGTACACCTTTCAATGTGTACAGCTTTATAATAACACGAAACAATTAACCCTAGCGATCGGAAAATGTATAAGACTTCGATAACAAGACATCAAACCACATAACACTGATGCTGCAAGAGACGTATTTCACAAAATTCAGTTCCTACCTAATAGTGTCTAATTTCTCATACATGGTAATCTAGCTCTAGTATGAACATGCTGTTCAAATCCAGGCAAGATTCCTTGTTCTAGTTAGTGTGCCTACATAATATTTTTCGAAATACATATATTAAGACAACGAACAACGTGATTTCCGAATCTTTCTGCAATCTAAGGATTCGCCTTTCGTTGCTAGTAGCTTCCAGATGCCCTCAGTGTACTCGACGGTGCTTTGCTACACATCAACGTGACGTCTGATTTCAATGTAATTACGGCAGTTTTTAAATTTCGTATTGGAATTATTTTAGTCTCTTGTATTGTAATTTCCATCGACAGTTTATATAATACACGCATTATGCAGAAATTTGAACCTGTCAAATTATTACGAAAACTATTTTTCTTATTCACTATGTAACCTCCCCCTCACTTATCGACCTCAATGACAGTGAAAAATTAACCCGCGTGTACCAAATGGAAATTTGGTAAAAGCAATCGTCATCGAAGTTAATCTGTTGGTAAAGAGAGAGGAAAGGGTTACATCTAAATGAAAGGAAAAATGCAAATGAAATTGGTGGAAATTAATTTTGAGAAAAGGGTGAAATTAATAAAGAAAGTAAATGTGCGGTCGTCACGTTAACAATTAATTGGCGTTAATTAGATATTTGAGATTTGGGGAAAACTACGGTCGCCAGTCCTATGGACAACTGCTATAATAACTGAAAAAGAAAGGTTATTGTGCATATAATTAGCACTAAAAGTGTGGCAGCTTAAGGTTGACACATGTGTGAAAACTGAAAGTTTGACTGAAGTAATAAATATCGCTACACTCTGACTTAATTTAGCAAAAGAATTAATAAAACCGGAAAATTGAAAGTTAATTTAGTGCCTGAAATTAATAGTGAACTTTGTTTCTGAAGCACTAGGCAATTCAATAAAATAAGGTTAGGCTTGGGTTACCTCAACAATCATTTCAAAAGCTACTTGAATCTACGCAATTTAGAAATAAGAGATTTAACTTTGACCCTGAATTACATGATTCTGAACAATTAACAACAGTAAAATTTAGTACCTACCAAGCTGAGGTACAATCAAAGGTAAGCTAAAAAATGCTAACAAAACTCGCACTCTTAATTGGTGCTTCTGTAATCTAAATATTTTAGCCAGCTATGAATACCTTAACTGAACTTTGAAATTAAAGCAGTGAAATGGAATGATATTATTTTAATGCTGGCGTATGAATTCCAACGACACTCGGTTTCATTCCAGAAAAGGAGGGGACTCTGCTTGGTAATGAAATTGGGGCAATGATCAACAAAGTTTCATGCTACGTTGCTGTAATTTTGTGATTTGAACAGTTTGAAAAGCTGAGGTCTGCCATACAGTTCTAAAACTTTACGTGCTTCCAGTCTTCCATGTTGGTTGATTGAAGGTTTGAATTCGTCACTCATTGTGGGCCGTCGCTGTTGCAGAAGATGGATGCTGGCGCGCCTTCTTCTCGACTCGGTCATCAGGCGAAACGGGCTCTTGATGTGCGAAAGCTAATGCTTCCCATCCGCGACACCGTGTCAGAAACTATCATCGCAAGACGAGCGCAGTTACATGCTGCCAAACCCCAAAAGCGCGGCGCCTCGCGGGAGCGTCACACAACACAGCTGCTCCACCGCCCTACTCCATCCAGACTCTCTCTCTGCCCGAGGTCCATGCGGCAGAGTTAACACTACCAAAGGATCCTAAACACTTTGGTTCTCCACACGACCTATCGATGTAATCGTTGGATAGCATACTTTCCCCTAGGCCAGAATCAGCGTAAAATTGCAAATAACATTTACAAACAAACCAGTTATACACTATACACTATATATATATATATATATATATATATATATATATATATATATATATATATATATATATATATACATAGTAAAACAATTACAATATATAAAGACACAGAAACGTCATATCTTCAGGTAACAAAATAAGGAAAAAAAATTATAGTACAATAGATGGAAATAGGATGATATGCGTTACCGGCGTTACAACTATTGTCATGGTCAGATTGGGATCGACTCTAATCAGTCACGACCAGAAAAAAATACAGAAGACAATATGCGAAATTATTATGAAAACTGAACAGTGCAACGTTAAGATAAAATTAAAAATATATTTTTTAGAATAGAAATTCGCTATTTTTACTCTTTGCTTCCCGGATTTGGTATATTATGTTTAACAGTAAATTTGCATTATTTTTTCTGGATTTTTAGTTCTAATGATTACTAATATTAGTCCAAACCAGTAAACTGTTGTAAGTCTACCAACACGACCAAACAACTGTGAATAAAATATTTGTTTTACGTCCTAACTTACAGGACTTACTACATTGTCTTTAATTTCTATCGTCAACAACTGATCACGTAACGCTTTTTCTCCTTTATGGCTTAAGAAATAGAGTTCTGACAACTTTATATCACTATAAGCCTTTTTCGTCTTGTCGTTGTAGCCCTAATCGCACAACATTACATGTAGCCTCTATAAGCCGTTGCATAGTCTGCTCACTGCCGCCCCACCAATCATAAGCTCGTTCCTGGTTGTGATTATTATTTTTCGTGCAGTTCTTTCACAAGTGCCTTTGTCATCCATCATTGGTTTTTTTTTTGTCTTGGAAATGTTACTTAGTCGGTGTAAGGTGAGGAACAAGAGGTTGCCTAGGTGCATGGCATATCCGTTCTAGTTCAGTTTACCTGTCGCATCAACGAGAGGGTACTTTTCGATAAACTTTATATCCTGCATATGACACAACCTATTACATCATGCAGAATCCTTGGTGTGCAATTACCACAAAAATTTTCTGTAGGTTAACACGACGCCGCACATTTTGAGCCGGAAACGGAAAGCCCTTGAACAGACAATACGTTTTCCGACTTCCACTATTGGTCATTGCTGTCACCATTTCTTCCGTTCTAACATTGAAACGTGGCGGGAACGAGTGAGTAGAGGTCTAGTGTGTGATGCTCTGCTGCAAAGATCGTACTGATGTTCTGCGGTCAGCAAGGTATTGTGAAAACTAATCGGCAAGAATCAGTGCTAACATCCTGCAAAAAATCGTGCAGCTTATCAAAGCGATTGTTATCCTCGAAAAGAATCCATCACTACTCGCATACTGTTGCAATTTATATGTGAATTCCTTGTACATCAACGAGTCTGGAACATCTGCTAAATCCCTAGAACTATGTCGTCGGTCGTAGACATATGCGAAATCAGTCAGCTTGTTCAAAAGATAACTTATGTTTATAAATTGTTTTAGAGAGCCTGCTGTGAGTAAATCAAGGATCAATTTACCGTAAGCTCATCTCCTTTATCTTGAATGTTTCATTCGTTACTGGCGGTCGCTGTGGCCGAGGGGCTGTAGGCGCTGTTCTGGTCGCAGATTCGAATCCTGCCTCGGGCATGGATGTGTGTGGTGTCCTTAGGTTAGTTAGGTTTAAGTAGTTCTAACTCTAAGGGAATGATGACCTCAGATGTTAAATCCCATAGTGGTTAGAGCCATTTGAACCATTTTTCCATTCGTCACTCACCTACCAGTAGTCTAATACCACTTTGTGTCCAGTCTCTGATACGTCGACGCTATTCGACGGGGTTGGTTGTTCACTATTACAATCTTGTATGCTCTGTCCAGTGCCTGTGTTTAGCGTGATTCGATTTTATACAGCACTACGACACACTTCCTCGTCAGTAGCTACAATGCATATGGTTACGCTTTCTCTGTTTTCGTGCCAGTCTTCCGTTTCCAGGAAAATATTCTGAAACTGCTTTTTCTGTTATTTGTTCGGTGTAATTTCATTTTTTCAATAAAATAACTTAAACTATTTTTTTCTATGTACTGTGTAGTGGGAAAAAGGCAGCTCTCCAATAATACATACTATTCATTTTCGGGGACACATTATTTCGTGCAAATAGAAATAATTGCAATTACGGTAAAAAAATTGCAACATCAAAAAGGTGATATGAGACACAAACGAAATCTGGTGGACGTGTTTCTACGTATTAAAGATGAACTCTATTCAGATTTCGCACCAGCTGCATAAGAGTAACACAACTAGCGGTACTGTGAGGATGCAGATCAGATTTCCTTTTAATACACACTATAACGGTCGTGAACGTTAGATGCCTTTGAGACCGGACGTTATGAGCTGAGGTTAGTCAATAGTGCCTTCATCACGACGAAGACGCCATTGTCAACACCTCACTGAGATTGAACGAGGTCGTGTAATAGATCTACGGGAACCTGGATGTTCTTTCTGCAACACTGGAGGAAGACGGTACAGGAACGTAACTACTATACATGACTGCTGACAATGGTGGCACGAGAATGTACGGTCATATGAAGAAGGGCTCTGGACAGCTGCATGGCACTAACGAGACGGAAGAGCAACTAGTTCAGGGTGTGGCTGTGGCGCATCGTACTTCATCTGCAGCACCAGTATGAGCAGCTCCTGGCACCACAGTGACACAACGAAATGTAACAAATCGTTTTACTTGAAGGACACCTCCGAGGCAGACGTCCTGCAGTGTGCCTTCCACTCTCCACACGTAAGGGCTATTTTCGACTGCAGTGGTATCACACGAAAGCCCATTACAGTGCAGGGTGGAAATATGTTGTGTTTTCTGATGGAAGCTGGTTGTGCCTCGGGGCCAATGATGGCTGTGTTTTGGTTTGGAGGGCAAAAGGGGCCCGCTGGCCTGTGTGGCCATGCGGTTCTAGGAGCTTCAGTCTGAAACCGCGTGACCGCTACGGTCGCAGGTTCGAAACCTGCCTCGGGCATGGATGTGTATGATGTCCTCAGGTTAGTTATGTTTAAGTAGTTCTAAGTTCTAGGGGATTGATAACCTCAGAAGTTATGTCTCATAGTGCTCAGAGCCATTTGAACCATTTCCAGCCACAAGCGGCCTGCAACCAAACTGTCTTCCTTCTGGAAACATTGGACCTATGCCTGGAGTTGCTGTCTAGAGAGTGTTTTCGTATGACAGCAGAACCGGTCTCGTGGTTATCCCACTGCAAATATGTATGTTAATCTAGTGATTCTCCCTGTTGTGTAACTACAGCAATTCCGGGGGCATTTTTGAACAGGATAACATTCCACCACATACCGCTGTTGTAACACAGTGCTCTACATAGCGTCAACATGTTGCTTTGGACTGCTCGATCACCAGATCTCTCTCCAACCGAGCATATACGGGACGACGTCGGATGACAACTCCAGCATCATCCACAAAGACCACTCCGTCCCTTTACTGACCGACCAAGTGCAACAGGCGTGGAACTCCATCCCACAAAACTGATATTCGGCACTTGTAAAACACAATTCATACACCTTTGCATACTTGCATTCAGCGATCTGGTGGTTAGAACGGTTATTAGATGTACCCGGATTTCACATTTGCAACGCCTTATCTCGCGCTTACTTTAAAATGTGGTCTTGTAATGGTACACACTGAAATAATTTACGTACACAAATGTATTCCAAATATTTCATTACTCTTCATTAATTAATTTTGATGTTCGTTTTTTCTGTCAGTATATTTTCGTTTATCCATTTTGTAATTTACACTTGTAAGAAATGACAAGTACTTTATAGACCCTTTCGCTAAAATACCCTCTTACGAAATAGTTTATTCATCGATTATGAGAATGAAGCACAATGGTGTGGTAATTAACATAAATTACCGTTTCGACACACTTATTGTTGAGAAATCTGAAGAACTGTGAAGCTACAACCGAGTGCTCTTAGGGAAGATAAGTATTCATCCTTGTGTCAAAATAATTTCAGATGAATAGAAGTTGTATTTCACAGAATAATTAAGTGCAATACTTTTACATACTGCATGGATACAACAGTACTGTAAGAGGGAAAAAGAGCACTATCTCAAGACAGCAACAGTGACCGAAATTTGCTGATAACAATTTCGGAATGACTTGAATATGAACTATCACTGAGGTAAATATCACTGAGTCAGAACTTGACGACAACAGAATTAGGAATTTGTGGTAAGTTCCTATGGGACCAGACTGCTGGGGTAATCGGTCCCAAGGCTTAAGCACTACTTAATCTACCTTAAGGTAACGCACGCTAAGGACAACACACACACCCCTGCCCGAAGGAGGACTCGAACCTCCGACGGAGGGAGCCGCGAGAACTGTGGCAAGCCGCCTTAGGCCGTGTTCTACGTGACTGACAGAAGCGAGCGACAGCGCGCGACAGCTTCAGACGACTACACACAACCGCAGGGTGTAGTTACGGAAGTGTCCTACGTGAGCGAAATCTGCGTCGCTGCCTGTCTCCCGCTCCATCTGGCGACGTTTGAATGCAAACGTGTTTGAATCTTGTCACTGCAGCACGCGCGACAGAGCAGAGGAGCGGACGCGACGGCAGCTATAAATTACTTAACGTCCGATTTTAAGAAAACTATTCGGTGAAAACATTTGATACTTCCACAACCTATAGCTTGATATCTTCAAATGATAAAGTTCTGAATTTATTTTCATTATTCGTCATTGTTACTGTGCCGCAGGAAATTACACGAACTTTTTATGAATTTGCAGAGGTAAAATCACATTGTGTAGACTTTCCGTATTGTTCATTTAAGGCTACACATTACTGAGTATGAAATGTAGCGCAGCCATCTAAACTGGAATAATATCTCCTTTCATTCTTGAGATATTGGTTGTTACATCCACGGACGGGTTGTTCGCTCCGCGTCCGAACCTTTTCTGCGGTTCGGCAATCGAGTGGTTGTAAAAATCGCCTTATCTCATAAAAGGTTAAAGATATCGAAACGTCAAATTTTGAAAATGACGTCACGCAGAAAGGACTATATTATCATATGGTTAACAATCGATAGGTATTTGTAATGGTGTGAGCAGAGCGAAAACAAGACTCCCTATAACTTACATCAGGAGGTTTTGTCCAAATTTTCATAGCCAACCAAAAGGAGAGAAACAGGGAAACTGGGTATCAAAGTGACAAGGATGAGTTCTAGTTTGTCAAGAAAGTATTTAACTGCTTGAAAGTAATCAGGGTAATTAACGAAAACTTAATTAATAAGCAGAGATAAAATTGAAATATTTTACAAAAAGCTGCTTAAAATGAAGTGCCAAAAATATTGTGTGTTCAAGACCTAGCTATTTTGCACTTGAAAAGATACATTGGTGTGGTATTTAAATGTCAAAAGGCTTCCTTCGAATCAAGTACGTAAGGAAGGCAAACGAGGAGTCAGTAAGATCATTTTTATGAATCAAAGTTGAAATTAAATAAATCAGTCAAATATCTTATGAAATGATTTGTGTAAAAGAAATAAGTAGATCAGAGAAACGTTTGACTTTCTTTTCAAAAATTTTGTTTATTTACAGACTATTTACAGTAATTGAAACGCTTGCCTCAACACTGATTGCTAGTGAATTACGTTCGCAACATCAAATGTCTGTAAAATTTCAGGATAAATTTGTTAGGAATTAAATATGTGTGATATACTGGGATAGGTGTGAAGATCACGTCCTTTGCCAAGACCTTAAAAACATACTTAGCGGTGCAGTGTAAACAGTATACATAATACTTAGTATACAGAATTGTAACTGAGTTAGTAAGAACATAAGAACGGTCTGCAATCGAACCGTGGACCTTTACCAAACACGTAATCAAGAAGTGAATACATTACCTCTACACCAGAGCGATCTTGAGCTCACAGCTGTCAATTTGCATACTTACGTAGTTAGTCATGTAGTAGTCATTCCTCCACATTTCTTGGCTATTAAAAGTTCTTGACATGTAAAAAAAAATATTCATCTTTAATTTATTGATAAGATAGTCAAATGAGATAGTCGAATGCTCCTCTGCTCATTCACGTGTATTCGAAGAAGTTGTCTTTTGATATTCATGTTTAATGATGTTTCTGAAATTCTATACGGAGCTTCCTCCCTCTGTAAATTTCATGCACAGCATTCTTTTTCTTTTTATTTTCTTAAGTAAACCTAATTATGTAACCTTACTCTACAGCTACAGTATTCTACAGGTTATGGATGCCGCTTTATAGAAACAGCTGGTTGGCTCTAAGCAGCCATCTTGTAGCGCGATATGGTAGCTCGCATGCAGGACATCCAAGCTTTTCGCCCTACGCTTCTGCTTGTCGCTGGAGTGTCGCGTATCCAGAAGTCACTCGCTGTCGCTCGCTTTTGTCGCTCACGTAGGACACGGCCTTAGACCACACTGCTACCCCCAGCGGGAACACAATTATAAACCCATGACTGGCGTGTTATATGATGAAAACTGTGAACTGTTGGGGTTACATCGTACGAACATGTTGATTTCTATATCGGTCCTAGTGGAATTGGTTGGAGCAAAACAGTACCACCACTACAATAAAAGTTATCTTCAAACTACCACTAGGCCCCGTATGATTTATTGTCTCCTTTGAGGAGACATGGATTACTTTGCCTCACCAAGAATGTTAGAGCTTACTTGTTGCACTAATTCATTCCCTTTAGGAAGGCATTTGATAACGTTCTGCACTGCCGTATAGAGAAAAAATAAGAGCTTACTAAGTATCGGACAATATTTGTGACTGGATTCAATATTGCAGAGAGAACCAAACACGACGCTCTTAATGTAATAGAATCGAAAGATAATTTTCATTGTATGCCAAAAAGTAAGCCAGGACCGTTACTGTTTACAATACATGTAAATAATCAAGCAGAAAGCGTGGGTAGCTCTTTAAAACTGTTCGCAAATCAAGCTGTTGTCTGTAAGAAAGTACAACGACAGAAAATAGGATTTATTTGCCTTACCAGGCAGGACTGATAGAAGAGATAGAGAAGTTACTCATATCTGAGTGGTGTGTATTCTACACTCCTGGAAATTGAAATAAGAACACCGTGAATTCATTGTCCCAGGAAGGGGAAACTTTATTGACACATTCCTGGGGTCAGATACATCACATGATCACACAGTCAGAACCACAGGCACATAGACACACGCAACAGAGCATGCACAACGTCGGCACTAATACAGTGTATATCCACCTTTCGCAGCAATGCAGGCTGCTATTCTCCCATGGAGACGATCGTAGAGATTGCTGGATGTAGTCCTGTGGAACGGCTTGCCATGCCATTTCCACCTGGCACCTCAGTTGGACCAGCGTTCATGCTGGACGTGCAGACCGCGTGAGACGACGCTTCATCCAGTCCCAAACATGCTCAATGGGGGTCAGATCCGGAGATCTTGCTGGCCAGGGTAGATGACTTACACCTTCTAGAGCACGTTGCGTGGCACGGGATACATGCGGACATGCATTGTCCTGTTGGAACAGCAAGTTCCCTTGCCGGTCTAGGAATGGTAGAACGATGGGTTCGATGACGGTTTGGATATACCGTGCACCATTCAGTGTCCCCTCGACGATCACCAGAGGTGTACGGACAGTGTAGGAGATCGCTCCCCACACCATGATGCCGGGTGTTGGCCCTGTGTGCCTCGGTCGTATGCAGTCCGGATTGTGGCGCTCACCTGCACGGCGCCAAACACGCATACGACCATCATTGGCACCAAGAGCGACTCTCATCGCTGAAGACGACACGTCTCCATTCGTCCCTCCATTCACGCCTGTCGCGGCACCACTGGAGGCGGGCTGCACGATGTTGGGGCGTGAGCGGAAGACGGCCTAACGGTGTGCGGGACCGTAGCCCAGCTTCATGGAGACGGTTGCGAATGGTCCTCGCCGATACCTCAGGAGCAACAGTGTCCCTAATTAGCTGTGAAGTGGCGGTGCGGTCCCCTACGGCACTGCGTAGGATCCTACGGTCTTGGCGTGCATCCGTGCGTCGCTGCGGTCCGGTCCCAGGTCGACGGGCACGTGCACCTTCCGCCGACCACTGGCGACAACATCGATGTACTGTGGAGACCTCACGCCCCACGTGTTGAGCAATTCGGCGGTACGTCCACCCGGCCTCCTGCATGCCCACTATACGCCCTCGCTCAAAGTCCGTCAACTGCACATACGGTTCACGTCCACGCTGTCACGGCATGCTACCAGTGTTAAAGATTGCGATGGAGCTCCATACGCCACGGCAAACTGGCTGACACAGACGGCGGCGGTACACAAATGCTGCGCAGCTAGCGCCATTCGATGGCTAACACCGCGGTTCCTGGTGTGTCCGCTGTGCCGTACGTATGATCATTGCTTGTACAGCCCTCTCGCAGTGTCCGGAGCAAGTATGGTGGGTCTGACACACCGGTGTCAATGTGTTCTTTTTTCCATTTCCAGGAGTGTATTTCCATGTATCATGAGCGGTCGCCTTAACTATCTTTTTTATTTTAGTTTCTACTGGTCAGTTTTTTTTAATTTTTAACAACGTAACTGAATTAATTAAACTGCCATAAATTATCTTTTCAGTATACAATCTGCTGGTGAAAGGCTTCAATTGCATGGATTATTCTAACCCCATCTTAGGTGAGACATCACTTTCTCTACAATTAACTTTTATCCATTGACTAGAAGCTATAGAATACAGGTAGCCAAAGAAACAATTTAGAATTTTTTCTATATTTTAATTACACAGCATAAAGGGAATAACAGAAGGCTTCTTTATATAACATAGAAAAACAAGAGAAATAACTCCAGGATGTTCCTTGTGTGCTAAAACTAATCGCAACCGCTGGTTGTGTATGCCGGACGCCAGTTACGGACATGCGAACGGGATGCAACGCTTGGCCTTCGATGGTCATGAATGTAAAACTACTCGTTTCAACCACTCTCACAACGGGGCATTCAACTGAGGGGCCGGTTGGAAGGAATGCTCCCTTAAGTATCTGGCAAAAGTAGACTGGTATCGGACATGTCGTCTCATTATGTGATGTCGCATTAGCAGTAACGTCCAAAAGTCGATCACGTCCTCCGACCCATTACCGAAAAGACGAAGGCCGGCAATAACCTTCATCCAGGTGACCGCATGCATCTTCAATGGTGCAAAATACGTCGCCTCCGAATAAAGGAGCATATTACGGTCAATCATGTGTGCCAACGCATCCATAGATAAAGCGCCAGTATATGTTGGAGAAGAATCCATATTTCCGCCGCCGCACCGCAGATGAGACGGTGTTCCTTGGTGTCGTCCACATTGTATGTCAAGCAGAACGGGGTGGTTGCCAGCGCGAAGGCATGGAGTTTTTGTCGCGTTAGGTATCTACCGATAACGACGGTACACCAGGTAGCACTCCTTCCCTTGTTGAAGTACGGCTGATGAACTGCACGCCGCTCCGACGGTCACCTAACCTTCAATGTGCCCGCCCGGTTAGCCGTGCGGTCTAACGCACAACTTTCCGGGCGGGAAGGAGCACCGGTTCCCGGCACGAATCTGCCCGGCTAATTTGTGTCGAGGTCCGGTGAGCCGGCCAGTCTGTGGATGGTTTTCAGGCGGTTTTCCCTCTGCCTCGGCAAATGCGGGCTCATTCCCCACATTCCGCCTCAGCTACACTATGTCGGCGATTGCTGCGCAAACAAGTTCCCCACGTACGCGTACACCACTAATACTCTACCACGGGAACATAGAGGTTATACTCGTCTGGTGTGAGAGGTTCCCTGGGGGGTCCACCGGGCGCCGAACCGCACAATAACCCTGGGTTCGATGTGGGGCGGCGGAGGGGTGAAGTGGACTGCGGTAGTTGTCGTTGGGTTGTGGACAACTGCGGCGGGGACGGAGCTTCTCCGTCGTCTCTAGGTCCCCGGTTAACATAACACAACACAACATAACCTTCACTGACGTCAATCCACAGCGTTCTCGGGGTGAGTTTGCATTAAGAGGTGATAAGTATCTCATGCAGTGGCAGCCCTAGTGCGAGGAAAATCGTCATGGACGTAACTGTATTCAAGAACAAAAGTTTGTTACTTCCATGAAACTCACTACTCACTTACCCTGATTGCCATAGTTCAGACGATACTTGTGCATTCACACCGAAGCAAACGTCGAGGAGACGACCTCGTCTTTCCTCAGAAATATATGTATCTGAGTGGTATGTATTCTGCCGTAGCTGTTCTGATAGACCACGATCAAATGTGCTGTCACATCGTGCATTATTTCTATTTGATACTTATGCTACACATTTAAAGGATATTATGCTGTAACCTTGCTGAGTAGAAGTACGTTATTCACGTTTCGTTTTATTTAAAGCTTAATACACATCCAAGTTTGTAGTACTTAAAAATATGCATAAGAGAAGCTGACATTTTAACGGGTAACTCTCCGTAGTTCTTAAACTGTCGGTGTACCTCAAGACCTACTGCATCAATTCATGGACTTCATGTTGCCATACTACGGTGGAGTTCTTATGGATGGCAGTGCGCCATACCACATGCCACATTTGCTCACAGTTGATCTGAAGAACGTTTTGGACAATTCGAGCGAATTTGAATCCATTTTGACTATTTTTCGACTGTGGCACCCTCAGGAAATATTTCAAGGTTTTTAACTACAGCTGCCAGTCACAAAACTTGTTAACTAATGTATTATTTATTTATTGTGCGACATGTTTCGAGGGAATACCTCATCATCAGGGTATATGGCGTTACAAAAACTTCACAATAAGATCAGACAGATATTGAACAGTCTTTACAAAAATATTGTTGTTTATCTGCGGAAGAAGAGAAAATCTAGTAAGAGGTGATGTCGTTTTGCAGAGCTAGACTGATATTTGCATTAAACTGTTTTGTAACAGTCACTCTCTTCGTACTTATGACGTGGCAGTCTCGTTGTGATGAGCTGAGGTGTTGCTACTTCTGTGGCTCTCTTGGGTTTCTTGATCTCTGTTCACAAGTTTTCACAAAGGTACCAGTAACTTGGAAACACGACCACAAATACAAACCTGTAGTACAGTGGACAAGATGGCGGTCAAAATACAGCCGGTTTCGACATGACTATCGATCTGTGGATGTATATGGTGTCAGGTGTTTATACGTCTTCTGCACTTCAAGTTATCGTATTACACATGTAGGTTGACGAAATACATTAGAAATTGAAAACCTGTTACAGGAGGAGGAGGAGGAGATTAGTGTTTAACGTCCCGTCGACAACGAGGTCATTAGAGACGGAGCGCAAGCTCGGGTGAGGGAAGGCTGGGGAAGGAAATCGGTCGTGCCCTTTGAAAGAAACCATCCCGGCACTTGCCTGGAGCGATTTAGGGATATCACGGTAAACCTAAATCAGGGTGGCCGGAGACGGGATTGAACCGTCGTCTTCCCGAATGCGAGTCCAGTGTGCTAACCACTGCGCCACCGCGCTCGGTAAACCTGTTACAATATTATTGTACAAATGATGGTATAAGCAGTATTGCTAGGGCTTCCAACCACTTGTTGAATCCATGCCTCACCGAGTTTATGCATTAAGCCAGGCAAAAGGAGATTAGGAGGTATTACGAGGTATCTCATGACTTTTGTCTCCTTAATGTGTTCTTTGTATGGTCTCTAGCATTTATGGAGTCCGTAATTTAGCTACTAACCGCATAGTTACCTCTGTGCCAGGTGTTTGTGTCGAAAATCCCTACCACCACTCACTGATATTCATTCTCACCTAGTTCTGACAACACACCTATTACGATTGCTCAGATTACCAATATTTAACTAATCATTTATTATTTCATAATCTTCATCCTAAAAAAAGGAGAAAATATTTTCATAAGGTGATTGGATATGAAAAAGGGGACACAAGAAATTTTAATAATAGCAGTACACTCATTTTATGTATATATTTGAGTCTGCAATTGCAACTAGTATAATTTGTAAACTATGGAGCACAGCACTAATCAGAATATTCTGATCATAGGAACACGGAAGACAGTAATTATTGCGACCGACAGAACTTCTAATGGACGCCGAATTTTTGCATGTGCATGGTATTGTATAATGTGTATATTAAAGTACAAATTTGATTTACAGTCATAATTGGTTCTCCATTGTCACGCAATTTCATGGTAGGCAAGACGTCTCTTGCTAGAATTACTTGCAAATGGAAAAAAATTATACCAGAAGCCACATTGGATCCACAGTTCCTGCGATCATATAAGTAAGCGCTTACTGAATCTGCTGCAGACTCTTTGAACACCAGCGACTCCAAGAATTTTGAAAAACTTTTTTCTCCGAAAGGTTTGTGTGTTACGCCTTCCTTCGTGCCGTAAACTCTTTATCAATATGAATCTGATCGGTTCCGGGAATTCCCACGGTCCCCTTGTTACGTTTACCTTGACGACTGTGACATCATGAAGGGCATCTGGCCAGAGAATTAAAATAAGAATTAAGTTTGCGTAATCCGGAAAAAAATGAGACTCCGCTCCAAACCGGATAAACGCAAGGAATAAGAAAGAAAGCGCGAGTTCCATTCAAGATAACGAACGTGATTTACGAGACAAGCTTTGCCAACTTCATTGCATTTAAGCTGGAAGTAGTGGCAACAGATTGAAACGGCTGTGACGTTTATTCGCGATAAAATCGTGTTTCGCGTTCGTTTTCTCTTACAGAAATCCGATTGGGACTGGCCGCAAGAAAGCCATTTTATTGTGCTAAAGCTACAACGCGAACTATTTTCGCCGAATGCAGTTAGTTCCGGAACACAATGACCGTCCCACCGCACACAGTTTCCGGGCTGCAACGGGAACTATTTTCGCCGAATGCAGTTAGTTCCGGAACACAATCACCGTTCCTCCCCACACAGTTGCCGGGTTGCAAACAATGGCCGCTCCATATTTCTAGTTGCTGCACTGCTATGGTCTGCTATTGGCAGCTTTCATTGGATCTTGTTCCGGACTATGAGAGAGCTACTTAGCGGAGGGGGGGGGGGGGGGGGGGGAGGGGGGATGGAGTGGCGTTTCAGTCAGATACATATCGTTTTCAGTTTTATTTTCGTTATTAACCTCTAGAGTTGTATGTCTAAAATGGTGTTTTAATCGTGTTTATAGCGCCATCAGATGTATGTAATTTTAGTTCTTGAATAAGTGATTGCTCAAGAGTTTGTCTGACGGAGGTCGGAATGGCCGCAGTGTTATTTACCATACTGAGAGGTTTCATGCTAGTGATTACTTTCAAATTTGCTGCCATTCGTAGGAAATATGAAGGATCGAGACCGGAATTTTTTGCTTTGGGTAGTCTGACTTCCCTTGAGTTCATGGGGTTTTACATTCTCTTGTTTCTTTCTTTCAGTATACTTGTATTTGTGCAAAAGTTTTGCGTTAGGAATTCCGTCCACAGTCCACAGTTGTTTTTCTCCACTTATAAGCAGTATGCGGCATTATCAATGTTTTGAGTAACAAACGTTGTGTCACTTCCCAACGTAAAGACAGTAACTTACAGACAGTAGGGAAACCGAGACTTTGCTATTAATGGGTCGTCCGACCCTGCGGCCTCTTTAATGATATTCGAAAGGCATAGTCCATACGCTGTCATCGTGTTTCCTTCGGCATTTCTCTTCATTTTGGTATTTTAAATAATATCACAGAAACAACACATAACTCCAGAGTATATCGAGAATAGGAAAGTTACCTTATAAGCAGTAATGAATATATCCTGCAGAAATGTGCAGCGATCTTTATTTCGAAAGTTCGTTAAACTTATCTGTCGTGACTTCCCTATTAGTGATGACGCCAGAGTCTCGTCGACGCCGTCAGCGTCGGCGGTATGACACCTCAGGAGGATTTTAATTGGATGTTTCTAGAAAAGCCGGTTGCTGTGGAATATCAGCTCGTAACTTCACATTAGAATATAAACTTGGATCTTCTTTGAAAGAAACCCACACACGCACACACACACACATACACACACAAAGCTCTCAGTTACAATTTGAAGAGGTACTTCGAGAACAGAAACTATAATAATGCATAATGTATCAAAAGCTTAAAATATCACCTACGACAGACATGCAAAATTTCAAATCTTATCTCGTATTTTGCCTCCCATCCCAGTAACAAAATTGTTAACCATCTGAGACGGGTATGCAGTAACGTGTCACCAGTGATTGTGCATCTAAACATGCTTTAAAAATTACAGTATACAGAAAGTCTCTTTTTAAAGTTAGTTACGGTTAAGGATTGATCGCCTACATTACTACTGATACTCAAGATGCCTTATGCCGTGGGAAAGGCGCTGAAGTATCTGTTAGCCCACGTCATAATCCTAAAAAAAGGCGGTGTCACCAAAAATGCCAACCGCTATCTTGAAGACAACTGGGCTCCCAAAAGCAGTGCGACAGGTAGCTACTATTAATTGTTATCTTTTCACGAACATGAAACTAGTTTTTTTTTAATATATGAACAGCACCACGTATGTTTTATATATATTTTAGCGCAGCTTAACAATAGAAATGAAACGATATCAGTGGCGAAGACTGGTACGTAATTTCGCAATAATACACAGGAGGCCTGACTGGGACAGAATACGCAAATAAAATTCTTGTGCCAATTTTTAATACCTGACATTCTTTCTTTCTTTCTCGGGGTCTTTGTCCCGCTCCAGTGCGGGGTCGGCTTTGTTATTACGGATTTGGCAGGGTTAATTGCAGAGGGTGGCCGGATGCCCTTCTTGACGCCACGCCGAACCCCACCGGGACGGAAGTAGTGTACCCCAGCTGTCTGCAGCTAGTCTAAGTCATGAAATAGCGCGAACGCTTTCAAATGTCTGTGAGTCGTGTAATTGAGGCGGAACTTGGGGACCAGCCGGTATTCACCAAGCAGGATGTGGAAAACCGCCTAATAACCACATCCAGGCTGGCCGGCATACCGGCCCTTGTCGTTAATCCGCTGGGCGGATTCGATCCGGGGCCGGTGCGCCTACCCGGGTCTAGGAAGCAGCGCGTTAGCACTGTCGGCTACCTTAGCGGGTCTTTTAATACCTGACATGCGGATTGATAAAGTGACATTACAATTAATGTTCCTTCAAGCTTTTTAGCACATCCAGTTTCGAGTCAGTGTCTTTTAATTTTCCTTGGGTTAAAGATATTGCACAGTCAAATCTTGAGTGGTATTGTTATTATTTTCAATTCAAAAACGCTAAAGTTTGCTTTCCCAAAAAGCTGAGCATAGGGGCTGGTAGCAACTGTTCCATGGAAAAACAGCCTCTGCTTAACAGATCAAAATTCAGAGCACGACATACACTTCAATCGGAAACTCCAAAGCATAAGAGCACAAACAGGGCAGCAGGGCGAAATCTTAAATGTAAACTATATATTTACTGCAAATGCAGGTGACTCTGCAGCGTCTTCAACTCACTCGAAAGGCAAGAAAGCCTAGATCCAAGTTTTTTTAAACAATAAATAAAATAACCTCTTGGCCACGCTTGAATAGTGTTGCAGGCGTAGGGTGTGGTTACTGGCATTTCAGTTGACAACCTATGTTATCTGGGAAATTAACATGTAATCGTCGACTAGATGTGTATAAAAGTGCTTCTGAGTATGAAGTGTAAAGTTTATAAATCGATCGTAAAGTAAAAGTTCTAACAAGGTAACTGCAGCCAGATGCTGTTTGATTTATTGCTGTTACCACATGCAACTGCTTTTCTTCAATCCACTGCAATGGATAATAAAGATATGTTTCTTCTTCTCCATTCTTACATCTTCTTCTTCACCTCATTTGGGCGAAAGGCAGGATCTAGCGGTAAATATTTCACTGTTCAGTCAACAACTTTAAAAAATGTAAGCACCGACGAAACAAGAGAAGGAACTAAAAAAATCACAGTTGACAAAAAAGTGGACAATCTGGGTATTGCCTGGTATCTATAGGCGATCTTGCCATTCTACCTGAATCTGTGATGAAGCATTGCTGCTCTGTAGCCTACAAGACAGAGATTCAAAATCAAGTCTTTGCCTACTTTTCGAAAAGTCAGTAGGTGGAACCTGACTATGGAAGAATAGCGTCTATAACAATAAATCTTTTTTCCTGAAATGGAAAACTGGCATTACGAGTACAACACTGTCATTAGATCAGGATGAATGTGTGATTAAGAATGCCTTTCGTTGAATATAGGCAAATAAGTTGGTGAAATAGAAGAGAAGGAAAGGAAAATAATCAGGGAGATCTTGAAATCAAAATATGCCAATGGTAAATGGAAATTAATATGAATTAAGGAATTTATGGGAAAATTGAATGATTATTAGACACAATGAGGAAGAAAAAAGTTATATTCTATTGAGACCCAAATAGGCTAGATGAAATAAACGATAACAAAATGGATTTATAGGTTTTTTTGACTAAACCTAAAGGCATCAATGATGTAGCTTAAAGAAACTGAAACAGATGTGACGGAAATGGAAATACTGGTGAAAGACATAGGAGAAAGAGAAAAGTTCAGAACAAAATTAACAAGTGTCAGAGGCCACCAGGAGAAAACAAAGAAAAATGAATGAAAAACTACTGGAAAGAAAGAAAGGAGGAAAGAAACAAGACGTAAGTTACTTTATGTGACCAAACAAATATGATCGAAAGCTAAATATTTTATTAATATCCCCCAAATCTATAAAAAAATTACTTGATGTTGTTTAAAAACATTAAAATGTTTATTTTCTTTGTTTTTTTTTTAAATTAATGTCGAAAGATTGCAATGTAAAAATAAAAACAAAAGGTAGATATTTAGAAGACATTGGAGACACAGTTAAGTATTTTCACATAACAGCGTGATTTCGCCAACAAGTTTAAGGACTTCTACTGGGAAAAATTAAAGGGTCCAATGCTTGGTATCTGTAGAAATGAACGTAGACTAGTCTGTCGCGTGAGCTGGGACCGTACTTAGTATCACGAGGAACTGGCAACGTTGAGTAAAAATGGAGGGGAAAGATGGACGGCGCTGGAAGGGTACTGATGTGTAGTGGAGTATGCAGAGAAGAACTATGCTTGGATCGATAAATATCAGGAGGGCGGGGGGATTTCTATGCCAGGGAGAGAAGTTAAGTTATGATACGATATGGAATGTGTGCATGAGTAGGAACGGTGCGATATGCTGGTATAGGCACTGCAGCTTATCAAGATTGATGGTGAGAGGGGACCAAAATGGGGTTAGTGTGATATAGTTTGCGGATAGCGTGAGATATCCGGAGCTGTTAAATGTGGGTGAAATGGTAGAGGATCGGTGTGGGGAAAGGTAAACGTATACGGATACGGAAAGGAAGACGGAGTGCATGGCACTCAAGGTATGGAGTGCAAAAAGTTGATGAGGCGTTATAAGTACAACAACAGGGAACTGCGTCAGCATTTTGTACATGTGGAATACAGTGGAAGTTTACAATCCTCATTTTAGATCCTTTAGCAGATGTAGTCGTTTTAGTCTATTTTAGGCTTCCTATTGGATTGTTAGCATTTGAGATTTCTATGTTAGTTACCAGTCGAGCGTTAATCCGAGATATTTTAGTTTATTGGCTCAATGGCTAGAACATTTGTTCCAAATAAAAACTCAGACATTAAATCAGCTCTTACTTCAGTTACCAGACAAGACTGCGGAAGAAGTATTAAAGCCGGTAGAAATTTTTGGTGTATTACTAGCCCCTGGGCGGCATTATCTTTTGTGAAACGTGAGACGAAAACTGATGGCGCCAGCAGCTGTGTGCTATGTTCAGCTAAAGGAGGAGAAAGCAATATTGTGTTGCCGTGGGCCATTGGCGCCGGCGGAACATGAAGGTCGGTGTCAAAGCGGGAGATGAAAGGACCCACGTGTGGACAGCCAGGAGGCATTGTCCGCGGTGATGAGCAACACGGCGCCCGCTCTGTGGACAGGGGCCATTTCATGCGCTCCACGTCCTGCTTCTGTACGGTGTGCAGTGATTGATAACGGGCAATTACCTTCCTTCTTACTCTCTAGGGGAGGATAACTTAAATGCAGGTAATGGAGCTGTCGGTTTTAATCACCGTACTATGCAAACTGCGCGCTGCACCAGTTAAGTAAACTGTGCCGGCCGGGCTAGCCGAGCTGTTCTAGGCGCTACAGTGTGGAACCGCGCGATCGCTACGGTCGCAGGTTCGAATGCTGCCTCGGGCATGGATGTGTTTGATGTCCTTTGGTTAGTTAAGTTTAATTAGTTCTAAGTTTTGGGGACTGGTGACCTCAAAAGTTAAGTCGCATTGTGTTCAGAACCATTTGAACCACTTTAAGCAAACTGTGGTATTGGTGCGCGCAGAGTACTCGACAGCAGTGGGTACTACAATTATTTGCCCCTTTTCACTTAAGTTCTAGTTTCGCATACCTTCCCTTAGTTTACTAGTATCCCCTGAGTGCTGTTGCCGTACTGAACTTTGGTGGTGAGAGGGACATTCAATAAGTAATTTTTCTCTGCCAGTTTCGGTTGAAAAATGGGAATTTTGCTGTGGGATATCGTTTAATATTCCTACTTTAGGCCCTATAGTTTCATTAAGTTTTTATAGGAGGGCTGCACTATACGTAACGTTCAAAGTAACGTCTGTAACGGAGGTGTGTTTTAAGCAGAGAGCTGTCATTGAATTTATTTTGGGAGAAAACTGAGGCATCGAAGATGTTCATAGGCGCTGGGTATTGTTTACGGAGATTTAGCAATGAACAAAAGCACTCTGAGTCTGTGGGCGAGATCTCTGTCATCATTGTAACGAGATGTCGGAAATCTGTTGGAATTCCCGCATGCCGTCCAGCCGCATAGAGCTCTGACTTCGGCCATGTTGGAGTGTAGGACACTTTCAACGGAGATAATTGAAAAACTTTTCCTTCTCTATGCCAAAGCGTGGTCTCGTAAAAGTCTGCAAACTACAGAGGACCTCACTGGCCTCTTATTTCCCATCCATCTTACAGCCCGGATCTCACAGCTTCCGGTTTCCATCTGTTTTGCCCAATGAAGGATGCACTCTGTAGGAAGCAGTACGTGGATGTTGGGCAGGTTGTTGAAGCGGCAAGACGTTGGATCAGCCGTCGACCAGTCGAGTTATACCATGCGGACTACAGACCCTCCCTGTAACAGCGTAAAGCTGGCGCAAGAACAGAAAGTATGCTGAAAAATAGGGTTTTGTACCCAAAAGAGAGGGGAATAATACGTTATACTGGAATCCTGAATAAAACTAACCAGCTTTCAGAATAAAATTTGTGTTACTTTACCTGTTGAGCACCCCTCGTATTTCACACTAACCATCCTTTCGTGAATCGGTTTCCTCTTTCACATTTTTTTTATTAATTTTTTTTTTTTTTTTTTTTTTTTTATTTTGACATCAATAGTCTGAATGGTTTGATGCGGCCCGCCACGAATTTCTCTCCTGTGTCAACCTCTTGTTCTCAGAGTAGCATTTGCAACTTACGTCCTCAACTATTATACTACAGCAGCATAAATCAAACCCTAACAATGCCTCTGAGAGCATCGGAAGTCATAAGCTTCACCTCGTCCTAAAAAGCGGATAATTAGCATCAGTCGGAATCACAGTAGTTTCCGACACCATCCGGAAATCAAATGCGATAGCTAATGCATATTACTGTAACAACACACTGACTGCATCCTACAATTTTATTCGAGAGGAAAGCGAATTAATTTCTCCGTGATTCTGGTACATCAATTAATTGGAAAACCTTCAGGTTCCCACGAAAACGTCACAGCAGTTTTCCTCCTCCTAGGCTTCTCATTTACGAACCAGTGTTGTGACTCTAATGATCTAATTGTTGAAAGTCGTTACCTATGTTCATTTGTATGTAGGCTACTAACTAATCTCACCGGATAAAAATTAGTCACACCGACGAAAAGTGTTTCAAGCATACCGTGCAATTCCGCCCATAGTATTGAAAACCATCTGGATTTATTTAATAAGTGAGTCCATTTGCTTCACAGGTACATTGAATCCAGTTTAAGCCAATCGCTAAGGTTTTGATCGCGCAGTTCCATGAAACTGAGGAGGTGCTGACTTTGGCGTTTTCCCCGCCGTTCCAACACGTTCCACAGATATTCTATGGGGTTCACGCAGGGAAATTTTGCAGAGCATTCGAGATGTAACGGGGTGTGGAAGTGTTCAGACTACCAATCACAGATACCTCCAGTATAGTGAACTTTGCCGCTGCCATCGTTACGTGCCTGTGTGAGCAAGAGCCTATTGCGAGGTCACCGACTCAGGTGTTTGATGCATTCAGTTCCCGGTGCAATGTTCTCCATCTGTAGCAGTTACTGCTGAATTTGAAGGCGATTTTGATTCACAAGCCGTGAAACGCTTCTCCGGTCTCTTTCAACCAGTTTCCTTTACCGACACCAACTCTGACATAGTGTTTCGTGGCGAAGTGTGTTACATTATTGCTTCTAGTCACTTTGAACAGTCATCGTGAATCACCAACAAATTCAGACACCGTATGGTCATAGGCACGGCCAAACATTTTTGTCATTCTTTCACGTCCTTACATTTACCATGTTTACTGGCAATAAATGTCTCATTAATCACTACTGCCTTATGCTCACGTGTAGGTTGCTCCCGTATGGTTGAGCTCGTAACTTGGCCGCTGCACCATCTGTAAAGGCTTAAATCTTCATCTCTGCATGCACTCTGTGGTGACTACTTTTTTTGTCTGGTAATCTTGATTAAACGAATTAAATCAAAATATCGTGTGACTAGTTCCTCCCGTCGGGTAGACAGTTCTCTGGGTGCAAGTCTTTCGATTTGACGCAACTTTTGCGACTTGCGCGTCCAGCAAACGAATTGAAACGATGACATTGAATGTACATAATTACTGTATTGTGAGAGTTGGACGAAAAAGGCATGACACCAAAAGTTCACACAGTAGTACCACGAGTCTGGAAAACAGAGTAAATCCAAAGGAATAGAAGAGAACTTTGATAAATCCACTCCGTAGAAAGGAGACAAAACAGGTTCGAACGATTACGGAGAAATCTCGTTTCTTCCAGTAACTTGTAAAGTACTCTCTAAACATTTGCTGAAAAGACTTGAGCCGCAGACGGACCAACACCTAGCCGAGTTTCAGGTTGGATCTAGGAAAGTTACATCCGCCACTAAAGAGGTATAGAACCTCAAAACCACGCTACGCATCAGACGATATTGGAACATGACAGTCACATTTGTCGAGTTCAAAACACCATCTGATTCTGTTGGTAGTTGAACGCTGCTTAAAGGCGTAGAAGAATTACGAGTCCATAGAACGAGCAGAGTCATACCGTCGTCGTGGACTTCAGTCCAGAGGCTGGTTTGATGCAGATCTCCATGCTACTCTATCCTGTGCAAGCTTCTTGATCTCCCAGTACCTCCTGCAATCTACATCCTTCTGAATCTGCTTAGTGTATTCATCTCCTGTGCTCTGTATACGATTTTTACCCTCCCGCTGTCCTCCAATACTAAATTTGTGAACCCTTGCTGCCTCAGAATATGTCCTACCAATCGATTCCTTCTTCTAGTCAAGTTGTGCCACAAATTTCTCTTCTCCCCAATTTTATTCAATACCTCCACATTAGTTACGCAATCTACCCATCTAACCTTCAACATTCTTCTGTAGCACCAAAATTCGTAAGCTTCTATTCTCTTTTTGTCAAAACTATTTATCGTCCACGTTTCACTTCCACACATGTCTACACTCCATACAAATACTTTCAGAAACGACTTCCTACAACTTTAATCTATACTCGATGTTAACAAATTTCTCTTCTTCTGAAACGTTTTCCTTGCCATGGCCAGTCTACACTTTATATACTCTCTACGTCTACCATCATCAGTTATTTTGCTACCCAAATAGCAAAACTCATTTACTAGTGCGAGCGCCTCATTTCCTAATCTAATACCATCAGCAGCGCCCGATTTAATTCGACGACATTCCATTATCCTGGTATTGCTCTTGATGATGTTCATCTTATATTCTCATTACAAGACACTGTCCATTGCGTTCAGCTGCTCATCCCAGACCTTTGCTGTATCTGACAGAATTACAATGTCATCGGCCAACCTGAAAGTTTTAATTTGTTCTCTATGGATTTTAATTCCTATTCCGAATTTTTCTTTTGTTTCTTTTACTGCTTGCTCAATATATTTGTTTCCTTTACTGCTTGCTCAATATACAGATTGAATAACATCGGGGATAGGTTACAACCCTGTCTCACTCTCTTTCCAACCACTGCTTCCATTTCATGCCCCTCGACTCTTATAACTACCATCTGGATTCTGTACAATTTGTAAATAGCTTTTCGCTCCCTGTATTTTACCCCTGACCACTTCAGAATTTGAAAGAAGTATTCCAGTCGACATTGTCAAAAGATTTCTCTATGTCTACAAATGCTAGAAACGTAGGTTTGCCATTCCTTAATCTATTTTCTAAGATGAGTCGTGAGGTCAGTACTGCCTCACTTGTTCCAACATTTGTACGGAATCCAAACTGATCTGCCCCGAGGTCGGATTCTACGAGTTTTTTCATTCGTCTGTAAAGAACTCGTGTTAGTACTTTGCAGCTGTGACTTATCAAACTGATAGTTGGGTAATTTTCACATCTGTCAACACCTGCTTTCTTTGGGTTTGGAATTATTATATTCGTCTTGAAGTCTGAGGGTAGTTCGCCTGTCTCATACATCTTGCTCACCAGACGGTAGAGTTTTGTCAGGACTGGCTCTCCCAAGGCTGTCAGTAGTTCCAATGGAATGTTGTCTACTCCGGGGGCCTTGTTTCGACTCAGGTCATTCAGTGGTCTGTCAAACTCTTCACACACTATCTTATCTCCCATTTCATCTTCATCTACATACTCTTCCATTTCTATAATATTGTCCTCAAGAACATCGCCCTCGTATAGACCCTCTATATACTCCTTCCACCTTTCCTTTTTTTTTTTGTTTAGAATGGTTCTCTTTTCTCCAAAGGTCTCTTTCATTTTCCTGTAGGCAGTATCTATCTTACCCCTAGAGATATACTCCTCAACAGCCTTACATTTGTGCTTTAGCCATCCCTGCTTGGTCTTTTTGCACTTCCTGTCGATCTCATTTTTGAGACGTTTGAATTCCTTTTTGCCTGCTTCAGTTACTGCATTTTTTTATTTTCTCCTTTCATCAGTTAAATTCAATATCTCTGCTGTTACTCAAGGATTTCTGTTTGCCCTCGTCTTATTATCTTCCTCTGCTGCCTTCACTGTTTCATATCTCGAAGCTACCCGTTCTTCTTCTACTGTATTTCTTTTCCCCATTCTTGTCAATCGTTCCCTAATGCTCTTTCTGAAACTCTCTACAGCGTCTGGTTCTGTCAGTTTATCCAGGTCCCATCTCCTTTAATTCCCACCTTTTTGCGTTTTCTACAGTTCATAACCAATAGATTGTGGTCAGAGTCCACGTCTGCCCCTGGAAATGGCTTACAGTTTAAAACCTGGTTCCTAAATCTCTGTCTTATCATTATATAATCTATCTGAAACCTGTCAGTTTCTACAGGCTTTTTCCATGTATGGAACCCTCTTTCATTATTCTTGAACCAAGTGTTAGCTAATATTAAGTTATGCTCTGTGCAAAATTCTGACAGGCGGCTTCCTCTTTCATTTCTTAGCCCCAATCCTTATGCATCTACTATGTTTCGTTATCTCCCTCTTATTACTCTCGAATTCCAGTCACCCATGACTATTAAATTTTCGTCTCCCTTCACTACCTGAATAATTTCTTTTATCTCATCATACATTTCATCAATCGCTTCCTCATTTGCGGAGCTAGTTGGCATATAAACTTGTACTACTGTGGTAGGCATGGGATACGTATCTACCTTGGCCACAATAATGGGTTCACTATGCTGTTTGTAGTAGCTTACCCGCATTTTTATTGATTATTCATTATTAATCCTACTCCTGCATTACCCCTATTTGATTTTGTTTTTATTGTCCTGTATTCATCTGACCAGAGGTCTTGTTCCCCCTGTCACCGAACTTCACAAATTCCCACTATATCTGACTTTAACCTATCCATGTCCCTTTTTAAATTATCTAACCTACCCGCCCAATTAAGAGATCTGACATTCCTCGCTCGGATCCGTAGAACGTCAGTTTTCTTTCTGCTCATAACGTCGTCCTCCTGAGTAGTCCCCGCCCGGAGATCCGAATGGGGGACTATTTTACCTCCTGAATATTTTATCCAAGAGGACGCCATCATCATTTAAATGGCTCTGAGCACTGACGTCATCAGTCCCGTAGGACTTTAGATGATGATGAGGAGGAGCGTAGGGGACGACGCAAGAGACCCGCTAGGCAAGGTCCTAGTGGAGGTGGTTTGCCATTTCCTTCCTCCGACCGTAAAGGGGATGAATGACGATGATGACGAAGATGACACTACAACACTCAGTCATCTCGAGGCAGGAAAAATCTCTGACACCGCCGGGAATCGAACCCTGGACCCCATGCGCTGTAAGAGAAAACGCTACATCAAGACCATGAGCTACAGACACGAGAAATTGGGGTTATTTAGGAGGGAACAAGCTCAACATAACAGTTAAAATAAAGGAAACCATGATCCCAAACACACAAAATGACGAATGAAAAAAATAATTACGTATTCTATAGGAATTAGACACAGTTGACAATACCAAAACAACATCAACAGCAAACTGTACGGAAATTGGAATCAGACATTTCCCTTGACCACAGCTGACCATATCAAATCAATATCTACATATAAATCTATGAAAATTGGAATCAGTCATTTCCATTGACTTATATAGGTCAATCACAACTATTGATACGAAAAAAGTAACGCATACAATTACGAAAAATTAAACGAAAACCCCAAACCCCAACATCTAAAAATTCAAAAATCAAACATCATAAACTCTCTGCCGTAATGCCGTCACACACCACAACATACTTATGTCATGGGGTCAGAGCAGAAGGGGGAATCGGACCCCTCCGTTGACCCACACAGTGGGATGTATGAAGTGTGTAAGCAGCTACTTGATCTTCATTTGGACGAATGGGAAGGGCACACACACAATCCGGTGACCCACCTACCCCTGCCTTTCTACCCCACGTATCTTCCACCATGTTACATCCCTGAAACACAATTTACCCTTTAATAAACCTCTACTGCACTTGAACGTGGTACACACTTCCAATTCTTGTCCTGAACCGACCTCAGTAAAAGATAAACATCATTTATACACTGCTAAAACATAATATTTATCAACTGCAATTTTTCCATACTCTGCAATGTGGAAACCATTAGTGCAAAAGAAAAAACAAATAGGATTCCTTTCTAGAAAATATGATAATTTAATTTTGTATTGGAACAATTTAGTTAGAGTTATTCAAGGACGGCATAAAAGAGTACCCTTTAACCATCCCTGCACCCCACCCAAATTCTCACATCCCATCAGTCAGGAAATTCAGTACGTTGTTCATGGCACTCTCTCCTACCACATTTACAAATATGAGAATGTAGTCCCCTAAATGTCCTTTGTTGTCTGGACTAGGCTGGCCAATAAGTTGTTGATCACTTAAAACGCATGTTCTGTGCTGTCCCTTGCCTTGCCAGGCAGAACCTAAGCGAATCATTATTCCTCATCACTGTTGCCTCCAAACACAGCTATTGTACAGTTCTACCACACAAAGTCTGCTGTACGAGAAGGGTCAGAAAATGTGGACAGTGGATAAAGTTACAGCCGTTTTATGATTTCACTGATTGTTTTAATGTAATCTAACAAAAATGAAAATATAGTATATATTACATTTCCACTAGAATCTTGCCTAGTATAGCGGTGCGGGTCGCCTGCATCGTCCCTTACGCTCCTCCTCATCATCATCATCTAAAATTCTAGGGGACCGATGACCTCAGATGTTAAGACCCATAGTGCACAGAGCCATTTAAATGATGATGGCGTCCTCTTGGATAAAATATTCCGTAGGTAAAATAGTCCCCCATTCGGATCTCCGGGCGGGGACTACTCAGGAGGACGACGTTATGAGCAGAAAGAAAACTGACGTTCTACGGATCGGAGCGTGGAATGTCAGATCCCTTAATCGGGCAGGTAGGATAGAAAATTTAATAATGGAAATGGATAGGTTAAAGTTACTATCGTTGAGGCACGCAAGCCTCCCCACGAACGCGAAGTCCATGGTTCATGGGGTGGGGGGAGGGGGCGGGGGTGAAGAGTTATATCATAGAAACTATAACAGGAACCACGTAAAATCTCAAACTCAGTGACGAAATCTCAAACTCATTCGAAATTCACGTAGGAGTCCGACAAGGAGATGGCTTACGTCGCTTTTGTTCCGCATCGCATTAGAAATAATGATCAGAGAATTAGAAAAGGACGTCATAAGGATTCCAAATAAGAAAAAGGAAGGGAAAAGTAGTCGCAGAGAAAGCGTTTGACCTTTGCAGATGGCATGCAACAAAGATAAACACAATCTAGCATTAGATAACCTACGTGAGTCTCATGTCGATATCAAATACACTATAGAAGAAACTCGCTATCAGGGCACAAAATTAACAGGAAAACAACCCATTTAAAACACGGTATGGAAAAATCTCACAGGTCACTCCAAGAGAAATCATCCACTCCACAAGCTTGAAAATAGTTTCCAACATAAAAAGAATATTGAAACTGAAAAATGAGTACTAGCTGAGGTGGGATCACTACAAAAAAGAGGAATATCTTGCTATGCAAAAGAAGGACAATACCAGAAGTGTTCTATCTCAATAAATCACAGTAACTAGAGGGGGGATAAAACTTAACGTCCCGAATAATGGTGAGAGGGTGTACGTGAAATAATTGTTTTGCAAATAATGAATTGTAAATAAATATGCATACGGCTGCTTATGCCCTCACACAGTTCATGATTGTGCTCATGAGCGAGGACAGTATGAAGAAATGTTGTCATGAAATTAAATTTGAAAATGACTATAAACTGAGTGACTACGTTCGATTAGTGCAAATATACTGAAGTGAAAACTGTGATTTAGCCGCGCGGAGTAAACGAGTGGCTTAGGCCGCTAAGTCACAGATTGCGCAACCCCTCCCGCCGCAGGTTCGAGTCCTCACTCGGGCATGGGTGTGGGTCTTGTTCTTCGCGTAAGTTAGCTTAAATAGTGTGTAAGTCTAGCGACAGATGACGTCAGCAATTTGATCCCTTGGGAATTCACATACATGTTACATTCTGAACAAAGCTGTGATTTGAGGAAGTTTTGTGCCCTTTGTGGAGGGACAGCTGTTACGGACGCGCAACGGTGGGCAATAAAAGTATCTAAAAGCAGCATGGTGCATGAAAATCACCATTAAGCTGTGTTACTTAACGGGATCTAGTAGTAAGGAAGAGACTTTCAACTCCAACAAACTTGCCACTCTTCTCAGAGTGTGATGGATTTCGGTGTACGTAAAAACACGATCAAAGAAAGCACACGGTAATCTACGTTCGATCGTAACACACATACAGTTGTAAAGTATGGCTCACCGCTCAACTGAGGTTGATAAAGAAGACTGGTTGCCGAGCTGTGGTCTGTACTGATTGTTGCGTAAGCACTCACGTACGAGACAGCATTCTTGCCATCGAACGGAGGTAGGGACCAAGTGAATTTACAACAGAAAGCGAGCTTCACAAATACGTTTGTGGGGAAAGAAATAAATGTAATCTCACTACAAGCTCATGAATTGCCCCGAAAGGAAAAATCTCGAGACATTCGAGACTTAAGATTACCGAGAATGAAATGAAGATGTAATAAATGAGAACTAGTATTCTTGTGTTTGTGTATATACGTATGTAGTATAAGATGTCATGTAATATCTGTCTGAGAATTTGTCTCATGTGAACCATCATTTGAGAAAGAGGTGAACATTCCCAGAAAGCATCAGCTCCAGTAAGGAGTCTCGTCCTCCAAAAGCCTACCCTTTGAATACAATTATCAATCCCATTCCTGATTCATCCTACGACATTATTATCCAATAAGCAACCAGAGGAAAACATAAATGTATGAATCTTTTCTTGTTTCCGTTTCAGGTGCGACGAACTGTAACTGTTTTGAAACTTCCTGTCCGATTAAAACTGTGTGCCCGACCGAGACTCGAACTCGGGAAAGTGCTCTACCATCTGAGCTACCGAAGCACGACTCACGCCCGGTCCTCACAGCTTTACTTCTGCCAGTATGGAATGTAGGAGACAAGATACTGGCAGAAGTAAAGCTGTGAGGACCGGGCGTGAGTCGTGCTTCGGTATCTCAGATGGTAGAGCACTTTCTCGCGAAGGCAAAGGTCCCGAGTTCGAGTCTCGGTCAGGCACACAGTTTTAATCTCCCAGGAAGTTTTATATCAGCGCACACTCCGCTGCAGAGTGAAAATCTCATTCTGTAACTGTTTTACTGAGAAAAATTTGTGTTACAGTATCATTCAAGCATGAATTTATGATATATGTGCAAAGAGAGAAAACACATTGTATGAAGCTAGTGTGGTGCCAGATAAGTTTTGCGAAGCAATTAGATGAGTTAGAATCATTTTTTGTATGTAAAGACAATACTTTGTGTGTTACTGTAGTTGAAAGAAGAGAATGAAAGACCATTTCATATCACTGTAAGAAATTAATATGTGAAAGAAACACATATGTAGGCATCGAGCCTCAAAGCAACAGTGGGAATAATGAATACTAAATAAGATTTAGATATAATCGAGAACAATCCGGTACAAGCGAAAGATAGTATGCAGCAAACACTTCGTGAAGTGAATCTTGGGCTTAGCCGTGTGAGTGTGAACTGCAGTCAAGAGTTACAATAAATAGATTTCGATGCCAGATGGAATATTGTGATCTCTGTATAAAAACTTTAGATATGTTAAGGTTAATCTCATTTTTTCACATTCTGATACCTTTACTTTTTTACCATTGAATAGAGTGTGGTTGGGTGGGAATATGTCAGTACATAATTTAATAATTCACGATTCAAGTGAAGAAATCGGTGTACACAATTATTATCATCCTGTTGCACTCGTTTACTGTAGAGAAGGCGAAGGAATGTAGATTTCCTCGAGGTTGTAATAGGAGGTGAATGTTAACGGATTAATTATGTGCTGGCTTACACGGTGACAATATTGGTGTACGTGCTGCACGTAAATATTAAGCGAATAGAGCATTCAGTCCTTACCTTTCCGCTTTCACAGTCAAAACATAAAAGGAATAATAGTTTGCTTCATGTGAGCTCATCAGTGAAGCCCACTGTCTCCTGCATACTAATGTAAAGTGAGACAGGTATTTTTTTTCTAGCTTGTGAAACTAACATAATCACAAGATATGGCACTAGGATATAGCTCGTTCGGGCCCCTTTCGCTGATGTAAATCCCTTTTGTGTGCTGCGACTAACGATTTCATTGAGAATCATCCTCAAATTGCAGGAATATGCGACTTTCAAAATTATTAAATTATTTTTCTCTCACTAAGAAGTCAACAATTTTTCTACCCCCTTCAGGAAATGCAAGTCACACAGAATAAGATTTTACAGTAAGATGTCCGAAATTCTCATGAAAATAGGTGTAAGCTAAACAAAAGACGGGTAATATTTTAATGCGTACCGGATCAAACAGAGAAAAACAGGAATGTGAGATAATGAGCGAAGAGGACGCTGTCTTCCGCCGCTACTGACCGGCTTGTGAATTGAAGAACTAGTGAAGTAATAAAAGAAAAATTCAAGAATGGGGTTAGTATGTTAGGTGAAACTGAGTCAGTAATAAAATTCGCTGATGACATTTCTAACATCAGTTAAAGTGAAGAAGAATTGGAGGAGCTGTTTAAGAATATAAGAAGTTTAATGGGCACACACTACGAACTAAGAGTAAACCGACGAACGAAAAATATGAAGAGGTGCAAAAGAGAGATTAGCGATGAACGTAACATCCAAACTGGTGACCACGAAGTAGACGAAGTGAAGGAATTATGCCGCCTTCAAAGCTAAATTACATTTTTAAGTTAAAATTTTCTGGAAAGGTACGCTGTGTTATATTTCTTAAAAAGATCAGAGTTTCGATCCCTCACCTGGAATCTTCTTGAGTATCTTGCGTTGCCCACTGTAGATTGAGTACAATCTACAATGGAAGCCACAAGGTTCTGAAGAAGATCGCAGCCGAAGATCGCTCATTTGAAGAAGTAATACATGGCGTAACATCCCAGAAGATTTTTACTTCAGTGACAACGACCACGAATGTCTGCAGACTTACATAAGTAACACATAACGGATGAAAGTAGAAGCAGATTAGCACAGGTAATGACGGCAATCCTGACCAAGAGAGGTCTGCTAATATCAAACATGGGGCTTAAACAGAGGATGAAATTTTGAGAGTGTACATTTTGAGCATCGCGTTATAGGATAGTGACTCAAGGACTCTGGGAAAACTATAAAAAAGAATCGAAGTATAAAGAGCGGCTATTTGATTAGAACCCAAAAAAGCACTACGTGTCCAGTTACCTCTTAGACCAGAAAATTACAAGCGATCAAAACACTTAGCTATACTACTTACGGAGAAAGATGTATGTGGTGGATAGTTCAGTTAAAATACAGTAGTATTATAATATGTGTAACATTGTTGTAGGCTTGTGATAGCCTGTGGCAAGCCGTAAGTCAAGAAAATGACAATAAATCTCCAGAAAATCACACACGTAGGGACCAGACCTGTATTTATTTCACCATATATATCTGGTGCTGTAAAATTATGTAGAAATTTAGGTTTACTGTGTAAGGTCTCTGATTTATTTTTGGCATTCAAGGAAAGTGATGTGAGCCCTACATTTTCATTTGATGTGTCATTTTACGTATTTGTTAGCTAAACATTATTCAAATAGTAGTTAAAAATAGTCGGTATGCTACCCCACAGATTTTCTGAGTACGGTCACAGTGATCTTTGGTTGCTTGTAGTATTGTTGTTGACGAGCATTCTACGAGAAGCCAATGAGTGACTGTTGGCTATGCTACGAGCGGATGGAAATAGCTTGCAGAACAAATAGGATAAGGAGAAGATAAGGAGAAAGATGAATTGTGGTCGTTGATGTGGTAAAGATTAATTAGGCAAGCGAAGATTACAAGGTAAAATTGTTGCTAAACTGCTTGCTTGCACGTTGTTGTGATGTTTTTGAATAAGAGAAGGTTTTAGAGTAATTTTTCTTTACTGATTTTGGTCAGTTAGTTTTATTGTGCAGATGTGCGCAAGTAAAGTTATCGACACACGTGGCTTGTACTCAGAGTTATAAATTTACCACTTCTTTACCGGTCGAGTTATTAATTTCAGTAAAGGTAATTTTTGTAAACATAATTGTAACAATCAGACAATGAGTTCATTATTGAATATATACATTTCTTTAAAATCTGTTTCCCTGGAATAATTTAACGAATGTAAATTGTCCCAACGTCTCCTCAGGAATTTTATTTTTTGATTACGTGTGTTGCCGCACTGCACTCTACAAAACACAGTGGCTAAATCTAAGACATAATCTCTTTAGAATAGTTGCT
Source organism: Schistocerca gregaria (assembly GCF_023897955.1). NCBI lineage: Eukaryota > Metazoa > Arthropoda > Insecta > Orthoptera > Acrididae > Schistocerca > Schistocerca gregaria. Next base: position 668,656,295 of record NC_064922.1, read on the forward strand.
TGTCCTTGTATTGCACTTGCACAAGGCTTTTCATTTATTTAGCTTGCTTGATGCTGCGCTGCATATTTTATATTCATCATTTCAAGCTCTACAGAGTTTCCTCTGCCACACGTAATCCATAAGAAGACTGTTACGACAAATTACAGTACAGTCAGAACACAACAAAGCCATTTCGACTTAGATGTTGCTCTTAAAAATTCATTATCAGGTAATTTTAAGCAAGTTGAGCTCAGATTTAACCTCTTAGGCAGACAGTTCTGTTTTCACAGAGCAGTGTCCCATTTGCGTGTTCATTATTCTGTGTTTGGAATTTTGTTTAGTTATGAGAACAAAAGTTCATAGGGCACTTTCAAAATTCGATTGGTGAATAATGTAAAGTGTTTATTCTATTAGCTCGTGTACTGGAACTGCAATGTCACCTTTTGTAACACTTCCCTTCACTGCACTAGTAGAATTACACGGAACAGTTTATTTAATGCACAGTTGCCTTTTACAGTCAGTTTGATAAAGTTATTTAAAAATACAGTTATACAATGTCAAATAGCTTTGACAACGCATGTGTCAGATAGTATTTATAGAATTGCGTCACTTGTATTGTTCATGGTTACAACACAGACAGACGAATTGAAAGGTAGTAAATAACTCCACGTTCAGGTCAAAATATTGGGCCATGTATGTTAGAACTGATATTACACAGTGTGTCCCAGAACAAACTGTCAGTATTAGGTATGTGACACTGAAGCAAAAAGTCTGGTAAACAAGGGCTCCAAAATGAATGCCTTAAGGTAAATGAGCACCTGTTCAGTAGAAGAGATGTGATTCACTGCAGCGAATATGAACAAGTGCTCACAGCTCTTAAGGTGTGGATTTCACAGCCCATGTTTATCTGACATTTTGTTTCTAATGATCGTTCGTATACCCCTAAATACTGATCATTCCCCAAGGCACATCCCATATATGGAATGAAAACGTACTCCACAGAATGATGGCCGAAGGGACACATGGAAAATAATGACAAGAAGAAGGGACAAGACTATAAGACCTGTGTTATAATATCAGGAAACAAGATTCATGGTAACATGGGGAGCTGGAATGGTAAAGGCTGTAGGGGTGGACGGAGACTGGAATGTATCCAACAAATATTTAAGTATGTATTGTGCATGTACTGCTCTGCGACGAGGAGTTTCGTATAAGAATGCATCCCATGGCGTTTCACCAAACCAAGCAGTAGACTGAGGAATGCGAGCATGGATCAACTAGCTTAGGAACGCCAGACTTAACAGCATAAGGGATCGCAACAGTACGCCAAGACTAGTCCCTGAGATTAAAGTCTTTTATTTCGATCGGTCGTGCACCATCACACAGCTGTATCATGTATGGGATTTTCTGTTGCAAGAGATGATGCATACGTACGGCCTATGCGACGATATCTGTAATACTAGACACGGACGCACGACTACCATTTTCCGAGTTTCCTTCGACAAGGCGAGCTGGGCGAGGCGCGCCGGCAGTGGCTCCCTTAACGACGACACCGGCCACGGAAGTGGAGAGACGTCACCTTTTCTGGCAAGTTCCTATTCTACATATAGCATAACGAATGTCTTACCCACGTGTCAGGGCCCTGAGCACAACGAATGTCAGCTATAGTGGCGGGTAATGTGGCTACTCGGAGATTTGCTTCGCTACAGCCTAGTGATAAACATTTTAAACGATTCTAAGAGACTTATTTGATTTTGTCTTTACGTTCCATGGCGATAGCTGCCCGTGCTCCTCTGCAGCGCAATAATATGTCTTTTCTCCACTTCTGATGTGAGGTAAGTGACAAATTAATTTGCGTGTATTAAAAGAGATTTACGAAGGGAGGCACAAAAAAAGTACTGAAAGGGTGCTCCCATTCGTAGTACAGAGTTCTCCTGCTAGAAGGGGTTAGTAAGAGACCTCCACGAACCAACTGCGCAGAAGGCGTCAGTGTGTAGGTCAACATGGGAGTGTAGTGTAGAGTTTCTCTGACTGTTGGCGCGTTCCGCCTGCGAAGTCGTTACGGCAACTTTTAGAGAATGAAGAGTGAGTATGAAATCGTGTTTTCTGCTTAAAATATCTGCAATAGGCACTCTCCAAATGCTTCAGGATGTTCTCCAGGAGGACACTACTAGCTGCACAGAAGTTTCCGAGTGGTCTGGGTGCATTAAACGTGGTGAGATGTGTACTGAGCAAGTACCTTGCGTAACAAGAAAACCATTGAAAAATTCGCCAAAAAATCAACGAGGTTCACCGTTTCACAATCTACAAACTTTCAACAGAGACAGGCTTGAGTGGGAGCTCGTTCCAGTGGACTTGCACATGAGGTATGCCACCGCTAAATTAGTTCTGTGCCTTGCCACACAGCAGCAAAACACCAAGCACATGAATGTGTGCGAGGACTTGAGAACAGAGACTGAAAGTGATCCAAAAGCCACCACGGACGGGAGGACCAGTTTAGCCAGTTAGTTCGAGTCTGTACGCCAAGGAGCTCCAGTGCGTCACTGAGATGGAGCTCCAGACTTAGCCTCTAGCACAGACACAGGTAGCACACAGCAACATTATAGTGAACATAGCGGACTTCTACTTCAACAGCATTATGGCTACATGGGCAATACAGAAGAGAGCTTGTACCTCAACATGTGTAACTATAAGTAGCTCCTTGTTTATGAGTAATGAAACGCCTGCGCGAGCAGACCAGAGTGGGTTGGGTTGTGGAAAGGAGCCAAAATAAGTTACTGTCAGGTACACTCAACATACAAACTTTATTTATCAACATTCAGTACTACAACAAGGATGCAGAACACTTAAAACTTTAATGGACCTCCTTTGATTAACTTTAGGTCGGCTGAAGGCCACATTCAAAATCCAAGACGCAAGGTCTAAGGAAGAAATTGACATAGAAGGTTCTTCTGGAGGTGTCACACAAAATTTTTTTCTAAATATACAATCTAAACAGGCTGAAGGCCATAGCACTTTAATTTTAATGGAACTCGTCTGGAGGCCGCATATTAAGCAATCAAAAGGCCTAATCTTAAAACAATTGAAACAAATTCGGCTGGAGGCCCGATACCAAAACATCACAACCATATGCCTTAAGGGCCAGACAAGAACATTAATTTAAGAGATATTAAAACTTGTCTGAAGAACACACATCAACCAAATAACTAAAACTCAAACAGGGAAGTTACTATGTAACAGACAAGGAACGGCGCACAGAACTTCCAAGGGTCGGCCTGGAATTGTAACAAAAACGCCCGTTTAGGCGAGACAGGCAGCCTGACCAACAATCCCTTCGTCGGAAGGCAGCCCAACAGACAGACAACCGACCGACCAATCAGCCAAATCAGTTCCGCTCAATGCAACCAGCAAAACGACCACAAGGTTCCAACACAACGACACACAGAATCAAACGAAGAAATGAAAGTAGTCGAGTCTCGATAGTAAGATGTCCAAGATCGGTGGGTGACGAACTTCGTAACACTCGCAAGCAGCACCACACACCAAATGCGCTTGCATGCCGCTAGCGGCTCCAGCCCAACTCAGCTGGTCCGTCTGCGGTTGCTGCTCTGTCGCGACTGCACTGCTCGTGCGTCTCCCACACACTGACTTCCTTCGGACGGACGACGTCCGGGAAACACTGCCTCGGACCTAACCATGTACAGGGAACACAACCGACATCTCTTCACAGGAAGGAACCGACCCAAATACACGTCGTCGATGACACGACCGACTGAACGACCAACCATCGGTCGTCCCCGATGTGGTTGTGCTGACCTCACTGGGGCTCCATCCCCGACTGCACTGCTGGTCCGAAACGAACCGAACAGCCAGACACACGACGACCCAGAAATACTGTCGGTCGCTCTAGAGATGGTACGGCAGTGCACTTATCGATACGCTCTGCTGCTACCACTCACGGGAAAGTAAGGCAGGAAGTTAGTTACGGCAATAAATGGAATAAGAAAACGAGGCGGCAGTACTGTAATAGAAGATGACATACAATAAATGGCATGAACACGAGTCGTGCACGGCTCAAATAAAGAATCCAGTTATTAATTGCGTACAGTTTTTGTTATAGAACGAGGATGAAACCCACCAACCAAGATCCTCTCCTTGCTTCCCATGGTATAGCTCTATAGAAACAGAGAGATAACGTAAAAGTGGCTAAAGAGAATACCACTGTGGCGGCGAGAACATTTCTGTGAAAAGAGTTTTCTTGTTTCTCTTGTATTTCAGATTGCAGTTGTTTCTAGGTGTATACCTGTTGTTGTGTTCTTAATTATATTCCAGAGGGGGTGGGAGTGGGAGCTGCACAACTAATCAAATTTCTCTTGTCAGAGGCTTTGCTTGTTTTTTGCTATAACATATCTGTGTAAACCATGGCTACCTCACCCCCTCCACCCCCTGCCCCAGCGCCTCAACTGCAGACGGGCATTCAAATAGATCTAACATGAGATTTTCAGTTTCACAACCAACAGACTGCTGCCTTGTTGACGACTGTACAACATCTTCTGGCTGCACAAGTAATGGCGGCTACCCAACAGACTGACCGACACACTCAACAAATGCCGCAGCCCAGCATACGTACGTTCCAGCAATTTAACAATACAGAAGAGGAATGGCACGAATGGCTGACAGAGTTCCAAGCTGGTACTGAGAAGCTACAATATTTTCTTTCGATTTCGGGTTGATACAAAGCTATTCCCAACTGCGTCTCCCGACGGACTCATTTATGACGATGTAATAGCTGCATTAACCAAGTACTACGGGCAGAGAGTTCATGTATCTGCAACCAGATATCAATTTTTTCGTTTGCAGAAAAAGCCGAAACAAACGTACTGTCAGTGACACAAAGAATTAATAGGCGCAACTAGGGAGTATAAATTTAAGAATAATTGTGGCAACTTTTAAAATGACCTCATGATTAAAGACGCTGTAACATTCAATGTCCCCAATAGTATAATACGGGAAAGATCGTACTCTCATCCTTCACTTCCTCAAGTGTTGCAACTCTTAGAGCAATGCGATTCGAGTGCCACAGCGGCTGATAAGTTTGACCAGGCCCCGATTTGTTGGGTTCAGTCGCTCCTCGCTCGCGACCACCCAAAGCAGCCACAACAACGAGCGCGTACACAACTGCGAGAACAGCGTCGTAAACATGTAAACACACCTGTGAACTTAGTGAAGTCAGGCCGTAGACTTTTGCTATAAAAGAAAAGACTGCCAATCACGTAATCACGTAACGCCACGTGTTACACGTGTGGAAAGAAAGGCCTTGTCCACACAGTTTGTTCGCAACACACCGATTTTGTTCCCTTCCAGAAAAAAAACAGGCTCATGCACATGCAGTGAACGTTGTGTTTTCCAGACCAACATCAGGTTCTGACTAATGTAATATTATGGTTGTGCCTCATTCTCGCCCTAGTGCAGTGCAACGACATTCTAACAATCTATTTTTCTCATTACGATTTGCTGGCCGTTGTGTACTCTCAGTTAGATATAGGGGCATCAGTCCCTTTACTTAATCGTGCCACGTATGAACAATTAGACTCATCACGACGTTCTAAATCTAGGAAGAACCTCACTGCTTACAACGGCCAGGAAATTCCAGTTCTTGGACAGTGTAGTTTGCCTGCTATTTACAAGTCTCACACCAGGACAGTGAATTTTACGGAGTTGAAGTCAAGAGACAGTGAGAACATATTTGGAGCAGATGCCTTGGATTTGTTTGCCCTTAGCATCCACGACAAGATACTGTCAGTCTGCAGCTAGCTTGTTTCAAAAATTTCCTGAACTATTTTCCTAAGGAATGGAAAAAGCTAATAACTTTGTAGCGCCTGTTACATTGCAAGACAATGCACAGCTTATGTAAAGTCTCGAAAAGCATGACTTTTTTCAAAGTGAACTACAGTACTTAGGTCATGTGGTAAACAGTCAGGGTATGCACCACCTCCAGTCTCATTTGCTATCAATCCGTGAGTTGCCTGTTTCTTGCAGTTTGTCTGAATTGCAGTCAGTACTAAGCACGATGACGTACTAAATTCGGTTTATACCGAATGCCCCTCTGATCGCGGCTCCATTACATCGCTTGTGTCGTAAAAATATACCTTTTGTGTAGTCTAAAGATTTTCAAGATGCATTTCAGAAAGTCAAAATTGCTTTACTAGATGTTTAGTGCATTTTTTGGCTGCCATGCCGGCAGTCTTGCAAGTCGACGCTTCTTCCTACGGAATCGGCATTGTGCTTCAATGTAGATTTGGTGCACAAGACAGACCTACCACTCTTTCATCGAAGCTGCTCATTTAAACTCAGTGCAACTCTTCTCAAATTGAAAAAGAAGGTCTTGCTATTGTGTATGGTGTGAAAAAATTCTATCACTAATTGTATGGTCACAAGATGTATTTAGAGACATATCACAAGCCTTTGCAGGCCTTGTTTCATCCTTAAAAGCCAGATCCTACACGCAGTGCTCAAAAATTGCCACGATGGGCTTTTTTGCTTTCGCAGTATGAGTATGAGTATGAAATTGTGTATAGATCTATGGTAAGCATGGCAATGCAGACGCCCTCTCTCGCTTTCTGATTGGCCAGACTCTGATTGATTTTGATGCATCTGCCACATCTCGTTGCCAAATCGATGTGCAGGACTCTTAATTGCTGGAATCTTTTTCCTCACACTATAGAAAAATATCACAGGCCACGGAATCACATCAAGACCTCAAGATTTTGTTGCATTATATTCGCACGTTTTCGCCTCAGCCATTGAAACAGCATTCACAACTCATTTGTGCGCCGATATTTGGCATGTCGGCATAGCCTTTCACTTCAACAGGGTACGATTCTCGTTCAAAATGACAATCGGCAATTCCATGTGCTAATTCCTGTAGTGTTGCAAAAGGATGTGTTACGATTGCTCCATGAAGGAAATTGGTCGCATAAAACAGTTGGCATGCCGGCACTGTACTTGCCAGGGCATGGATGCCCACATTGAGCAGATGTCATCACAATGTCACTCATGCGTGCAGAATCAATCTGTTATGCCATAGATATTTGCAGCGTGATGACTCAATCGTAAAGGCAACGAGTGTACATAGACTTTGTAGGACAATTTTGGAGCATGCATTAACTCCCAGTGACAAACCCTTTTAGCAAGTTCCCATTTTCGGTGCCTATGAACTCTGACACCTCACATACCACCATTCAGTCATTGTCCTCAATATGTTGCATAGAAGGTTTGCCAGAAGTACTGGTCTCAGCCAACGGACCATATTTCTCTACACTTGAATGAGAACAGTTTTGTGAATGCAACACCATTCGTCATCTGACAAGTGCTCTGTTTCACCAATGGAGACGCAGAACGCTTCCTACGAACTTTCAATCAACAAATGGTTCAGATGGCTCTGAGCACTATGGGAATTAACTTCTGAGGTCATCAGTCTCCTAGAACTTAGAACTACTTAAACCTAACTAACCTAAGGACATCACACACATCCATGCCCGAGGCAGGATTCGAACCTGCGACCGTAGCGGTCGCGCGGTTCCAGACGGTAGCGCCTAGAACCGCTCGGCCGCCACGGCCGGATTTCAATCAACAGATGGACATAATTCGCGCCACCCAAACACCGAAACTTGTGCTGCAACTCTTGCTCTTCTTCTATCCCCCACCTCGTGAGACGGACCATGACCGGCGGAACTTCTGCATGGTCGCTGCTACTCTTGCTGCACCCACTGCAGGATTCGTCGCCATCAATGGTCTGCTAGGCCAAACAATCTTGTTCTTTTCACGATTCATGGTATCCGTGGCCTTCGCATCCGCCGGCTGGTGCCATCAGGGCACCCAAGGCGAAGCGAATGGATGATTTGCCCTTGCCCCAGCCGTCCTCGTTCGCCAGCCCCATGTACCTTGACCTGCCATCGCCATCGCTGTCACCGTCGCCGTCATCACCCCAGCACACGCCTTCAGGACTGCACGCGTGCCCCTGGGAGCAGTTTTCTGGAGGAAGTTTCGGTTGCCTCGTAAACCAGATAGAGGAGTACGGTTGAGAGAGCGCCGTCTTCCACTGTCATGGCTCGCGGCCTATCACGACGTCCAGCGCCCTGCCTCTCTCCCTGTTGTCGTTCGCAGCCTCACTGCACGACAACATTGCGGCATTTCGGGGAGGGAGGAAAGTGCTGGCGTACGCTGACGCCAGCACATCATGTGGCAAAGCGGTTACCAGAGTATCGATAGAGGGCAACGACAGGACTCGCTGGAAACGCGATGCCAAGGCCTTTTCAGGCGCTAGTACCTACGACCGTCGTCACTGGCCGGAGGGCCAGTTAGTCAGGTTCATCGAGCCTGATACAGTGAGATAGTTTAGCCAATTACTTGGAGCCTGTTACGTTTGTTAGAGTCTAAATGCCGTGGAGCTCCACTGTGTCACCAAGAGGGAGCAGCAGACTTAGCCCCTAGCACAGACACAGGCAGCGCATAGCAACATTGTAGTGAACATAGTGGAGTTCTACATCTACAGCATTGTGGCTTCATGGGCTATAGAGAAGAGAGTTTGTACCTCAGCGTATGGAACTTTAAGTTAAGTAGCTCTATGTTTATGAATAAAGAACCCAGTTATTAATTGTTTGCAATTTATGTTATAGAATGAGGATAACAATCACCAACCAACATTTCAGGGAGTTTGGTAGCCAAGTGCGTGCAGTAAACTGCTGCTCTTCAAACCATGCACATACACTGTGGGCAGTGTGATACATTGCATTGCTCTTTTGGTAGATGACATCATGCTGAGGAAACACAGATTGCCTGTAGGTACCCAAGGATACATGCACATTTCTGTTAATTCATTGCATCTTCAGCGAAGCCACGAAAACATTCCCCACACTATATCTCTCTGTCCGCCAGTGTATACCATTCCAATGGTCGTGACAAGGCCATACGCAGCAACAGTCCTCAATCCAGGGGCGCATACAGCTTGATTCATCTGAAAAGGCCACCCGTCGCCATTCAGTTGATGTCCAGATGCGGTATTGGTATGCAAACTCCTGCCATCATCGGCAATGAACAGCTGTCAACATGGGTGCATGAAGCAGGCACATTTTGTAGAGGCCCAGACCCAGCAACGTTTGCTGGACAGGCATTGAGGAGATAGTGTAGCTATCCCCTTGTTTCATCTGCATGGTTAAGTGTTCAACAGCTGCACATCTGTTTACCAATACACATCTCCACAGTGATCAACCACCCATGTCATCCATGGCTTGTGATTCATCACAATTGCCTCAGCATTGGTTTTCCGGTAGACACAATTTGCCATGCACGGTATGCTTTAACCACAGAAGCACACGAACAGTTTACAAAACGCCGTTCTTTCTATTACACAATACATCTCTTAAATCATTAGAAACAGTGGAATTTACAGCGCCATCATCAACTACTCGACATGCACTGCTCGATAAAGGCGTCTTATAGACTCCTCCGTGGATTACTCTCTTCACTTACAGTCATCCATATAGTCCTTATTTATTTTGTCGCTGCATCTACCTACATTATTCTTTATTACCGTTCCAGTTTCTTTCATGTCCTTGCATTAGTTAAAGAACTTCGTTAGTCAATATATTACATATTCGCCTGGCAAAACATACCACTTCCCTCTTTCCTGTTCACTTAATTTTCATATTACCGTCCTATTACTTTGGTGGAGGACTTCGTAGCTTTTTTTTGTGTGTTTTGCACTTTGGTGTTTCTGTTGCATGAGTTTATTTATCGATTATGGCTTCTTTTATATTTCGCTGTTGCTATTTGAATTTACCCATTGCCATTTTTACCTTTGGAGATAGTGACTGGAGCTGTGGTCGTTAGAAAATTGAGTGCCAAGTGGAGAAATCGGAACTTTTCAGATACATTCTTCTCTTCCACTTCAGTAAAGGGGAAGTGGAGGCAGCTAGGAACATTAGTCAGAGTACGGCTAGAAACTGCTTTTCTATTTTTAAGGGTACCGCATGCTTTAAGCCAAAGTTACAAAAATCAGCAGGCCGCCATATGTGCATGTCTGATGTCTCGTCATCAATTGCCTCGTGAACAACATCAACCAATAATATCTTGTATCATTACCGACAACGAGAAATTATGTCTTCATTCTAACAAAAGAAAAAGAAAAGAATCGTTGAGGCCAAACAATGTAGCAACTACATGTACAAAGACTTGTACGCATCCACAAGAGGTAATGTGAAGCATCTGGTGGAACAGCGACCGACTGGCTTAGTATGAATTGCAACCCCGAGGTGTTATCAACACTGTTGACATTTACTGGCAGCAAGTTAGACGTTTCGCACAGACGCATTTCAGGATCAACGACCATGAAGACAGCGTGATCTTGATGCCACTCCACGATAACGCCGGTCTGCATTGCTCTGGACTGACAGAAAATACTGCACAGCTCTCGACTGAGAGAAAATGCAGCACAGGAGTTACGTTAGGAACTTATCCACCTGACCTCGTGCGCTTAGATTGCCGTCTTTTCCGCTCTCTGCCGAACAACCTTGAAGGAATTTCTCATCCGGAAGGAAATAAGCTCTGAACGTGGCTCGGCGAGTTCATCAAAACCACCTGATTTCTACAGTCACGGAATCGAAAAGTTACCCAACGTTCGCAGGCAGTTAGAAATAGTATATTATTTTTCGACACTCCATTTTTCACTACCATTCAGTGCTGTGCACCAAATGCCCATTCTTAGAAATTAATTCTTCAAAGTGAGGACTATATTCGACCCTAGTCGACTTCTGCCAGGAATGCCTTTTTTCCGGTGCAAGTCTGATTTTGATGTCGTCTTTGCTCTGTCCGTCATTAGTTATTTTTCTTCTTAGGTAGCAGAGTTCATAAATTTCATCTATATCGTGACCATTAGTCCTGATATTAAGTTTCTCGGTGTGATCATTTCTGTTAATTCTCATTACTTTCGTCTTTCTTCGATTTACTCTCAGTCCATGTTCTGTACTCGTTAGATTGCTCATTAAATTCAGCAGATCATTTAATTCTTCTTCACTTTCACTCAGGGCAGCAATGTCATCAGCGAATCGTGTCATTAATATCCTTTCACCGTGAATTTCAATTCCACTCTTGAACTTTTCATTTATTTCCATCATTACTTCTTCGATGCACAAATTGAACAGTACGTGCGAAAAACTATATATTTAACATACACTGTTTTTAAGCCGAGCACTTCGTTTTTGGTCGTCCACTCTTATTATTCCCTCTTGGCTCTTGTGCATATTGCATATTACCCGTCTCTCTCTACAGCTTATCCCTATTTTTCTCGGAATTTGAAACATCTTCTACGATTTTATATTATCAAACGCTTTTTCCAAGTCGACGGATCCAATGAACTTATGTCGATTATTTTGATTTTTTTAGTCTTTCTAGTATTATCAAGGTCAAAGTCAGAATAGCCTCTCTGGTGTCTTTAGTTTTCCTAAACCCGAACTGATCGCCATCTAACACATGCTGAATTTTCTTTTCTATTATCCTGTATATCATTTCGTCAGCAACTTCGATGCATGAGCTTTTTACCCGATTGTGCGATACTAGATGCACTTGTCAGCTCTTGCAATCTTCGGAATTGTTTGGGTGATATTTCTCCGAAAGTCAGATGGTATGTTACCAGCCTCATACATTCTACACACCAGCGTGAATAGGCGTTTTATTGCCACTTCCTGCGATAACTTTACAAATTCCGGTGGAACATTTATCCCTTCCCTGTTTTTTCTTTCATTTTAAGTCTTTCCTCAATGTACTCTTTCCATCAAACCACGGTCTCCTCTCCATTTAACAGTGGAGTTTCCAATGTACACTTAACGTTACCACCCTTACTTTTAATTTTGCCGTAGACTGTTTTGACTTTTCTACAGGCTGCGTCAATCCTTACGAGAACCATTTCTATTTGAACTTCTTCACATATTTCATGCAGTCGTTTCGACTTAGCTTTCCAGCATTTCCTTTCTTTTTTCATTCTTCAGAGACTTTTGTTTCTGTATTCCTAAACATCCGTCAACATTTTTGTAGCTCTTCCATTCGTTCATCTGAAGTGTTTCTTCTAGTACACATAGTTCTTTCGCAGTTTTCTTCTTTCTACCCATGTTTTTCTTTACAGCGTCTGTGATTGCCCAGCTTAAAGACTTCCATTCCTCTTTAGCTGTAGAGAACTTCAACCGTATCTCGTCATTCCTTAGTCCTTCCTTATACCACATCTTTGTGTATTGATTCTTCCTGATTAATCTGTTAAATTTGAACCTACTCTTCATCACTTCTACGTTGTGATGTAAGTCGGTATCTGCTCCAGGGTAAGCCTTCCATACCACAATCTAATTTTGCTTTCTGTATCTGGCTATGATGTAATATAACTGAATTCTTACCGTATCACCCTGCCTTTTCCAAGTATACCTCCTCTCTTGTGATTCTTGAATAGAGTATTCGCATTTACTAGCTAAAACTTATTACAGAACTCCTTCTCCTTTCTAATTCCTTGTCTCAAGCTCATATTCTCCTGTAACCTTTCTTCTACTCCTACCCCTATAACTGCATTCCAGTCCCACATGACTAAAATATTTCATCTCCCTTTCCGTACTATATTACTCTTTCAATAGTTTATCTCTTTATCTTCAGCTTGCGACTCCAGCATGTATACCTGAAGTATCTTTGTCCGTATTGGTTTGCTGTAGGTTCTGATAAGAACAACTCTATCACTGAATTGTTCACAGTAACACACTCTGTGCCCTACCTTCCTATTCATAACGAAACCTACTCCCGTTACACCATTTTCCGCTGGTAATAATGTTACCCTTACTCATCTGTCCAGAAATCCTTCTTTTTATTTCACTTTACTGTCTCTTACTATATCTACGTCAAGCCTTTGCATATCCCTTTGCATTTTCTATCTTAGGGCGCCAGTGCTGATTATTAATGAAAATTTAGTCGGTTGTGGATTTCAAACCTGGGCCTGCAGACGCTTTTGTTTCTAATCAATGATGCTACACATATATCACGGGTGTAGAAGAAAATGGTAATGATTTAAGCCTGTGTTATGTATATCTGTTCTGTTTATTAAGCTTACAGAAGAACCCTAGGAACTTGTGCACAAATCTAATAATTATGTCTCACCCTCTTCTCCCCCCTCCATTTGTTTATTGCACTTTCTCTCCTGTTAACTCCCCTGCATTATTCATTGAGAAATCCTTCACATCCGAATGTTTTACGCTTTAAAATTGAGTGTCTCGCCTCCGTGAGTGGAAGCTGGCGGATCACACTGGTAATAAATTTTCGTAAATTGGGATGTATTTCCAATGTAAGGCAGTGGTTAAATTCAATTTCTGTGTAGCGAATTGCTAATGCTGCTGCTCTAATTTAGGAGGATGCTCTAACTTACCTGTTTACATACAACACATGAACAGCTATTGCCTGATGAGGAGTGTTCTTTTCCAACTTCTGACGCAATTATGTGGAATGCTTCTATCAATACCAATTAAAGAGAAATAAAGGATTTTTCGTACTAAGTAAAAAAGAGTTTTGTGTCTATCACATCAATTCATTCGGACATTCAAACATCCCAGAACATGATTAAGTTAGGAAATTTAATGTAATGCTTTGTCCATATAGCAGGTGGCAGCACTTCTTAAAAGGTTATAAATTCTGATTGAGAGCGTAAAGTTTTTGCGATAGTGAAAATTTATCTTATCGTTTAAAAGTACGCTACATATCTGCAAATTACTCGTATGAAGCAACATTTCAGCTACCATCACGAATACGTAATAGTTATGGAAATAACTCACTCTTCATAGCAAAAGTTGTTGCGAATGATTTTTGTAACTTTTCTGTCACAGTTTGTACATAATTTACATCGTTAAAGTACTCACCAGAGACGTTTCTAACGGCATGATGCGACAGCTTTTTATCCTCTCGAATAACCTGAAATGATAGCACATCATTAAATTACTTCTTTCATATGTCTGAGAAGTAACTCAAAAAGTTTCTTGCTGTGTGATTCACTTTGTTCGTCATGCAGTTATAAAACATGGTAAACATTTTTTGAATTAATGACTAGCTGCTCCAGTTGGTAGTCACAGCTTTATAAATTCGACTTTAGGCCATTTTACATTAGGACAGTAGTCGACGTATCATTAACAACTGGATCAGGTTGGTAGTATCTGAACACATGGTTTAGAAACGGCACTCCTGAACAGAGGAATTACTAGAAGGCAAAACATCCAAGGAATAGACGATTTCTTTAGACTGGTGGCATTGATGAAATTCTTTCTACACTCCTGGAAATGGAAAAAAGAACACATTGACACCGGTGTGTCAGACCCACCATACTTGCTCCGGACACTGCGAGTGGGCTGTACAAGCAATGATCACAAGCACGGCACAGCGGACACGCCAGGAACCGCGGTGTTGGCCGTCGAATGGCGCTAGCTGCGCAGCATTTGTGCACCGCCGCCGTCAGTGTCATCCAGTTTGCCGTGGCATACGGAGCTCCATCGCAGTCTTTAACACTGGTAGCATGCCGCGACAGCGTGGACGTGAACCGTATGTGCAGTTGACGGACTTTGAGCGAGGGCGTATAGGGGGCATGCGAGAGGCCGGGTGGACGTACCGCCGAATTGCTCAACACGTGGGGCGTGAGGTCTCCACAGTACATCGATGTTGTCGCCAGTGGTCGGCGGAAGGTGCACGTGCCCGTCGACCTGGGACCGGACCGCAGCGACGCACGGATGCACACCAAGACCGTAGGATCCTACGCAGTGCCGTAGGGGACTGCACCGCCACTTCCCATCAAATTAGGGACACTGTTGCTCCTGGGGTATCGGCGAGGACTATTCGCAACCGTCTCCATGAAGCTGGGCTACGGTCCCACACACCGTTAGGCCGTCTTCCGCTCACGCCCCAACATCGTGCAGCCCGCCTCCAGTGGTGTCGCGACAGGCGTGAATGGAGGGACGAATGGAGACGTGTCGTCTTCAGCGATGAGAGTCGCTTCTGCCTTGATGCCAATGATGGTCGTATGCGTGTTTGGCGCCGTGCAGGTGAGCGCCACTATCAGGACTGCATACGACCGAGGCACACAGGGCCAACACCCGGCATCATGGTGTGGGGAGCGATCTCCTACACTGGCCGTACACCTCTGGTGATCGTCGAGGGGACACTGAATAGTGCACGGTACATCCAAATCGTCATCGAACCCATCGTTCTACCATTCCTAGACCGGCAAGGGAACTTGCTGTTCCAACAGGACAATGCACGTCCGCATGTATCCCGTGCCACCCAACGTGCTCTAGAAGGTGTAAGTCAAGTACCCTGGCCAGCGAGATCTCCGAATCTGTCCCCCATTGAGCATGTTTGGGACTGGATGAAGCGTCGTCTCACACGGTCTGCACGTCCAGGCACGAACGCTGGTCCAACTGAGGCGCCAGGTGGAAATGGCATGGCAAGCCGTTCCACAGGACTACATCCAGCATCTCTACGATCGTCTCCATGGGAGAATAGCAGCCTGCATTGCTGCAACAGGTGGATATACACTGTACTAGTGGCGACATTGTGCATGCCCTGTTGCCTGTGTCTATGTGCCTGTGGTTCTGTCAGTGTGATCATGTGATGTATCTGACCCCAGGAATGTGTCAATAAAGTTTCCCCTTCCTGGGACAATGAATTCACGGTGTTCTTATTTCAATTTCCAGGAGTGTAGTAACATGAAAACGTATCAGTAAAGGAGACGTGGTGGCTAATGTCCACTAAAAGTGAACTGATCAAAGGTTTGAGGTTAATGAAAGTAACAGATTAAATACAAGGCTACCGAATTTTCCAAAAAGAGTCAATTTATTCTCAGAATTATAGTAAATTACTGCGTTTCTTCCATATAGAACAACAGAAAATGTTCATGTAACTGAGTTAAAATATTTCGAGGAAGGTGAAATTTTGTGTCTGAAGTATATGCATTGATTCTAAAACTTTCTCTTTCGTATGATAAACTATTTATTCGATCGTGATGTCATATTTACACATGTTACATTGATTTTCCGTAAACTATTTATTCATATATATATATATATATATATATATATATATATATATATATATATGTCGCACAGCAACGGTGAAGACAAAATATTATCAATTTATGTAAATTTAATTGATTCACTGTATGTAACCACATGTAAACGACAGTGAGTACCAAAGAGGTCTATCAGAATATGTGATTAATTATCATTTGGCAGTGAAAGACCTATAAATCGTATTGCCAGTTTATGTTACTAAATAGAACAATACGATATACTCTGCTATACTAATGTTATGAGTGTATGTTATTAAACAATTTTAATCAGTGAAAGTACATGGATGAACCCCTTGATGATTATAATTAATCTTCTGTGAATTTAATCCATAGTGTTTGCTGTTGAACTCATTGACTGTTTCTTTATAGGATGTAGAAAATTTCCGCTACCAGTCGCAATAAAAGATTATTTATTCGTCGTATGACGGTTTCGGGCCTTTGCCCTTCCACTGCTGATAACACATTCATGTAACTGTACATCTTTTATTGTGACTGGTAGCGAAAATTTTTCTACGCCCTATTATAAAAGTTCTATTTTCCAATCCCTGTAAGAGAAACCACTGTTTAGAATGACGTCAAATTTGAAAGAGATACCATCAAAGTATTACGGTATGTTATTGGAAACAAAAAAAGTAACATATATTTTACCACCAGGTTGCGTTGTGAGAGGCAGAATATACAAAATAAAAGATGCGGGAGACCTCGCTGTTCCTCTGTTTGTGTCTGAGGTGCTGATAAATGTGTATGGGAGACCGTTAACTGTGATCCCATGGGTCTTTAGAACTTCATGACGCTCACGGGTATGGAAAAAGCTTTATAACGATGTCTATGAAGAACCTGGAGAAAGTTATTACTGAATTCGAAAAGACAGGTTCTTTTGATGAGCAGTGTGACAGGAAAGGAAAACAATTGATCCAGTGTCAATACAAAATGTAGCTACGACACTGTAAGAGGGATCGAGCGGTGGTGTGCAGACATTCTGTGTGCAGGGAACTGCCTGAAGTTGGGACGTGCCTGTGAGCTTGGTTCATAAAATTCTATGAAACATCGTGCATTGCTAACCATACCATGTTACCCGTGTTCAGGGATTGCTTCATGCTGAGCTCCCTATACGGCAGCGTTGTTGGGTGTGCAGGATTATTTATATGCATTATTTTGCTCATCCACACACTGCACAACCACTGCAGCAGCTGCAGCACACACTTTTGGAAATGCTAGAGTTATGAGTCCTCCTTTCCTTATAGCCTGTCCATCCAGAACACCTGATGTCAATGTGTGTGACTCCTGGCTGTGTGGTTACCTGAAAGATGCTGTGTTGAGTTCTCCGATTACACACGTAGCTGAACTGAAGGCACACACTGCGTAACACATTCTTAGCGTCACCTTGTTAGCTTTATCCCTGAAACACTCTCATCTGTTGTACAAACACTGTTTCTACATATCAGCTTCTTGCAGATAGCGCTGGACAGCATAAGGAATTTGTCCTGAGCCAGCTTCACGACCGTTAACTTGGATTTAATTGTTTATTTATGTATTGTTTCTGTCCTCAGGACCATAAGTAATCGATTCATTGTTCCTTTTTATTCGGTTTGTGGTCTCAGGACTATTAAAAACCGCTTTTACCGTCCGCTGTGGTAAGACCTTGCCGTGGTAGGTGGACTTGCCTAACTAACAGTGCCGCAACTTTTGAGTGCCAAACTTTAGGGTCATGCACACGGCTCAATATGGTTGGTTCAATGTGGTACTCACCTCATAATCATCATATTGAATTCTTCTATTTGTAGCAGAACCCATTTATAAGTAGTGGCAAAATTTATGCCAACTCTTTTGTGCTTCAGTGAAGTTTCCTCGTTCTTCAAAAATATTAAAAATATTTACTTCAAATTTGACATTAATCTGTGCAGCGTTTCCTTTTTTTTTGCAGCACTTTAAAACTGAAACTTTAAATGTAATCGTATGTACATTCATAGGCTGCATGCATATAAGTATATCCAGCATCTCCTCCAAAAACCCTGTATGGATTTAAACAAGATTTTGAACTCAAACAGGAAATTATACGAATGACAGCACTTGGGATTAGAACCTCCTAGTTCCCATAGGAGTGGAGATACAGACGAAAAACGTTTTCCAGTCCCTGCTGTGTAAGCTATCCTGCAGCACAACGGAATTATTATGTGGTAGTAGTATCGGCCTCCTTGACTGATGTGTTTTGTAGGAAGTACACATGCAGATGGGCATAGCTGGCAGAAGGTTGAGATGGAAAGAGTTTCGGATAGAAAGAGAGAGGGTGCAAGAGGGCATGTACAGGAAGAAAGGGGAGGCTGGAGGAGCTGAATAGGCAGAGGGGAAGGGGGATATGGACAGAGAGAGGGAGGCGACTAGATTACTAGGGAGAGAGGCAGAGGATGTGGGAGATATGGGAGTTGGTGAACAGACAGATTTCGAACAGGGATGAGAAACCGGATGAACTGCATGAGGTAAATGGAAGTCGTAGTGGGTAGATGGAAAAGGAAATGGGAACAAGAGGATATGGACATCGAGAGTAAGAAGGGGACGGAGATAGAGAAAGAGTACGAAGGAGAAGACGGAAGATGGGTGAGGTGGACTAAGGGAGCAAAGGAAAAGGTGAAGGAGGTAGGAGGCGCAGACTTGGGCAATATATGTGTCGAACGCACATGCGAACAAAGCTACGGGGAGAAGGCTAGTACAAATATTCATATGTTCGATAATGTTTCATTAGAAATTTGCTTTATTGCCATCTGAACGCCCATACAGCTGCACTACCACCTTTTTCACACACATTTGATCCTTGACAACATATACCAATACGTAACACCTTAGTATTTCCTCAAATTCTTCACAACAGCTACACCAGCATGAAGGCACAGTTTCACACACTCATGGTATACGACAAAATATAAATATAGAATAATGAATTACAATAAGAATATTTACCTGAGAAGCTGGTGGAGTATATGTGAAAATACAAAATTAGTGTCTGTATTGACTTAAAAGTGAAATCACAGAAAATTACCGACTCGTGTTTGGAACACACTCAGAATAAATTCAAGAAATGAGTGTTATCGAATAATTATGGTCAATCAAATGAATTTGAGTGGGTTTAACATATGCCGAATATGTATAGCATTAGACAGCAAGAGAAATTACAATGATTGTGTTCACGAAACTAGCAAATCGGGTTGCTGATAACTTTAATCTATTTTTAGTCTATTGCTCTACACGATTAATTCCATTTGCTTTATTTTATTTCACGTTGATTAGGAATGATTTATTATTGCAGATGTGGTTCGTCTAATGAAGGTGAATGAGAGGGTGTTTGTATTGTGCCATATGCGTTATTTGTAAAGCAAATTGAGTGGCGTTTCGTGATCTTAATAGTGCTTATAAGCTGTCGTTGAGTTTTACTTCGCAGGTATGCGTTCCTAAAATGTCCAACATTTTTCGTTTCATGAACACATTTCGACTTAATATCCCCCTTCCACTTTTCACTATGTTTTGGTTTCCTTTGTACGCTGTGTGCAGTGCTGGCAACGCAACATTAAAATCCAAAAAGAAAGTTTGAGTTAATATTATGAAATTAAGGGGGAAAGACAAAATTCCGAGGAGGAACGGGGTTCATTTTCTCAAGAAAAGAAGCAAAATGTACACAATAAACATTGCATTCAGTGGGTGGATGAATGTATTATTAGGTATAGATTTTTGAAGGGAAGTATAAAGTTTTTGACAAGCTAATAGATTTGTCACTCTAAGCTGGATTCGAAAGCTAGTAAGAAGAAAGTGTAGAAGTGTGTTATGTGTTTGGGATTTGGTTTGAAAAGGTATCAGGAAAAAACATAGTCAGATTGTGTGAAGGAGTGGGCACATAAAAAGATTTACACGAAAAAATAAGGCACCTAAATTAAATCACACACTAGCTTCTTTCGTTCAACGCGGATTCATAAACTGTGGACGATGAATAAATGTTGGTGAAGCGATAAAATACGAAGAGTACTAACAAAGAAATGCAAAGATGGTGAGGCGCTAACTTATCTTGCCCCTCCCTTCTCCTCATATTTAAATTTTATTCTGATGTAAAACAGACTCGAGTTACGCGACTTCATTTAGTTTTTGGTTTCAGTATTGTTTTCCATCAACAAATGAGTGGTTACGAGGTTAGGGTGAAACGATCATCCGCAATATCTTTTCACAGCTCCATCTTGCAGTAAAGATTCCAAAAATGTACATGTTACTCAGGGGTAACCGTCTGGACATCTTTTCAGTTTACTCTTTACTGTTGTGCTGGATTAACTGTAAAGTGATCCTTTGTCTTGCAGCAGGCTTGCACAGCGACGCCATCCCGGCTTGCGGTTAAGAGCCTTGAAGTCGGCTTGAGCCACAGCGTGGGCGGTTGGCGGGGGACTTGTAGGCAGCCGGGAGTAATTGTTCTCTTTGTGCCCGGCCGCAGTGACAACCTAGCCATCCCCTTAGACGCAAGCGTGGACAATACGAAGTGGAGGAGCTGGGACATTAGCTTTAGCTTCAGTTGCGGAGGCCGGACGAGGCACCAGTTAATGCTGTTTTCGAGTCTGGGCCGGGACGGAAGAATGCAAGCGGAAAAGCTTTCAGGACCTGACGGCATCATTCCTGGAGTCGGACCATCAGATAATCACGAAAGTGTCACATGATTGGTATTTGTTCTAATTCTTTTGGGAAAAGAAGTTTCGAGCAGGCGCGTCACTGGATGGATGGGTTCTGGTTGCACTTTCTGCCTTATTCGAGGCCTAATCTGATTCGCTTTTTCCTTTTGGACACATCGGTGGAACGTCAAATTTTATTGCAAATTATTTGCACTGGTAACTGCGTCTGCGTCTGCCCAGTGATTTGTCGGATGCTATGCTAGGAGGCACTGCTCAGAGGTTAGTTGGAGAGAGCAGTGGCATCCATTTGGACAGGGGTTTTCGTATATGTTTGTACCAGTGTTCGAATCCCAGAGCAACGTGGTCCTGAGGCTTTCGCTGGACGACGGAGGCTGACTGTGGGAATACGAAATTTGCATCCACTACCTGCACGTAATGCTAATGGAACAGTTGAAATGGCACCTTGACATCTGGTGCTGTAACCTGCTAGTCAGCCACGCTAAGAATCACGCAGTGCTGCTATTTTAAATCACATGACTCTGCGAAAAATTAATTGTCTTCCGGGCGAAATTGAGAACCGAGCCTGGTAAAGAGGTGTCAAACTTCTTCCTTTCTTTTCATACTGTGAAGAGCTGCGTGGTCAGTTATATAATGAATAAGACTAGTGAGATCATTTGCCTTGATATTCGAAGCCACTAAATTGTTTCATTTCGTTAATTCAGCCACAAAGTTTTAACTTTATATAATTCCTTGCATGAAATATTTAAGACTGATTCATCATTCAAGCACATGGTGATGCTAGTGACGATACCAAATTTTTATCATTTGGTACAATAATAGATAATTGTCTGGATCATGGTTTTTATTCAGTAGTTTTAATTTCGCCTATAGTATTATGTCTGGGTTATCATCCACCATAACCTAGTCGTTATGGAAATTATGAATGAATAATTAATTTGCACAATACTAACTGCACAGTTTTTTCTCTTGCGTGATGTACTTGTGACAGGTAGGTTCTTGGAAGGGGCGGGGGAAGAAGGGGCTGCATCACAAGATCATGAGTGACAGGAGGTTGAGACTAATAAATGTGATGTATCATGACACTCCGACCCCCCCAAGGTTGACTTTTAACTGCTGTACATACAAGCAATGTTATGGTTGCAGAGCAGGGTTTACTTCTCGTACAGGCCTCAAAATGCGAAGCTTTATACTATCTTTCAGAAAAGAATATTACAGATTTAAAATGATGAAGAATAATACTTTATCCCAAGACTCTCTTACAAACGCAGGTACCTTTGATGTCGCACATTATTACAGCAATCGGAAGAATAAACCAAAGTCCTCTAGCCAATAGCCCCACATAATCCTAGATGGCAGGCGGTCACATACATTGTGAGTCAGATATAATGGAGGACGAACTTTAGCCATTAATTAAGGAGCATCTACCTTCTCCCGTTCATAGCAGGGATAAAGGATTTCTTCCACTATGACTGCCACCACACCATCCATAGATAGTGCCCATAGAATTTAACTGCATAGACGTTATCTGACATCTGGAGAGGGAAGGGATCCATGGGCACACCAACTTTCAATCCTACGGAATTTGTGTAAATTTAGTATGTGCCTAGCAATATGTAAAATTTGTAGAATTCAGCTCCCGCGGCTGATGGCATATCTTCAGCGAATCCACGGGAACACCATCTTTAAATTCTACACAAATTGTGTGGTATCCAAGCCAAAATCACAAAAATGAGCTAGTGGCCACGTGCTCTCCTCCTTGCTCGACATCAATTGGCTCTTGAGGAACACCGACGATACCTATTGTGTATCCTTACTGGTGACGAGCAATGGTGTCTTTATGTTTACATAAGAATAAAAGCAGAGAGTGAGCCAAAACAAAGCGCAACTCACAGTATAAAGACACGCGAGCATACACAATGGGAATGTTACGCATCTGGTGGATCAGCGATGGATTAGTGTACTACGAATTGCTTGCTCGAGCTGTAATCATCATTGCTAACATTTATTGGCAACAAATGCATTGCAAGAACAATGAACAGAAAGATTGTACAAAGTGATGCAACTGCACGATAACACCCGTCTACATTCAGGTAGACCGAGAAGAAACACCACACAAGAGCTGTTTTGGGAAGCCATTCCGTTTCCACTTTATTAACCTGACCTTCTCAGCTGTTCACCTTTTCCGCTGCCTATCGAGCAGCCTTCAAGTAACATCCTTTCCGGATGAAAATGAACTCCAAATATATCTCAATGAGTTCTGTTTCTCAATAAAACGTGATTTCTACTTCACATGTCAAAAAGTTACCCCAACGTTGGCAGGCTGATGTAAATATTGAAGGAAAACATATTATTGATGACTAAAGCATCTGTTATGCTTATCTTCTGGAAAAACTCTAAGAACTAATGAACTAACCCAACTTACAAAAAAAAAAAAATCTATACAGTTTGATACAGGGAATACAGCAAAATATATGTCCATTAACACATTAATGACACCTAAGGTAACCGTTTTTCTCGCAGCTCTCTCTCTCTCCCACCCGGGAATGAGCCTTCTTTTGCTAGATGAAGGATATCGATAAGTTTACATTGATTTCGAATTCAAGACATAGTGTTCCAAATACCAACTTCGTGATGCCATGATGCCATCTCGTTTTGGGTCTTCTATTGCGTCTCTTGTGGTTATATGGCCTCCAGTGAAAAATTCCAGGGGTCCATCTGCTGTGGCCTTCTCGAGTCTCGTGTCCGACTCATTGCCATTTCAGTGCTGGAATTCTCTCAAGGATGCCTGTTATCTTTGTTCTCATTCTAATATCCTCTGATCGAATTGTATCTCTGAGTGGGGCTCCTAATACCTGTCGCTCCACGAGTCGTTGTGTAAGCTTTAGTTTACGAACTCTTAGCTTAGCAAAAGTTATAGTTGCCAGACCTTGGGTTGTAATGTGATAGCATGGTCATATTGTAGAACTTGGCCTATTTTGGCTATTTCTGTTGGTCACGTTAAATTTTAATTTGTGGAATTCTGCACAGCTCAGTCCTATTTTGCGACAAACTTCTGGTTTATGATTGTGTCTTCCTAGTTTAGTTTTGTGGCCGAGGTAGATGAAATCACCAACAGACTTTGTCGACTACTTTCCTACTGGACGTGGTTGGTTGTCTGGAATTAACATTTTTCTTTCTTTTATTGATGTTCATTAGCATGACGTTCTTTGTGGAGGCTTGTTTAAGTTCTTGTCTCATAGTTTTTAGTTCTTCCAAACATTCAGTATCGAGCACTTCAATGGCAAATCTCAGATAGTTCAGATATGATCCGTTAACTTTCATTCCTATCTACTGATGTGAAAACGTATTCCAATGCAAGGGTGAACAGTTTCGGAGAGAGTTCATATTGGGATCTTGCTACAGTGAACTGTAATTTTACTTCGTTCTTATTATATTTAGGTTCCAAGTACGTTAACTGAATTTCGAGGACTATTACAATTTCAAATGGCTATTCATACGACGAAAATCGGACTGAATCGAGATATGTGATGATTAAGCGAAACGCGTGGAATGTTTACGCGAGTAGATGACTGTAAATGTCTCTATATAATTCTAATGTAATAATACGTGAAAAGTGTGTAATTTGATGACAGTATAAAGAGGGGGAAGGGTGTAGCAAAACATATGGGCATTGATGAAGCAATGACTCATAATGTATTCGTTTTTCTTACGTATCTGTCAAAATAGTATTGAAATCACCTGGAAATCCGCCTTATATTTACATTTTATACGTTTCGACCACAATGAAGCACAAAATGAACATCAGTTGCGAAAAATCATGTCCAGTGGTGGAACATTTAGAAGACATTTTTAAAAGTTTGAAAACTTAGAAGAGAAACAAAAATAGATTCCGACAGAGGAACCGTGATGATAGACTAACTTGAGGGTTAGTGAAAGGAGTATTTTATATCGTTTGAAATAGGTAAAGAGCAGCAATCATTAGTAGTTTCCGTTCTATCAGCGTTCCAGCTCCTTTCAATTAGCAGGCGAGACAAGCACAGCAAACAGCTGGGATCCATCACAGCCGCGGGCTTCACTACTAAAGGGTGAGAAACTGCTGATTCGCTTATCCAGCGTACTAAGGAATCTTGAGATACTTTTGATGATGTCTGTGACTGTTCTGGTATCGTGCGGTACCGAACGACTAGCGCTTACAGTTTCGTAGCCCGCTCGCCACACCGACTTCTTCGGTCTGAGATAAGCAGTGTTAATTACACACAAGTAGTCTCCAGCGGTCGCCCCGCGTCCTGGTGGAGCGAGATTCGTAAAAGGGGGCGTGCCTGTGGCACTACATTGTTGCCACCAGGCACTGCTCGCCAGCGCCATTCCCTGTATTCATCCGCGAGCCGGTTGCATAGGTTGCCGCACGGCCTATCTACGGCAGTCGGTACGTGGGAATGCGCCGACCGTCCGCGCACCTTCCATCCGGAACCCATATTATCGAGGACAGCAGCGACTCATCGGGACTCGTTCCGCGACTAGCGCCGACCTCCGCCGATCCTTAGGAAGAATCCTGCGGCAGATCCCAACCTACACTGACTTCCTCCAGTCGCGAGAGGCGTCTGTCGGTGCATCTCACTAATGGTACTTCACCATGCGTGAAGCACTAAAAGACTTTTGTTCTCTTTGCTTATCGATTTAAGTTCATTAACAAATTCACTGTTCTAGCTACGCGGGTTCATTTATAACGGCGCGTGTTTCCGCCTCGGTCAAGAACATGAAAGCTGTAGCTACTGTGATAATGAATACCACAGCAGACAGTTATGTTGATGTGGAATGGACATCACAAAATAAAAGCAATCAGAAAAGTTTAATAAACGATCTTAGGTACAAAGAAATTAACTAATAATAAACCTTGGGTGAACTAAATTGATAAATACAAAAATGTTCGCGAAAATTCAGAAATACAGTAATATAAGTTACTTAGGAGAGAAACAAACAAAAAGTGAAGAAAGCGATAGATAAGTGGCTACAATAAAATGTAAAGAAATCAAAAAATATGTTGTCGTCGGAAAGACAAGTCAGCATACGGAAAAGTCAAAACGACCTTTGTTCAAACTAAAGGAAAGAGCGTAAACATTAAAACTAAATGAGAATTGCACTGCTAACCACAGAGAGGAGAGCACATAGTTGGAGAGAGTTTATTGAAGAAGACGGAAAAATCGTCGGTGACATGACTGTGGAAGAAATAGGAGGCAATATGGAAGACAGACGGTGCTCAATATTATAGTCAGGTTACAATACATCCTATGTGATGAAAACATTTAGGACACCTCAGTGGAATGTGAAATGGACCACTGAATGTCACGAGGGGCGGACCTCGTATTTAAGGAAATGCGGAACATTGTGTTGTCAGTAGAGAAGAGAAGCAGTGACAGCCAACGAATCTAACATTGCCAGTTTCGAGAAGTGTCATACCACAGGAACTAATGTTCATAGGTGATACAGAACCATTACGCTATCCAAAAGAAATGATGGCTATCCACTTATTTCTAGACGTGTATGAGAATTCTGTAATGAAAAGAATCCTTGTGTGCCACATTCCTCATAATAGCACGTGCCATTTATCCCACTCCCCCATTCCCCCTTACCTCCCCCCCCCCCAGCCGCTACACTCACTAACTCACTCGCTCACACACCCACATACACAAACACACACACACACACACACACACACACACACACACACACAAGCATACACACACACATACACGGACGCACATGTTTGTAACTATGGTTTTGGTTCAAAATGGCTCTGAGCACTATGGGACTTAACATCGAAGGTGATCAGCCCCCTAGACTTAGAACTACTTAAACTTATCTAACCTAAGGACATCACGCACATCCATGCCCGAGGCAGGATTCGAATTTACGACCGTGGCAGTCGCGTGTTTTCTAACTGAAACGCCTAGAACCGCTCGACCTCAGCGGCCAGCGGCAGCTTAGAATACCGTCGACTTGTCACTGTGTTTTAAGTGTGCCAAGGAGTCCTGCTATGAAATGAAATGGCATCCCAGACCGTCACTCCGATTGGTGGGCGACAGTCAAGCTGGTATTCTTTCTCTGTCTTCGCTGGTCATCTTGGATTACTACGAAGTGAGACTCACTGAAGGGAATTCTACTCCATGCAATGAGACTACAGTCCAGATGTGCCCAATACCATAGCAGACGGGCTTGTTAGTGTCCAGAGATCAATGGCAGTCGGCGCAAAGGCGCTGTGAGTTCAGCCCACTTTCCGTAAATCGCCTATGAAAGGTCCTTGTCGTCACTGGAGAACCAGTAGCCCGTCGAATCGATTACAGTGATGAAGTGTCTCTCAGACGTTTCCTCGATCCCCACATTCAGCTGGCATTCTAGGTTGTCCTCTAGACGCCGTGTTCGGCCATTCGTCGAATAAAGGAAGGCATTACCCCTGTTCAGATGTTGTGTGATTCGCCGATTACTCCAAGTGGCTCCTTTGAGCTTAACAACACGTCCTCTCTTAAATACCGACACTTTAATATATTGTTCACTTGCCTGTTTGCGAGGCGTAGTTACTGATCATCTGTGTACAAGAACTGAAATTCGCCCTGGTATCGACATGTCCGTAGTCACTAGCCTTCCTACGTTTTGAAACTGCGCTGCAGCGCAACATATTCATCCATGGGCCGCCAGAGTTTACAATTTTGCATTTTCCGTCGTTACGTGTGTGAACATCAATTTTTAACCAATTTGCATAATCCCTTCATAATGCGTCATTTCCTTTTTCTTAGGGCGTCATATAGGGTAACTAAAGGAGTACTACGTGAAAAACACAAAATGAATAGAAAAGGGGACTTCACAATTATGAACTAAGAGACAGACGAAACCATAAAAATAAAAAGAAAACTTGTAGGGTGCTATTGCACTAACAGATTGAGGAAGCTAAGAAGAAATATAATAAAATGACGAATGAAACTAACAATATAGTAAGACAGGAATATAGATCTTTATGGGTTACAGTTGCAAGAAGTGTTGAAAATAACTTTCATAGTAAGGAGGAAATACCACATAAAATGCAGAAAAGAGACGGTAAAGATACTCAAAATTTAATTATCGCGCCTTCAGATGACCGGGTAAATTACTGTAAGAAATTATGGCAGAAAAACCAACAGAAGGAAAACAAAGGACAGGACAGAAGAAACAGATTTGACAGAATTAAAACAGGCATTCAAGAAAGCGAAAGATAGAAAAGCAACTGGATTGGATGGAAGTAGCTCAGAACTGGTAATATGTGATGGAACGTGTTTAAGATCCAGAACGCTCCATGTCTATAGCAAGAAAACAGAGATGCAGTAAATTTATCTTATTGTTTTAAAAGGAAACAAGTTATAATTAACTAAATGGCAATGAGTCTTCTGAATGTTTCTTATAAGATGTATAGTAGAGCACGGAACGTGTGGTCTAGGGTCATTATCTTTGATTAGTAATGGGAATAGTATGAATCCTGGGTTCGAAAACAGCCACTGCTTAAATTTCAACTAAATACTATTAGCAATGGCAACCGAGGACGTACTACACAAGACGTCAACCTCGTTCAGCCACCGTCCTTTTGAAAGAGGAAGGAGGACGGGACAGAGTCTCAGGGCACTCTCTTGCCTTTTGTTTAGCAAACTTCCCAAAAAAGGCGGAAGAGTCAGCAATGACCGACGAAATGAGGATGCGAAAGGCAATGGTAATTACTATATTATAGATACATAATGCGTAGCCAAGGAAATGAGGCTTTTAATTGAAAAGGTGTCATTATGATCTCTCCAGTCTCTCCACTGGTAAAATATTCCAGTTCAATCCCCTTTTATAAACTGTGGGAAGTCATAGGCCATTTTAGGGGGAGGGGTGGTGACCATGAGAAAAAGATAGAGCAACCAATGAAATTGAAACATTCCATGAATGGGAGCAAGGACTGTCAGAAGGACTGTTAGACCTTTGAACGATGTAGTACAGTTAGAAAACCTGAAATGGGAAATGCATGGTAGGGTCAGTGAAGTGAAACGGAAATTAGTTAAGGATTTGTGAACAGAGGAACACAGAGTAATATCAGTATTAGCATAAGATGTTATAAGAGGAGTAGGATTCGCTATAAATAGCAAAACAGGGCCGAGAGTGAGCTACTGTGAACAGTTCAGTGACAGAGTTCTTCTCATCAGATTTGACAACAGACTAGTGCCGACAACGAGAATTCAGGTATACATGCAGACTTCGCAAGCAGATAAAGACATATAGAATGTACCGTACATAAGTATATTTATCGATTAATTTAGTACGTAAAACGAGATGATAATTTAATAATTATGAGGAATAGAACGTGGTCATTCGGGAAACAACAGAAGAAAGGCTTATTAGATAATACAGGCTAGGCAATAGGAATGCAAGAGGATTAAGGCTAACTGAATTCAGCGGTAAATTTTGGAATGAAATAGCAAGTACTCGACGCATGGATATACTTGAAAAGACACGGGAAGAGTCCAACTGGATAGCATCACGGTGAGACAGAGATTCCGAAATAAGATACCGGACAGCAAAGCATTTCCAAGAGCACATAAGGGCTCGGTCACATGTTAGTACAGAGAATTGTACGGAAGAATCGGTGTGGAGGCAAGTGGTGTATAGAAGTACTGAGATACGATAAGACGTATTTGAAGTCCTCCATGGATGTGGATAAATAGATAAGGAATATTACAGTAGGCAGTTCACTTGAAGGGGGACGGACATCTCTGCAAATAGCAACCTCACATTTTGGATGGTCAGAAGCAAGTGCAAGGAAGGTAATTCCCAGGGAATGTTGGGAATCAGAGGAAATATTCAATTGGACAATGAAAGTAGAGAAATAGAAAATATTTAGGTATACAGAAACTCAAATCACTTAGGAATGAAAAAAAGTGAAGAAATCTAAACATAGATGGTCGTTGAAAGGACGGCCCCTCCCGCCAGAGGTTTGAGCCCTCCCTCGGTCATGGGTGTGTGCATTATCCTTAGCATAAGGTAGTTGAAGTAGTGTGTAAGTGTAGGGACCGATGACCGCAGGTTTGGTCCCTTAGAAATTCACACACATTTGACCATTCGAAAGGACGGATTTAGCACATCGAAAAGTCAAGAGAACTGTCGGTGAAATCGAATGGGTCAAACATTAAGAGTGATTCCGCTGTTATGTGCAGTGAAGAGAGCGGATAGGTTAAAAGAGTAAAATGAAAGCCCGCTGTGAGGGGGAATACTTGCCTAATGACTTGACAGATGAAGAAATAAGAGTCGATAAGAAAGACGAGAATCCAGTATTAGAGTCGGAACTCAGCTGTGGGAAACCAGAGATCAAACGAAGAATGAGAGACAGATAAAATTCCAGGACAAATCCTAAAATAATGGTACTGGGGAATGGCAACCAAACATCTAATGAAGTTAGTGTGTTCGATATATGGGAATGGCGGCCTACCATTAAATACAATACCATTATAGCAAGGGCAGGTAAATGCGAAAATTGTAGCAAAGTCAGCTTAACATCTCATGCGACCAAGTTAGTGATAAGAATAATAAACAGGTTTTTATGAAAATACCGACATAGTACAAACTGGCAAACGACTGTTACCAGAAACAGAGATAATCTAGGGAGTAAGGCAAGACTCTGGTACGTTATCTACGCTGTTCGGCATCTATCTTGACGATCTCGGCAGGTATTGGACGAAGAACAGAGTACCTCAAGCTGTAAGACGTAGGACGGAAGAGATTATAAATGTAATGCTTTTTGTCAACGACAAGGTAATTTCACATGCCAGTGAAGACAAATTACAAATTGCGTATATAGAATCAACAACATAAACCTGAAAAAATGGATGAAATGGCTCTGAGCACTATTGGACTTAATATCTTAGGTCATCAGTCCCCTATAACTTAGAACTACTTAAACCTAACTAACCTAAAGACATCACACACATCCATGCCCGAGGCAGGATTCGAACCTGCGACCGGAGCTGTTCCGCACTGAAGCGCCTAGAACCGCTCGGCCACTTCGGCCGGCCATAAGCCTGAATTATACTCTAAAGGTATCAACAAATTCTAGAAACACTATGGGCCTTTTAGGAAAATAGCCCACAAAGCAGAAGACAATCATCGCAAACATGATAACAGTGTGCGGCGTAACGTTTAGAGAAGAGAACGACGTAAAGAAGAAAATTAGTACCTAATAACGTATATGTGGCACAATAAGAAGAACATTAAAGAAGAAAACGAGCAGCGTAGCCGAAATGAAATTTTATTGTCATGACAATAACCCAGTTCTGTACGGAGCAAAATTGGACATCTGAATCAGACAACCTAAGACAACCTGAAACATCAGAAATGAGCATCCTTAGATCAGTGAAAGGCCACCCAGAACAAGACTGAGAAAAAAATGAAGAAATGAGGAAAGAACTGGGCGTACAGTCATTAACTGAAAATATAATACAACGAAAGCCGGATTGAGAAGAACATGTATTAGTTACGTCACCTCAGACAATCCCTCAACAAAATACATTCCTATTGTAAGAAGGAGTGCGGAAAGACCGAGGTAGAGCTGGTAAGAACGGAACAGGCCATAAGATCTAATCTTCTATTGGCAGAAAAAGAAGATGTAACAAATTTTTTTTATAAATTTTTGTTTTTAGCAATTTGGGACAACCTTCCGAGATAAAATTAAAGATCAGATGAAAAAATAAAACCTTCACTGATTTTAGATGACTCTGTAAGTCTAATAGAAGCCATAGTGGACGTGGAAGGTCATTAGAGTAGAGTGGATAGCACCTTTAAAAGAAACAAAAGGATAAACATCATGAAAAGTACAACAAGAGTGATGGAACGTAGTCAAAGTAAAGAAGGTGATGCTCACGGAATTAGGTTAAAATGATACTATGAAAATAGTATACCAGTTCTCATAATTTTTTTGGTCATCAGTCTACCGACTGGTTTGATGCGGCCCGCCACGAATTCCTTTCCTGTGCTAACCTCTTCATCGGCGAGTAGCACTTGCAACCTACTTTATTATTTGCTTGACGTATTCCAATCTCTGTCTTCCTCTACAGTTTTTGCCCTCTACAGGCCCCTCTAGTACCATGGAAGTCATTCCCTCATGTCTTAGCAGATGTCCTAGCATCCTGTCCCTTCTCTTTATAAGTGTCTTCCACATTATCTTTCCGCTCCGATTCTGCGTAGAATCTCCTCATTCCTTACCTCATCAGTCCACCTAATTTACAACATTCGTCTATAGCACCACATCTCAAATGCTTCGATTCTCTTCTGTTCCGGTTTTCCCACAGTCCATGTTTCACTATAATAGAATGCTGTACTCCAGACGTACATCCTCAGAAATTTCTTCCTCAAATTAAGGCTGGTATTTGATATCAGTAGACTTCTCTTGGCCAGAAATGCCTTTTTTGCCATAGCGAGTCAGCTTTTGGTGTCCTCCTTGATCCGTCCGTCATTGGTTATTTTGCTGCCTAGGTAGCAGAATTCCTTAACTTCATTGACTTCGTGACCATCAATCCTGATGTTAAGTTGCTCGCTGTTCCCATTTCTACTACTTCTCATTACCTTCGTCTTTCTGCAATTTACTCTCAAACCATACTGTGTACTCATTAGACTGTTCATTCCGTTCCACAGATCATTTAATTCTTCTTCACTTTCACTCAGGATAGCAATGTCATCAGCGAATCGTATCATTGATATCCTTCCACCTTGTATTTTAATTCCAATCCTGAACCTTTCTTTTATTTTCATCATTGCTTCCTCGATGTACAGATTGCAGAGTAAGGGCGAAAGGCTACAGCTTTGTCTTACACCCTTTTTAATACGAGGACTTCGTTCTTGATCGTCCACTCTTATTATTCCCTCTTGGTTGTTGTACATATTGTATATGACCCGTCTCTCCCTATAGCTTACTCCTACTTTTTTCAGAATCTCGAACAGCTTGCACCAATTTATATTGTCGAACGCTTTTTCCAGGTCGACAAACCTTATGAACGTGTCTTGATTTTTCTTGAGCCTTGCTTCCATTGTTAGCCGTAACGTCAGAATTGCTTCTCTCGTCCCTTTACTTTTCCTAAAACCGAACTGATCGTCACCTAGCGCATTCTCAATTTTATTTTCCATTCTTCTATATATTATTCTTGTAAGCAACTTCGATGCATGAGCTGTTAAGCTGATTGTGCGATAATTCTCGCACTTGTCAGCGCTTGCCGTCTTCGGAATTGTGTGGATGATGCTTTTCCGAAAGTCAGATGGTATGTCACCAGACTCATATATTCTACACACCAACGTGAATAGTCGTTTTGTTGCCACTTCCCCCAATGATTTTAGAAATTCTGATGGAATGTTATCTATCCCTTCTGCCTTATTTGACCGTAAGTCCTCCAAAGCTCTTTTAAATTCCGATTCTAATACTGGATCCCATATTTCTAAATCGACTCCTGTTTCTTCTTCTATCACATCAGACAAATCTTCACCCTCATAGAGGCTTTCAATGTATTCTTTACACCTATCTGCTCTCTCCTCTGCATTTAACAGTGGAATCCCCGTTGCACTCTTAATGTTACCACCCTTGCTTTTAATGTCACCAAATGTTGTTTTGACTTTCCTGTCTGCTGAGTCTGTCCTTCCGACAATCATATCTTTTTCGATGTCTTCACATTTCTCCCGCAGCCATTTCGTCTTAGCTTCTCTGCACTTCCTATTTATTTCATTCCGCAGCGACTTGTATTTCTGTATTCTTGATTTTCCCGCAACATGTTTGTACTTCCTCCTTTCATCAATCAACTGAAGAATTTCTTCTGTTACCCATGGTTTCTTTGCAGCTACCTTTTTGTACCTATGTTTTCCTTCCCAATTTCTGCGATGGCCTTTTTTAGAGACGTTCATTCCGCTTCAACTGTGTTGCCTACTGCGCTATTCCTTATTGCTGTATATATAGCGTTAGAGAACTTCAAACATATCTCGTCATTCCTTAGAGCTTCCGTATCCCAATTCTTAGCGTATTGATTCTTGCTGACTAATGTCTTGAACTTCAACCTAGTCTTCATCACTACTATATTGTGATCTGAGTCTATATCTGCTCCTGGGTACGCCTTACAATCCAGTATCTGATTTTGGAATCTCTGTCTGACCATGATGTAATGTAACTGAAATCTTCCCGTACTTCCCAGCCTTTTCCAAGTATACCTCCTTCTCTTGTGATTCTTGAACAGGGTATTCGCCATTACTAGCTGAAACTTGTTGCAGAACTCAATTAGTCTTTCTCCTCTTTCATTCCTTGTCGAGAGCCCATATTATTATGTAACGTTTTCTTCTACTCCTTCCCCTACAACTGCATTCGAGTCGCCCATGACTATTAGATTTTCGTCCCCCTTTACATACTGCATTACCCTTTCAATATCCTCATAAACCTTCTCTATCTGTTCATCTTCAGCTTGCGACGT
Organism: Schistocerca gregaria; assembly: GCF_023897955.1. Taxonomy (NCBI): domain Eukaryota; kingdom Metazoa; phylum Arthropoda; class Insecta; order Orthoptera; family Acrididae; genus Schistocerca; species Schistocerca gregaria. The sequence continues at coordinate 668,690,557 of NC_064922.1, forward strand.
CGGCATGTATACCTGAACTATCGTTGTCGGTGTTGGTCTGCTGTCGATCCTGATTAGAACAAGCCGGTCACTGAACTGTTCACAGAAACAGCCTCTGCCCTACCTCCCTATTCATAACGAATCCTACACCTGTTATACCATTTGCTGCTGCTGTTGATATTACCCGATTCTCATCTGACCAGAAATCCTTGTCTTCCTTCCACTTCACTTCACTGACCCCTACTATATCTAGATTTAGCCTTTGCATTTCTCTTTTCAGATTTTCTAGTTTCCCTACCACGTTCAAGCTTCTGACATTCCATGCTCCGACTCGTAGAACATTATCCTTTCGTTGATTATTCAGTCTTTTTCTCATGGTAACCTCCCCCTTGGCAGTCCCCTCTCGGAGATCCGAATGAGGGACTATTCCGGAATCTTTTGCCAATGGAGAGATTATCATGACACTTCTTCAACTACAGGCCACATGTCCTGTGGATACCCGTCACGTGTCTTTAATGCAGTGGTTTCCATTTCCTTCTGCATCCCCATGTTGTTGATCATTGCTGATTCTTCCGCCTTTAGGGGCAATTTCCCACCCCTAGGATAAGAGAGTGCCCTGAACCTCTATCCGCTCCTCCGCCCTCTTTGACAAGTCCGTTGGCAGAATGAAGCTGACTTGTTATGTCGGAAGTCTTCGGCCGACAATGCTGATTATTTATCAAAATTTATGAAGTGGGGGGAATCGAACCCGGGACCGAAGACGTTTTGATTATGAATCAAAGACGCTACCCTTTTTTTTTAATCTCGTTTGTTCGCTTTTGTTCGTTGCATCTGCTCGGGGCGGACGTCGTAAGACATCCATTTATGTTCGTTTTTGATCGATTGACTCAGTTTTTTATTACAGAGGGCGCGTAATCCTCTGACCGAACACGCTGAGCTACCGTGCCGGCTGTATTATTGGATAACTAAGTGATTGGTGCTGAGACGAATTGATGGGACAGTAAATTTATGGCACAAAACTTACCTAAAACGAGGTTTCGATTGCTGAACCATATCCTGAGGCATCAAAGAATAAATTCGTTATAAAAGGAAGACTGGGACGTAAAATATTGTAGAGTCAGGCCGAGTAAGTAATTTGTGGTCGCATGGACGGCGATATGAAAGCAGTTTTCGGACCTACAACGGCAACAACAGCAACAATTATAACGACGACGGCGACGACGAAGAGGATGATATTGATGGTAAGGAAGTGATGATTCTGAAGGGAGGAGGGAGTGGAGGAAAGATGGGGTGAGGGAATATGAAGGTAAAAGAAAGGTGTGAGGAGGCGGAGGAAGGGAAAGGAAGAAGTGACTTTGTTGCGGGATGGAGAGGAAGGGAGGGAGAAACTGGAAGGGAGGGAGAGAAGGCGGGTAGAGACGTGTGGAACATGAAATAAGAAGTGGAGGAATGGGAGGGAGGGGAGGGAAGAGAGGAGGTGGAAAGGGAGGCTGGGGGAGGAGAAGGAGGCAGAGAGGAGTGGGCGGAGAGAGAGGATGGAGGCCAACGGATCAGAAGGAGGGAGAGGTAGGTGACGGAGGCACAGGTAGGGGAGGGAGAAAGATTACATGGGGAAGAAAATTGCTGTAACTAATGCGACTGTTGAAACATAGATGAAGAATATATCTGGTACCGTTACCTTGCTATTCTCGCTGTAGGAGAAACTATGCTTCGAGATAATGTTACAGAAATAGTGAATAACACTCTGACCCTGCTTATTCGCTTGATTGATACATCTAGTGAGACACGCAGCGTAACATTCTCCGCGGTTCGAACCACCTGCCAAGGGGTTGCAGACTGTACGGCGGCACGTAAGGAATAGCTGTTGGTCAGGAGAACCAGTACCGCCGTGGCACGAAGGCGTGGCCACAGTTTACGAGCCGGAAGACGCAGGTAGCGGCGGGCAGCGTGTGGCGTGCAGATGTGGAGCCTGATCACGGCGAGCGTGACCGGCTCGATACGTTCCAAGCGGTGCCTGACCTTTCACTCGGCTCCCTGACAGAGTAACATTAACTACTACTGCTCAAGGAAGACGCCAGAATACCAAAGGTGACTGTAGAAGCACTGTCTAGCTTTAGTATTTTTAGGTGGGATTGGACTTTCAGAGGTCAAAATTTTGAGGCATGTCGGTATCAATACAAAATCTGTTTTGGTAACGAAAGAGTGAGAGTTTCAGATTTAATCAGAGGCCTGCTTATGAAAAAAGTAGCAGGCGATGGAAAGGGGGGGGGGGATAGAGACTATTCGTCACGTGGATCAAAGCCACCATCCAAACATTCAGGGGAAAAGGATGTAGAAAAAAATGCAATGAACCCGTATTTGAATAGCCGGATAGGAAATTCATTCACACATCTTCAAATTGTGAATTCATTGTTAAAATTTCTGTGCTAAAGCATATTATTTGGCTCATCGAAGATTGGGCCTATCTGCCCAATGCGTCATTCGCTCTTACGCATCTGTGTGGAAAGGATTGCGGATCGTTTCCATTTTGACACAAGAATCCGTGTTACATGTTAGGTGCCTTGGGTTTATACGCTCTTTTTCTGTTCACAGCACGCCGAACGCCAATCACTGTGATTAGCAGCTGCAGACAATTAGGCTTGGTATAGGTTTCATCTCTCAGACTATTTAAAACCTACGCTAGTCGTAGTCCGGTAGCTCGTAGGTATAACACTACCAGATTTTCGGCGTGAAACAGCTGCCATAGTGGGGAAAACACGTCAGGTTGTCAGGAAACTCATCCATTACATGACTTGTTCCATCAGCGGCAAGCTTCGCGTCTGACAGAAGTTTTCTCAAGATCACTTCAGTCTTGTAATCAGCAGCAGACACTGCTCGATTTCTCATAATAACTCTAACTGATCTCTCCCTTTAGAGACCCTCTCACCTCAACGCGAACAGAATTGAATCATGAGGTCACTGAGCCGCCTAAGTTCTTGAGTATTGAGATCCAGGTGTAGCCTCAGGTACTTCCACGTGGATACCACCAACTATGACTGCAGAGAACCACAGATTGTGGAGCAGCTACTCGGTTTTCAACTGGGACTGCATCCTGCATAGAAGATGTGCTGGCTGCTTCGAGCGCAGTTGAAGTCACGGTACTGTGGTGTCAAGCCTATGACAACTTTACTAAGTTATCTCTCACTGTAGTCGTAAAGTCGCTTCAAATTGTGAGAAATAAGCTATAACTGATATGTAGCATCGCGTTGTAGAAATAAAACTATAACCTCAGAAAATTGTTTCTCAGTGTTACAAAAAGTAAGAAGATGCTTAAAATACTTCAAATATATCGAAGAGATCTGAAAGATAAACCTGTGAAGTATCGTTTTCTGTGAGTAGCATTTCCGTATCAGTAAACGCAGAATGTCATATATATATTATTCTATTAGTTCCTAGTGAATATAGCAGCTACGATGTATTAATAAAGAGAAAACGTTAAAATCCCCGTTATTCCCCACATAATGCCAATCCACACTAAATCCTGAATCGAACTGAAATTTATCAGTTTGGAGAACTCCCCACAAATTGACAAAGCTGCCAACCTAATTCATAAATAGATTGGAAGAATCCCGTCAGAGATGGTAAATAAGCAGATAATCGTATAGCTGTAAAATGACAAGAAAGATAATTACGACGCAAGCGACTGGTTCGAGAAACGGTGAATGACAAGTGATACGAAGTTGACGTAATCAACTGGCGAGTTGTCTTACCCAAAAAATATCTTTTTTGCAGATGTATTACATTCTCCGATTGGTGGATGTACTAAAACGTTACAGGAGGTGCCTGATGAAGAACGCATTAAATAATGGCTAATCTGTCCTATAACACAAGTGTATGGGAAGAGATAAATCTATTTTACTTTAACACAAAACCTTGCGCAACACCAAAGATGGTTCCACTACGCTGCAGGAGTTTCGCTGGGAAGCCCTTAACACATCATCGATACAGTTAACGATCCCTCCCCAACGCGATTTCCCTACCTTTGGAGCTCTGGACCGTAAATTCATTTCGGACGAAGAGATGGATGCTTCGGTACAATCGTGGTTCGTAGCTATCTGGAAACTTTTATCCATTAAGCAATTGACCGTCTTCTACCGCAGCAGTATAAATGTATTAATAATTACGACGGCTACTTTGGGAATAATAAAAAATATACTTACTTTCTTCCATCTGTCACCTTTTCATTCCACTGACCCTTATATTTTTATTCATATTATTATTTCTGTACTATTGCTATTCACGGTTCAGGCCAAGGCAGGGTACATTGCAGACAGCCGAAGTAGCATATCACGATATCGTCTGCTTCCTCAACACCAACCCAGCTGGGATTGACCAGCCTTCAGTAATTTTTACTAAAGTATGAGATAGTACATGCCTTTCGCGTTAACAGGTCCCATTTTGTTCCATATATACCCCTGGGCAAACTGAACAGGTGATGGGTACTGCCAGGCTATGGATCGGCGCCCGCCTTGTGTCGGCTGCAGTCGCAGTGTCTTCTATACTCACCACGCACAGCTTTCACCAACACTGCAGGGTTGTGAACCAATGACTCCTGCCGGACAGCTTTCACCATGCGGCCACCTTCACTCCACCACCATCTCCACATGGCCGCCTGTTGGAGGCTCTTCTACCACCTAACAGTCTAATGGTCTGAGCCTCCCAGGTGAGGCCATTGGGGTCCGCCGACACCAGCTGCTGCTCTTTTACCATGGGTCCTCTGTCGTTGATGTTGACTGTGGGCTCCCTCTGTCCACAGCCACAGAACTGACAGGCTACCGTGTGTCTCAGTGCTAGCAGCCACCAAGGCCACAGCAGAGCCATATGGATGCGAAGTGTTCACTCGTTGTGTCTGCATCAGCCCATCCTCGCTAAGGTTCACCACCTGATACCTGGCGCTCACCATCTGTGGCCATGCAGTTTCTATGCATATTTGCAAGAAAATCAATAAATTGATTCGCTAACCACTGGCTACCCATATCTTCTGCGTGTCTTTTTTCCTACCGAGAACAACTTGTCCACAACCATCCAAACATAAAATGCTAACAATATAAATATAACCTCAGGGTCTATTTGGCTGAGCGAGTATGGGAGAGAGGGATGAGGAGGTTAAGAATCTAACCACTCGACGGAGTCAGTTGTACATGAAGGCGTATGTGGTCAATGTTCTGTTGGCACGACGTGTCGATCACCTCTTGTGAGTGTGACGCAGGTTCACAAGTGGCAAATTTCGGCTTCCGTATTTTATGGTTTTGTATAGATGCCGTGGGTTGTTTGACTTGACACTCATCCTGCACTTCCTTCAGGCGGAGCACACTCCATCAATCGATACAGTGTTTTTATCTTCATTTTTTCGATTACAATTCCTAGTAATTGTCTGACAGAGGCAGTGTCAAAGTAATATTTTGAAGCTCAGTTTGGGAAAGGAAATGAATAGTTGATGATTCAAACATTTGACCAGCAACGTTGTTCAGGCAATATGCAATGTAAAATGTAATTCAATTTCTGATAATTGAACAGACAATTGAGCGAAATGGTGCCTGAAGGCAAAGTTAGAAAATTTGTTGCCAAAAAAGCATGAAAATCACTTCTTCTCAGGTATCGCGAAGTCCTCCACTTAATTATCGATCACCCACTTCCCATCTAATCTAGGACTGTCTCTTCTCTTCTCTTCTCTTCTCTTCTCTTCTCTTCTCTTCTCTTCTCTTCTCTTCTCTTCTCTTCTCTTCTCTTCTCTTCTCTTCTCTTCTCTTCTCTTCTCTTCTCTTCTCTTCTCTTCTCTTCTCTTCTCTTCTCTTCTCTTCTCTTTTCTTCTCTTCTCTTCTCTTCTCTTTTCTTCTCTTCTCTTCTCGTCTCTCTTCCTGATATTCCCTTCCGTTAGCCTCTTCTGATTTCTCAATACAAGGCAGTTACTTTTTAGTTTCTCAGTCTGTTCTCCAGGGTGTTGAATTATCAGTCTTATCGTCTCAATAGTTGGTAGGCCCAATTTGGAGTCTTAACGAATTAACTGCACATTCACAGCTCCCAGTCTTTGTTCAATGTGACAAAAATTTCCAGTCTTTCAGTGGCTGGCATGTAGCCGTGTCAGTCCCAGCTATTTTCCATTGCGTCAATTTCCAGCGCTGGTCTCTAGCCGCCTAGCGGACTGAAGACCAGTAGGAACTAAATCAAGCGTTTGCCGGCATTTTCTAGTTTGTCAAGAGGGCGGCGAACTAAGAGCAAACCGGTTTCTTTTAACGGGAATGCCTGCGATTTCCACAGGTGTCGTTAGGTTGTTGTGACACGGCGACATCTCCCTGTGTCAATCAGACTTTAATCGGTCGAACCCTTCCTGAGCGAAGCCAGCTCTTAAATTAAACTATACGTGTTTGGATTTTGGGACAGTCTAGCATACAGGTACGTGCTAAATGGAGCCATCATGTCATGAACATCTGGAAGCGAACTATTGCCGTACATTATATGGATTTTGAAGATCGTTTACCAAACGCTGAGACAGAAAAGTGTTGCTACAGAATTTATTAGCTGAATGTCTAGAAAGTGAAATTTTAAAAATATAATAGCAGATAAGTTCTAAACGAGGAGCTAAGCTGTTCACGATACTTTATTGCAGCAGTACGATGGATTCTGCATGTTCCAGAAACTTTGTTGAGACCGTGAACGTTGGAGGATGACTAGATAGTACGTAGTGGACTTGTCCTTACGCTGTTTTTTGGCGTGCAATATGAAGGAGACATTTTAAAATTTTGAGACTTAATGTTATAAACTTTGGGAATTGTGACAGATATGATGTGTTGGAATCATACATTGGTGAGAAGTCCTGGCTATGCTATTACTGGCTTTTAATTTAATTCTTGTATTCGAGCTATGAACAGAAAAACAAACGTATACTGCGGTATTTTTCACATGAAAAAATCTATTCTCATTTTACGTTTTCTACTTTCTCTACAGCGATGACCAGATGTTCGAAGGCTACAGGTCGAGAACGAATATCACTATAGGATACGTCTATCCAAGTGCGTGACATGCAAATACTGCTGACACCAAAGAATGTGAGTTTGCACGGTACTTTTATATGAGAAACAGGCATCTCTCATGGCAATCATTGGCATGAAGAAATACCTGTCCCACTGACGTTGGCATCATCACAGCGAGAACACCGGCGTAACCGGACAAGGATCAGGAATGTTATAGGTCATGGCCTTTCGAGTGGACCACCGGTTTTCGCTGCAGACGGTTAAAAAAATGCAGAATACCTAAAGCAGGGTGGTGAAATTGGGATTGGAAAATAGTGAGTTCAGCGTTCTAACTATGGTACTGTTGATTATTGTTTTTCCCGTATGTATCTGACAATGACTAAATTTCCGCGGTCAGCGTGCTTATCGATACATACGTGCAGTCCTCAGGCTAAGCAGATATCGTATTAAGTAGAATCTGGAAGAAGAAGTCTGGTCTCTGAGACCAGAATTTCAGCGTGATGTTGCACCTAGACACGTCATTTTCCACTGGGCAGTACATGATGAGAAGTTATTTACGCAACTAGTTTCTTGCGATGGCTATTTTTCTCCGCCACTGTATATAAATGGCAGTAGTTACAACGAAACCGGCATTGCATGCCAAAAAATATTTTTTTATTTTATTTATATATGCAGACGCGTTTTGCCCTATCAACAAGATACCTTCACCGGGTGTCCTGCAGTATTATTACTCGTTTTTAGACATTAGTTCTTAGATTTGAAACAGATCACCAAAAGCTTTTATAATAAAATGAAAAGATACTTCTATTTCATCCTTGTAATACAACTGTTTGCAACACTCAAATGTTTATGCGGCCACTGCAATTTTCGTAGCACAGCTACTGCCATTTTCGCGGTATAGCCTGTCACTGGTTTTTGTGATTGCAGCTCTTCCGACTTTTTGTTTTTATTTGTCTTATTTGCTTTGTAACACAAAAGTAGACACGCACATACGCGCACTTATCCACACACACACACACACACAAGCGCATGCGCGCTTTTAAAGAGAACAAATGAAAACAAAAATATGTTGGAAGATGTCAACACTTACAGAAACAAATGACATGCTAGACCCCGACAATTGCAGCTGAAATGTGACTGCACGAAAAATGGAGAGTCCCATGCGGCTTTCCATATGGGAGAAAAGCGCTTAAATTTTAACAATGAACTGGACGTTTCACTGTGAGTATTTTTGATTTGTTGTGTAGTACATTTGGTGCTCTGTAGCTTGCGAAACTGCAGATATGTAACATTAATAATTATGTATTTGTCGCAAGCTGCTTTTTGATATCAGTTTATTTCACATGTCTAGTTACAGTCGTTCGCCCATCATCGGCGGTATCTCATATGTGCTGACTTTTAGCGTGTCCTATCAACGATGTTTTCAATAATACGATTATATGGTTTACGTATATGTGTAAAGGCTGTCTCTCCTACGGGCCATCAGGGGCAATGTCAGTCGTGTTCCTGCAGATATTTGCAATTTAGTTTTTGTTGTCTGTTTCTGAAGTCACCTCAAACAGAAACTGCCCATCAAGACTTTCACGTGCCAGTCAGTGCCGACAGAAAGCGTCGTTTTTTTTCTTGCCATTACAAACACACTAATTTTTAATATGCAGTTCGACGTGCCCCTTTGACTGAGGGGTCGAAATTAGTGTAGTGAGATATTCGTTTCGTCGGTAGGTATTAACAGCGAGTGAGCAGCGCAGCTGCGTGGCGGTTGCAGTCAGCATAGACTGGGCTAAGCTGTCGGTGTTGGGGTACTGCTTATTCTTCCTATTTCACTGTTCCTGTTGATACCTACCGGCGAAACGAATATCGCACTATAGTAATTTCGACCCCTCAGTCAAACTACGCATTACAATCATTTTACTCGTAAGAGGATACAGCCTAGCTGACGACAGAAACACATCCCATATATCTGCAAATATCTGCGAAACACCAGGGGGAACGCCCCGGACACCTCATAGGAGGGACACCCTGTATGTACAATCAGTATAACAATTTTTATGAAAATCTGCAGTTGTCACTGGCAGCTGTTGTACATGCAGTAGTCACTGGCTCGAATATATTCTGGTAAAATAGACTACCATCAAAAGGTAGATAACGTCAAATAGATAACTATTAAAATGACACATTAGCAACATTCCATTTAATGGTGAAATAGTTTTCTGAACCTTTTTAAATCTAAAAGCAATGTATAATAACGGTAATTCATACACTATTCCAGGACAGCCACTAAAGATTATTTCATATAAAGGCGAAAAACATCTGCTTCTGTAAATAAAAGTAAAGTATTTCTCATTAAGAAAAACACTGTTTTTTGGAAAGTGCTGCATTACTCAGTTATTTCTGGTTTTGCGTCTTGTGCCTTTATGTGGTGTTATACTCAGATGCTTGGGCAGAATCCAAAAGTATTTTCGTTTCAAGTTCTACCGACGTTTGATGGAAGTGTATTGCATTAAGGTAAGATAAGAAACGAAATACGACCATTTTGGCCAGCACGCGCAGACAGCTAGAGTTCGACACCCACATAGTCCGAAGACTGGAAAAACGCACCATTCTTTGGAGGGCTTGGTGTGATAGCTGATGCGATACCTTTGATAAGTACCGCTTGTCGTAACTCTCTGATATAGGCTGCGAAGCCTTTATATACGCGGCGTACAGTTATTCTGAACTCGGGCTTACCAGTTAATGTTTTTCGAATGGGATAACTTTCTGGGAGGACATAACACGTCTTTCGAGAACTTCCACTGTATTTTTGCTTCTGGACTGCTGTTGATTAAGTGAACCCTTATGTTACGACAGCAAGGAACTGCCTTGGCTTTCTGAACCTCCAGCCTTAGTGTCACTTTCGGTAGGAAGGTTCACGATCCGTTTATCTTTGTACGTCCGAGTAAAACAGAAAACGCCTATTCTTTGCGATACTACGTTTCCCATTTGTATGACACATGGGTAACGGTACAGTAAAAGCGTGACATCCTCGTAGTTGAGCTCTTACACGGGTCACAGCAACACTGGCTGTGACGCTGTCGGTCACTGCTGGTGTGTAGCCAGGGAGACAGCAGTCGAGATGCGTCGTCATCCCTGACTCACTTATGCCCCCACACTGACCATCACTCACTTCGTATCTGCTCTGATCTTCTGTTACGTCCATTGTTCCAGTTGTTCGCAGCCAGTTTCAAACGTGACTATTAGACGAGAATGGACAGTGACTCCTCATTCATAACAATTTTCGTGTTGCCTTTCACAATCATACTTCCATCATAGCTGTACTCAATGGACGTGGTATATCAGCTTAGCAATTAGCGCCCCCACCGTACACGAGACGTCTACTCGCTAACGATTGGCAACAGTTCATCAGAGTCATACATCTGGGAACGCTACAACGCAGCTCATTTCATAAAGGTGTACTACTCCAGACACACTTTTAGTTGTTATTACCTTATTTTTGGTTCCATGATGCTACCAGAACTGTTAATACTACCCTCGTTTTATTATACCATCCTTATGACAAAAACATCAAATACTACTACTGCTACTATACTACTAATTCCACTACTGTTGTTAGGGATAACAATAATAATAATAATAATAATAATAATAAAACTGTTTAATGATCACCATGCTAGAACAACGTGTGATGCGAAACATCTGGTTTAAACGCTGAAAGAAAAACTTGAGTAATAAATTGTAACTTATCATGGTCCCTAAAAGGACGCCGGGAAAATTAAAAGAATTATAACAACAATTAAGAGTAAGCTCATGGTCGCTATGTTTACCATCCCTCAAAATATAAAACTGCTGTGGCCCTCTATCGTTCGATTGTCGCTGATAACCAAACAGCCTCACAATGTCCTTCAGTGACAAATGTTATCGTGAGGTAACTGTTTCAGCAGAGGATCCCCGAGCAGGAGCTTTTATTCTGGATGCAGTGAATTCGGATCGTGTATGCGATAATGGGCACGAATCTTTACATAACAATCTGAGTGCTTTCTTTCAGAGGGTTAGCGTTCAGTGCGACATTGATACCCGTCTTATCTGAGGACTATTGGCGCCGGAAAGATTTCAAATTATCTTAGAATTTAATCTGAGGACTCGGAAAGTTTATATTTGATAGCAGATTCATATATCAGCTAAACAAAAAATTGTCTGAATAGCAACTATGGAATTCTTGGTTTCCAGATAAAATCGTGAAACTTCCCGCAGAGTGAAAATCTCATTCTGGAAAATCGTGAACTTTTACGTCTATTTTACGTTAACACATTTTTTAGATTGTAATCCTTTTCTTGTACTACCTGTGTCAGCTATGAGGATAGGCAATTACCTATGAATTCATTCACTGTTAACGTCAGCTTAGAATGCACACCATAAAGCTACATCGAAATGATGAATTAAATCTCAGATAAGACGGGTATCAATGTCGCACTGAACGCTAACACTCGGAAAGAAAGCACTCTTTCGGCTACGCCCATAGCCGAAGAAATTTTATAGTAGTGCCTGGCAAGAGATATACTACTTAGCATTAGCAGCATTTAACCATGAAGGGGCTAACATGTATAGGCCACTAACATAGCAGTTACACACATAAATTGTAAATGTTAATCATTTCACTTGCGGTCAACATCTAAAACCAAATACCGATACTCTTACATCTAAAAATAACAATGTCTCTGAAGTGCATTTTTCATATATTACCAAAAAAATACAATAATCTGGTCGTGTTCTTCGAGAACTCCTTACTAACGACACGCCTTCCGACAGCATTACTAGTAATAAATGAAGCACAATCGAAGCCTTGCTTCAACAAACCAAAACTTTAAATTCTAATTTCGTCCACCGATGTTATGTGAAGTAGCTTCATGAAAGGGGACACGGATGAACTTCTAGTTGACTATAGCTGACATTTTGCACAATGCGCGTCTACGACAGCGTGGAAGTTTCCAGCGCTGCTGCGTATTGAGTGCCCATTGGCGGCATTGTTTTGCACCCGACGTGGAAGTACTGAAATCTTCCTCGAAGGGAAAAGGAAGCCTGCTTCAGGTGCTCACAAACTGTCTAATTCGACTACTGAATTCGCTGTTTGGGTCAGTGAATACGGGCTCTCGTTGGAAAATAATATGCATTATTATCTTTCCAAGTAACATATGTGATAAGTTGTGCGCTGTTGTGTTACAGGCATATAGACAATACTCTATGTAGGTGGGAAGGCACAAAAGGCAGTTTCAGACCTTTTTCAGAAGTATGAACAAACAAGAGCATACAATTCAACACGAAAATATGAGGATCATTATTGAACTTTTTATTAACGTCACACAAACACCACTAATGTATACTAAAGAAACATACACAGATACCTATATTTTACCGTATAAGGTGCATGCTACCTCAAACAAGCATACCAGTTTTCAATTTAAGACTCACATTTTGTTTTCTGATTCGATGTCTACCAGTGATTTGGAACAAGAACTGCACACCATCATAACAATGGTAGAAACAGTAGTTACCAGTCTACAATCAAGGCTAGTTTTCTTACGAACATGCAACAATATGATCGTGGAACATTAATGTGATCACATGCCGCCCCCTAAGTGATTGACACCAGAAGTACGACAGTTCATTGGTACATTACAGAAACAGGTAATATTCTGAAAGAATAGACTTACTGTACTAGAGGATCAATAACAAAGATTTTATCTCGAAATTAAGTAATCTGAAGGATAGCAGATTGTAGACTGAGAATCATCGGGAACATCTTCATAAAATGTAATTCACACACGGAACAGGTTCATCCGTGTGACCAATTCTTGTAATGTTCGTCAATCTAGGATCATAACGAGTAGAATTAACGCAGAGATAGATAACACCCTATAAAGAGCAGCACGTGTAATCATGATATGATTTACTGTATGTGAGAGAGTTATGGAAATGCTCAATAAACGCCAGTGGGAGACATTGCGAGAGACGTGTTGAGCTTCATGGAAGAGTTTGTCTTTCAAACTCCAAGAGTTCCAAGCAGAGTCTCGCAACATATTAATCCTTGTGTATACCCCTAGTAACAGCCATAACCTCAGATAAAACGAGCATAAATTATACATAAATTTACTGAGATCATTCTTCCAATATGTCATTCGTGATCAGAAACGGAACGGAGGGAAAAGAAGAACCAGGAGTACCCTACGACACTTTAAAGTGGTTTGTGGACTACAAGTGTACATGTAGATGAAGTGCACGGCAAATCTCCAGTACTTCGATAACATTTATTACTGCCAAGCCCGTCTGGTATCCTTCTTCGTATTTGTTATGCCTTGTCTCATACTAAATGTATTTGACAGTATTTTATTTTAGTAATCTATTGCGGGATTAGCCGAGCGGTCTAAGGTGATGCAGTTATAGACTGTGTGGCTGGTCCTGGCGGAGGTTCGAGTCTTCCCTCGGGCATGTGTGTGTGTGTGTGTGTGTGTGTGTGTGTGTGTGTGTGTTTGTCCTTAGTGTGTACGCAGGTAAGTCCCATAAGATTTTACACATTATTGCCGGGATTTAGCGGCACACGGTGCAGTTCAGATTCTGCTCCGCACAACAGGTGGTGACTGGCCTACAGCAGGTATTTAGTCTTGCCAGAATGAGGATGGCATGAAGCACCGAACACGCACCAGCGCCACAGGAAACCAATGAGCAAGTCTGCCAAGCGAGTGGTGGTCAGTGTGTTGGTGAGCCACGAAACCTCCTGCTCTTGCAGCATGCGACTGGGTAGGTTTCTGGCAGTTAGCTGCTGGTAATGTGTGATAGCAGCCCCATATGTATGAAGGGTGGGGCACGAGGTGTTATCATGATGTCTGAAGTCTGTAGTGGTGGAACGTAGGCATGAAGAGGCGCATAAAGAGCCGATGGTGATTGGCGGATGGCAAGACGAGTGACCTGCCTCAATGGCTTGAACTATGGGATAGCCAGCGTCATCTTGGTGTACTGAAGTCAATCCTGCTGGTCCAAGAGAGCACAGACTAGAGTTGTGACTTTGACTTTGCGTGTGCCTTGCATACATTTTCTTCCAAAGGGCCAATGTGAATTGCTTTTGTCTTCCAGCTACATAGCCCACAGGACCCCCAAATGCGCTAAAGGTTCTTGGTGTACATGGGTGTAGGTTTAGTACAAAGTTGTCCAAGTACTTTTTTTAATCAGAATTCTTCTGTAACATTTTGTGCACCGTCCCAGAATTTCCCATGCTGCACTAACGTCTTCATCTCAAAATCACACTTTTATCCTGTGTTAACAATTATTTGCTGGCTGTTCAATGATTATTGTTGGAAATTACATGGCTAGTGTTGTATATAAGATGTATATTTGCATAAACGGTTTCCTACCAGGTCGAATGCCTCCATCAGGACATGATATGTGACTTGCTGCTTTTTACAATACAGGTGACAAAGCTTTCCCAACTCACACGTAACGCTGCTGCTGGGTGGGATTATGGATGATATTAAGCAGTCTCCATTCCTTTGATTTGGAATATGTGGAACATCTGCTTCCATTTATTTAAAACAAACTGTTTCCCATTACAATATAAAATATTATTTCACGTGCTTAAGCACACTAAGAGAATTTCTAATGAAAGTGGCAGAAACAAAACTGTTGGTAGCCCAAAATGGGGTTAAAGTGACATACCTCGACACTTTTCTTCCTCACATTGGGCCTCCAGAGTATAACAGCTGTATAGGCCTTTAACTCTTTTGAGATGATGCATGAGAGAGTAACAGTCTGCAACGTCGACAGAGGTTTCGTTTTCTGATATTTGACACATACTACAAGTACTCTCCTCACCCACTGGTCCATATTATGGAAGTAAACTGTCTCTTTGGATATAATGTCGCATTTTCCTGGCCCACAATATGCCAGATGCATGTATCAAATGAGATTTTGTTATTACCTCTTCTGTTAAGCAAATCCACAAGTAGATTCTTCCTGTGCAGACAGTGCTGCCATAACACTAAAAAATTCCTGTTTTACTTCATCTGTTTCACTTCACATAGTACTGGATTCTTGTACTCTTATTGTTTCTGACCTATGGTCAACAATGCCTCATAAATGACATTTTCTCCTCAGGAAAAAGGTGTTGAATATTTATTTATTTCTTCTTCATCCCTCGGCTTACCCAGTTGCGTGATCGTGATAGTGCATTTGTTTCTATCTTTTCTTATCCAGGGCAACGGCCTTGCCGCAGTGGATACACCGGTTCCCGTGAGA